>NW_006294121.1:66262-67755 GCF_000327345.1 Myotis davidii
CACCTCCCTTCTCCTCTTCCCCCCCCCCGCGGCCTCCCGGCTGCTGCCGCCTCACTAACCCCTCCGGCACCGCACCGCCCGCGCCGGGGATTATTCATTATTATCCTAATTATTATTTATTGTGCATGCGACGAGATCAAAACAAACGGGCGGGCCAACCGCCACAACAACAACAAAAAAAAGCCCGCCTCCTCCCCCCGGGCCTCAGGTGGAATGCTCTAACGACAGAACCCGGGCGACGGTGGAAGAAACGGGAAAGTTTCAACCGAACCTCGCTGTTCTAATAATAACAGTAATAATTACTACTTCAAGGAGGGGGAATCCCAACAAACCACAGCCTTGACCCTGGCTAGGCAGGCAGCGATGCGCTGCCAACTCAAGGTTGCAATGCACACACTTGGCAAGGTGGCAACACCCCTTCCCCGTTCCCTTCAAAGCCTGGGGGGTAAGCGGGAGGGGGCTGGAAGACTGGGGAGGAGAATGGAAATGCGGCCGCTCAGTCCTCCCCGGAAGAGTTGGAAGTGCAGCGGGAGAGGAAGGCAAGGAGCCTGGACTGGCGGCGAGGCGCCAACGATCGCGGCTGCCACTCGCTTCCCGGAGACGAGTTTAAAAGGCTGCAGAGAGCCGAGCGAGCGGCCGGAGAAGCCTGGGCCGGCGCGCCGAGGCAGCGGCTGCCACCGCCGCGGGGCCGGTGCGTGCCGGGTCGGAGGTGTCACCTCCACTTTGCGCGTTCCCTCGGGCGCCCGGGGGTGGGAATGCTGACCGGTAGTCAGGCCTTTAGGGAGAAGGGCTGCCAGGGCGCTGTGCCCGAGGCTCTGCGGGCGTTCCTGCTCATGATACCTGGCGCCGGCTCGGGCGTTGAAGTTCGGGGTGTCTGGCCCGGGCCGCACAGCTGGGAAGGAGGGAGGAGGCACCGAAGGAGGTCAGAGGTGCCCGCGGGGCTCACTTACCCTGCCCTCTCCCTCCCCGGGTTTGTCTTCTTTTGCTTTGAGTCTTCCTGCAGCTTGAGCCGCGGGAATCGAGGGCGTAGGTCGCCCGCAACTGTCCGGGTGCTAGGGGCGCTCTGGGGCCAGGGAGAGAGACTGTGGCTTCGGGCCGGGAGGCCATGATCCGGATAATCCTCTTCTGCCTTACTGTCACAAACAGGACCCGCGCACACCCGGGTGGCGATGGTGGCGTTCGCTGGAGAAGGGGAAGGGCTTCAGCGGGGAGAAGGAGGTGGGGGTGTGGGGGGGCGTGAGGACGGGAGGCGGGGAGACCCAGTGGGAGCTTAATCCCACGATAACACGCACCCATCTTTCTGGGTCTCTGCTTTCGAGTTGCTCTATTCCCATCCCAACCTGGTTAACCCCTTCTGCTTTCCCCCTCCGTCTTCCCTCCTCCCACTTGCGTTGGAAAACACGGCCATGCCTCCTGCAAAGGTGTCGCGATGCACTTCCCCAAATAACCGGTCCGGCGCGCCAGCCCCTCGCCGCCCTCCGGCTGCAGGGAGC
>NW_006294121.1:68210-74768 GCF_000327345.1 Myotis davidii
CCGCAGGCTCGGCGAGCCCCGCTCCTCTTTTTGTTCCGCGGACCCCAGGTAAGCAGCCTGCGTCGCCGCCACCCGCCGGGTGGGGATCTTTCCAGTACTTTCCCTGCCCGCTCCCTCTGGTCCCCCGGCTCGCTTTTCCTGCAAAGTCAGGCAGGCGGGGGAAATGGGCTCCTTGCCCTTCGATCGATTGCGTGGAAACTTTCCAGCGGGAGGCATCCTGAGGGGGAAGGAGAAGGCCTTCCTGGATGTTGTCGCTTGTCAGTTCTTTCTCCTGCGGGTCCCGAGAGGGGGAGTCGCTGCTCCCCGTGTGTTGTACATTCAAACTTCGGGCCTAAACGTGCCTCCAACTCTGGCAGGATTTACTCCAGCGATAAAATAAATATTCAGAGTTGTCCACTTGATCTTGCCAGGCGTTTGGCTTTTTCAGAAGAAGGAGACAGGCTCGGGGGTCGAGGGAAGTGGGAGTGTTGTGCAGAAGCCATTCCTTCTTCAGTGCCTGCACCGGTGGTTATGTAATTTTAGTAGCACATGGGTGCAGAACCCATTTGGGCTTCTCCCCTCCTTTGTTTATATAACTTTTGGGAGAGTTTTGCAAGGTTGTCGCCTGTTTTCCTCCCTGCCTGACCTGAAGGAGGTTGGTGCTTTTGAAAAATCAAAGCGACCCTGGTTCGTGTCATCCTTGTCATTACGTGCAGGCTGTCTTCCCAAGTATGTGTAATGGTAGAGCATAAGGAAGACAATAAGGATACACGTTTGTCTACTGTATCGAGTGCTTACTTTTCACGTCTGTGCGTTACCAATAGCAGGGTTAAATTTTAAACTTCCATTTCAAAGGACTTACTTATTTACATCTGGTTATGCCATGCTGGTAGGAACAGAATGCTTGTATGAGCAGAAAGATTGTTGCTTGCATGTGGAGAAAATTCCTGCCCAACCAGTACAACTCAGAAACCACTGAGAGTTGTACTAAAATAAAAACCATGCCCAGTGTTGAATGTGTGTGTATTTCCTTTCAGAGGCACATTCAGATGTTTTGGGGAATACTTTCCACCATTTATTTGGGGGACCACTACCCAAGGCTTGTTTGCCCACACTAGACTTGGTAGGCTTCCAGCCCACTGCTAGCAAGTGGTAAAGTGTTAAGAGGTGTGTCAGGTTTGAAGGCAAGGTGGTGCATTGTTATGCAAATTGAGAATTTAGGAGTTTAATTGCCCTTTTATTCTAGGTCCCTCCCTCCCCCCTTTTTTAAGCTTGCTGACAACTCAAACGTTAGCTGCTGGAAAGAAGGGATTTGGAGATACTTATTAGGTGCAAATGGTATTTATTGGCATGGACTAAAGAAAAACACACCGCTAGACTGAGGTCCAGCTCTCTTGATTGAAGGTATTAAAGAGAGACGCTGTATTGGTCAAGAATATTGTAGAATAAATGAGGAGTTTGGGGTATCAGGACCCTTGAAGAACTGGCAGAGGTGAGGGAGTGCTTCCTTCAATGCAGCCTTTCTCTTATGTGTTACATCAGTTACATCCCAGATTCTGGGCTGGCTGCACTGTGGTGTTTCACAGAAAATATTCACTGCAAGAGTGTGTTCAAAGCAGCCTTAGATCTTTTCTTTTGTTCAATTTTAAAGTGGTTTTTGAGCATTTCTCATCAGGTTTCTTGAAAAGTGCTTTGACCAACACAGGAGGCTTGGAATTTGACACACACACACAAAAAGTACCTCTGCTTGTATTATATTGTTAATACTTGAATTCTGTTTAAAATATTTCTGACAGTATAACTAGAAGGTGAGACTTTGGCAAATAATTATTTAAAACTTCTTTCCTTTAATTAAGTTTAAAGTAAGTCATTTTACTGACCAGGCTGAAAGCATATCCCATTCTTTTCTAGGAGATAATTGGGATGCCTCTTATATTACTGTAATATTTTGACATTTCATTTTTAAAAGCTTATTATGTATTCAAGCAAGAGCATAAAAGAGAAAACTTTGATACATTATAAAAGTGGTGCATGCCCTTTTTTCCCTTTAGAAGCCTTCCTTTGTAAACAGGGCATTTATTTGTCAGACTCTCTTAGGTCAGCAGCTTTTTGATAATCCAGAGAAATAATAAATCGCTATTTATGACATCTTGACATGCTGCCATGAGAACAACTGAATTACCACAAACATAAGACTAAGGGGTGTTTGCCAGCACTAGCTTATTGAAGGTGTGTTGATAGGACCTGATTTAACCACCAGAAGTTTTGATTGTCACTGTTTCTGGTCAAGATCATTTTCATCGGTTGCTTACCATGAGTGGACTTTGAGTCACATTTCTCCAGTACTTCTGGTGAAGAAATGAGAAAATTTCTGAAATGTAAAAGCCATATTTGGAACCTACTTCTGAATTTTTTCTTGTCACTTTTTTTTTATGTAAAAGAATTATCTTCTAATTTACTCCAATTCCTTAAGTGTGTTCTGTAGATTGTTTTTGACCAATTGCGGATGCTGAATTTCTGTCATCTTTGCAAGAGTTTGTATTATGGAAACTTAATCTCTAGCCAGTTAGTAAAGTCATGGATCATTTCATAAGTAATTGGGAATAGAAAATACAGAAATATGGTGGTAAGTTATTTGGTAGAGTCTTTTAAAAAGGTCTGTGTTTTCTACCAAAGAAATTGTGACTATATTTATAGGAAACATAGGAGTCTAAAACTTAGTTCTGCAGAGCCATTGTGAAAGATATTTATTTTCCTAAAATATCTATTCCAAGTTAAATGGGATCTTGCAGTATGGGTTTGGAAAACTTTACAACTTTATTACTATTTATTATGACTTTATTTTTTCTCTTAATAATGTAGCACTTTTCCTTGTAGATATTAAGTATTCAGGATATATTAAAAGAGAACCTTTAAGTAAGACCAGTCTTATAGATACAGTCAAAGGTACTTGAATAATTATAACTTAGCAAAACATAAAAGAGCTGAAAAAATTCAGGAGCTAAGTAGTTGGGTCTTTTGAATGTTGCATATAAACAATATTTAATTTTAATTATGAGTTCATTACTCATTAATTCACTCATTTGGGATGATGTTTTAGATTTGGAAGACATGGTTTTTAAAATGTTGGCAGAAGTAGTCCCCTTCCAAACTTCTGGCTTTATAGTACATTACTTTATAACTGAAGCCTACCATGAATTATGATGTCTTATTATAGATACAAGACTTTCAGAACATTTAGACAGTTATAATCAGGCTATATGCCTCTGTGATTTAAAATCTTTTAAACAGTATCCTGTTGTAGTTTTAGGTATATAAGCATCTCCAGCCTTAGTCTTTAACAATATATCATCTATCTCTATTCAAGCACTAATGTTTTAGAAACTTTTCAGAAACTGAACTAATTTAAATTTGGGCTGGCCTCTTTGTAAATTGATGAATGGAATCCACAGAAGTTGAAATAAATTTAAAAATTAAAAACCATTAAATATAATTATAGTCCACCCCTCTCCTTTTTTAAAATAAATGGTTTTATTTACTGATGAGAGAGGAAGGGAAGGAGAGAGAGAGGGAGAGACAGACAGACAGACATTGATTAGTTGTTTCACTTACTTACGCATTCATTGGTTGCTTCTTGTATGTGCCCTGACCGGGGATGGAACCCACATCCTTGGCATATCAGGACAATGATCTAACCAACTGAGCTACCTAACTAGGGCTCCTTTTTTGTTTGCTTGTTTTGTTTTTGTTTGTTTGTTTAAGCGGAATTCAGAATTCTCTAACCAAAAAGAGTCGGGATATGTTGGTTTATATAAGTCATCAAACTTGGAAATGGAATGCTGGTGAGGATAGCAGCCCTCTCCCACCTCCCCACTGTGCTTTTGAACCAGGCACTTGAATATTTGCAACTTTTTTGTAGCTTGTGGTTGTGCTGTATTCCTATATGTCCTAAAATGTTATTAAGCAAAATTCATAATTCTGTAAAAAATAAATGACCTATAGTTGAGAATTGATGTGTTTTAAAGAATGTACCGGAACATGTAAACACGAATAACAAATAGTAAACTGCAAGGGCCATGTGATACAGGGAGAGATCAGGGTGAGTTCTCTTGGGCCCATGGGATAGATAAGGTCTTCTCGATGGGGTAGGGTTGCTGCTGGAGCGGGACAGAGGTGGGGGTGATGGACTGTGATCACCTGAGATCAGAAGACAGTCTTGATAGCACAGAGGCTGAGCCTAAAGAATCTGTGAAAAGATCAATGTACCATTTTTGACCTGGTTGCCCAGTACAAGAGGGTCCAAGGTGGGGAGAGTTTTCAAAGGATGAAGTTGGAGATGGTAGGACAACCTGACTTCCAGGCTCATGTATGAATATTTTACCCAATGCCTATTGGAGGCTTGTCTCAGAAGTTTTGAGCAAGGCTATTCATGAACAAGAAATATTTTAGATGAATCTGACAGGATGTCGATTCAAGGCCAGGATGGGAATTGAGGCCTTTAGAAGGATCCTTGGGATAATGTGCATTTTTACCTAATAGCTCAGGAGGTGTCATCATGTGTAATATTTCATTTGATTCATATCAAATGTGAGGCTGTAGCTGCTATTATTATGCTTATTTGCAGATGAGGTCAAATGAACTACATGGTGATTTTCTTAATGGCATACGAATGTCATAAGTGACCATTATTCATTTTAGTTGCAAAGAACTTGAAGGGTTCCTTCTTGAAATTTTGTCCCTACTACAAAAGTTGTGGCATATCAAAGCTCGTCTGTCGCATAACAGAATGTGGTATTTGGAGTTGTGGTGCCACAGTGTGCCATGTCAACCAGAAGAGTTTTAAAGTATGTATTTCAGACTCTTGTATGTTCTTAATGTATAAATATTATCTCAGCAGACGGAGAAGGAAGTGGCTATCACTGATGCTTATCAGCACCCCAAATGAGCTTGCCTTGCCAGGGGCCTAACAGGACGTAGGAAGGACCGTCGCATGGACACACACACACACACACACACACACACACACACACACGGCACGGCACAGTACACTGCAGGTGTTGTGCTTTCAGACGAGTTGTCGTTGGCTTGTTTGTCAAATGAGTTTTAGACATGACAGTTACCCATGGTGACCTTTATAACCACCCATGGAAGTTGATTCCAGCTTAGAGGGATGCTCTGCTGAGCTGCTCTTTCGTTGAGGGGTTTTCTAGTACTTCGGGATTTCTCGTGAACACTCTTTTTAAAGGATTTTTCCTTTGTGGGAGCTTTGGCTGTCCTCACGAGGAGGTCATCGAATTGCATCACAGGTAGACGGTGTCTCCAGGGTGAGGGTGTGCAGAGCCAGGTTCCTGTGAGGCTGTGCCCGGGAAGCCTGGGACACTCGGTGGCCACCGCAGAGTTTGTTGTCCTCCGCCTGGCACAGAGCTGCCTCAGAGCCTTTGCCAGGTCTCACTCTGAAGGATGGCCCCAAGGCAGCTTATCCTTGACTCCACGATGACGAGTTCACAGAAGCCCAACAAGCTTCCAACCCAACCACTTCTTTGAAACATAATCCACTTGGCATAAGACACTGACAGGAATAAGCACAAGGAAAAACGTTTCTGCGCCTTGCTAGAGTTTTGGTCCAGCAGTGTGTGATGTCCACGTGAGCCCAGCGTGGTTTTTATCCGCGGCACAAACCACATCGTGCCCTGTTTAAAGTTGCACGACTGAGACCAAGAAGCACAGGGCTTTGGTAATACTTACCACCTAGCCCAGTGGTCAGCAAACTGCGGCTTGGCAAACTGCGGCTTGCAAGCCACATGCAGCTCTTTGACCCCCCTAGCCCAACAACCTGGGCCTCTAAAAGAGAAACTTCTGGTAGTTTTTCTTTATCTTCATCGCTGTTCTCCTGACCCAGCTCCGCTCCCCCATTAAGCTTAGCGGTGCAGTGTCCCAGTTCTAGAGCCGTGGCTACTTCTTGTGAGGAATTAGCAGTTCATTTCTAGAGAAAGCTACACAGAAGCAAGTGGCCCTTCAGGTCCGGAGAGACACTCTGAGTCAGCAAACAGACATGAAAGGAACTCTTTTAACTTATCTTTACTATCTCCTGAGCCTTACTGTCCTACAGAACAGCCAGAAAACTTTTGAAAGACTGAGTTATTCTCAGGGAGGTGAACTGGGCCTAGTTTTCAGTCCTCGTGTTCCACCTTTAGCCTGCACCCCCGTCTTTCTGTAGACCCCTGCAGTGATAAATGTCTGCTGGAGATCTAAGATTTCCCGTCTTTCTTGTGACCTTCAGTGGAGAGAGTTCTGTAGGATGTGTTGCCTAGTCATGATGGTGACATTTCCTCAAGCTCTTTCTGCGACTAGAAAACAGAGTTTCTAGGAAACGTTTGTATGTTTACTTTTATGTCAAGGCCTAGCTGACGTGCCATCTTCTCCGTGCAGCCTTCCCTAACTCCCTTTCCAAGCTGCAAGTCATCTTTCCTGCCCTGGGCTGTGTTGGACACTTGAGCTATGCCCCTTCTTGTCTTGCAGGAGGTTCCATTTCTTTTCCTCCCTCCCTCCCTGCTATTTGTGGATTTGTGCTGTTTCCTT
>NW_006294121.1:74820-97416 GCF_000327345.1 Myotis davidii
CTCTGATCGTTTTTGTACATGGCCTTGTGCCCAGTGGAGAGTCAGCACAGTTGGGAATAGAGGAGTCAAATTGGGTCCCCAGGATGTTTGATTCAATATCACCGACCTCTTTAGTTCATGACATTGTCTCCACCTCCTATTCTCTCTAGGGCTTCTCTTTACTTCTCTGCCCCGTCATAAATTAATATGTTATCACAGCCATGCCCAACTGGTGTGGCTCAGTGGTTGAGCATCCACCTATGAACCAGGAGGTCACGGTTGGATTCCCGGTCAGGGCACATGTCTGGGTTGCAGGCTCGATCCCCAGTAGGGGGCGTGCAGGAGGCAGCCGATCAGTGATTCTCTCATCATTGATGTTGCAAAATCTCTCTCCCGTTTTTCCATCTTTGTTTCTCCATCCTGTGCGTTCCACTCCTATCATTGCTGCATGCTTTCCACACCGGGGGTGGGGGGAGGATGGGGGGGGTGGCCTGGCCTGATGGGTGTAGTGGCTCAGCATTGGCTGGGAGACAAGAGGTAAGAGGTTCTACTTACAGATGTGACTTTGGTCACACTAGGTGGTCCCTTCCTGCCGTCATCATTTCAGTGGGGATGTGACAAAAATGCCTCCTCGATTTAAGTCACTAAAGTTATTATGAAGCACGAATGGGTGTGTTTAACTATTACTACAAGTGTGGGGGTCTTTGGTATTTCTGTGGATTGCAGCAAGACAGTAAGGTATGTGCTTTCTCATGGTTGGACTGGTGACCCTTAAGATCCCATGAAGTTGAGCTCTTTTAATATGCAGATGGGTGCGCTGTGGCTTTCGGAGAGGGGAGAGGAAGGAGACTGGGCTGAGGAAGATGTCTGGTGGTTGGAGCTGTGGGAAGCTCCAAACCTTTATTTTTAAAAACACACACTCTTCAGTTGTAAAGGCAGGAACATCAGGAGGAGAAAAGACATGGTGTACTGCTGGAAAATTCTTGGCCAAGAATGCAGCGGCCTGGCTCTCAGGGAGTGCTGGTCTGAGGCAGCCTACTGGGAGGTTGGAGGACTAGCTTTGCCTGTATGGGGAGGTCACTGTGCCTTGCCTCACCTCCATGCCCCCCCACCCCCCCACCCCCACACACATTTTCTTCATTATATTGGCCACATAATTGTGGAACTGGTTGTTCTTTTCTGTGACAATGTAAAACGCCCTCCCCAACACAAAATAAAAATAAGTTTTGGGTGTTATCTCGTGGACAGATCAACCACTACCCTATCAAGGTTATCTGAGCTCTCTCCTCTCCCTCACCGCCCCGCCTGCAGCATTTCATTCGCCCTTTGAAGAAGAAAGGAAGGAAGGGGGGTTGGATTCCTAGGGATGCCTGCAGGGTTGAAGAGGGAGAAGCCCAGTTGGCCAATACTGGGCTTTAAACCTTAATCATAGTAACTTAGTAACAATATGCAAGGCTGCCAAAGACTGGTACCTGTTGTTGTCTTCTCCCCCCTCACTCCCCGCTTTACACTGTGGGGAGGTTTCATCAGGCACCTGAGCTATGCTGTCAAGTTGCCACCAGAAATGAAGAGGCCAGGACTGCCCGCCTCTCTGAGAGGTGCTCCTCTCCAGCACACCTGTGGTGGCCGCAAGACGCCCGTCCTAGGACAGCCCAGATCTGGTCACAGAGCCTCCTCACGTGCAGGACGGTTGCGAGATGCTCCCCGTCGTCGGATAGACAGACGGAGGGAGCCTTGAGAGACTCCTATCCCAAGCCCAGAGGAGGCCTAGAGACCTGAGGGAAAGGCACTTGGCTCCGGGCCCTAGAATCAGCGGTGGCTCTGAGAGGAAAGACTCAGGTCTCTGGACTCCCAGTTAGAAGCCAGAGAGTAAGTACCACATTCGAGGTGTGTGACAGTCCAGACTCCTGCCGGTCATGAGCCCTGTGGCACGGGGGGCGATCTACTAGACTGTGCTGTTTCTCTGAGCTGGTTTCTCGTTCGTGAGTCATGCTAAGTAATGGGCACATTCATTACGTGTATGCATCTGAAGGTTCTCTTAGGAAAAAGTTAACTGCATGGTGTTAATATTCCACTTATATGTCCATACTTTTCCCTTTCCCTTCTCAAGTGTTTTTCACTTTAAGTTTTTAGTAGTTTCCTTTAACAAAAAATAAAAATGAGGAGCATAGTTATGGGGCTGTGTATAGGTAATCACAGCATTCTATGAGATGCCCAGATGAAGGTGATCATGTTTGTAGAAAGGAGTTTATAGGTAATGTGTATTAAAACATGAAAAGTAGGACGACCAGGCAAAGTACTTGTATTGTCATTGTTCAGGTTTGTGATACATTATTGTCGTAGCTACTGAAGCCTATTTCAAGGTAAATTATAACTGGAAGTAAGCAATTTCCTCTTATTCACAAAAAAATAAAGGGGTGTGTTAGTTTGCTGACATACATAAAAGAACATAACTTGTAGTGCCCCTGAATTGACGTCGGCTTCCTAAATTTAAAATGCTGACTGAACGTGTGTGTGTGTTTGTGTGTGTGTGTGTGTCTGTGTGTCTGTGTGTGTGTGTGAAGGGGTGGGCTGCCAAAAATTGTTACTTCCGTCTGCTTTGTTAATCACAAAGAATAAATAATAACATTTGGCTCTCTAGAGAATTCAAGGCTGTAATTCACCCGTGGGGCTTCCCTGTTGTTTTAGAAACTGCTTGAACTACATTTTTGGTCCCATCTTCTATCAGCAAAAGAGTTTGAGTGATCCCCTGCTTATATTAACTCCAAAGTGGCCTATCATCACTTTCCGTTTTAGCCCTAACTCATCAGAATGCCCTAAATTCTTTTTTAAAATTTTTTTACTAAAGTATAGTTGGCATATACAATTGTATTAGTTTCTGGTGTGCAACATGATAATTTGGTATTTATATGCCTTGCAATGTGATCACCACAATAAGTCTATTTATTAACAGTCATTTTGCAATGCTATTATGATACTAGAGGCCCAGTGCACGAAATTCATGCACTAGGAGTGTCCCTCAGCCCAGCCTGTGCCCTCTTGCAATCCGGAAGCCCTCGGGGAATGTCTGACTGCTGACATTCCAGCAGTCCGACATCCTTAGGGCGGTCGCGGAGGCAGGAGAGGCTCCTGCCACTGCTGCTGTGCTCGCCAGCCATGAGCCTGGCTTCTGGTTGAGTGGTGCTCCCCTTGTGGGAGCGCACTCACCACCAGGGTGCAGCTCCTGTGTTGAGCATCTGCCCCTGGTGGTCAGTGCGCGTCATAGGGACTGGTGGTTCTGCTGTGCAATCAATTTGCATATTAGCCTTTCTTTATATATTTACTATATTCCCTGTGTTGTACACTATATCCTTGTGGCTTCTTTATCTAATAACTGGAAGTTTGTACTCTTATTCCCCTTCACATTTTTCACTTATTCCCCACCCCTTCCACTCTGGCAACCATCAGTTTGTTCTATCTGTGAGTCTGTTGCTCTTTTGTTTTGTTTATGTGGGTTTTTTTTTTTGGTTTTTTTTTAGATTCTATGTAGAAGTGAAATCATATGATACAGTAGGTCCTCGGGTTACATCGGAGATCCGTTCCTATAGCACGTGACGCAATTTTTGCCATAAGTCTGAACCCACCCACATAAGCACCTACGTCACTCACATGGAGCACATCCACAGCAGTAATGAAGTGAAACAGTAAAAATAATTTAAAAGAAAGAACAATTCCTGACCTTTACTTGTGGTAAATAAATAATAAAAAAACAAAGTACATATGTACATATGTTGAAGTTATGGAACTTTTTTTTTTTAATAAATAAATGGGAAATGGCGACATAACCACGGAACGACGTATATGGAGTCCAACGTAACCCGAGGACTGCTGTGTTTGTCTATGTCTGACTTCTGCCCTGTGTTCTTGCCTACGCTTTTAAGGTTTCTTTTTTTCAATTACAGATTACATTCAATATTATTTTCTGTTAGTTTCAGGTGCATAGTATAATGATTAGGCAGTCATACTTTACAAACTCGTTCCTGTGAACACACCTCAGACACTGATTGCTCTATAATTTTTATACATAAAATAATTGACTCTGTTAATCGTTGGCCCTTGAAATTGTCATTTCAGTTCATTCAGATTTTTTTTGAGCACTTACTACATGCTGGTCAGAGGTGCTGGGGATACAGGAATGAAAAAGAGCCAAACCTGTCTTCATGGCCTTCATAGTCTCGAGATACTGCAAGAGGTGATAGTAGGTAGCTAAGAATGGAACTAATGTGGGGTGTTTTTTTAAACCTCTACTTCCACTGTGGAGAGGGCCTTGTTATAGGTGACTGGGCCCTTGTGGTCTAATTCTATCCCTGCCACTGAGCAGTGGGTAAGTAAATCTCTTATGGTGTCTCATTCTGTATTTTGTGAGGGTAACAGCAGAAAGTTTTTGTGTGTACAGGTGTGTGCCCCCAGATAACATACTGTGTAATAATTACTATCACTAGTGCCATTCAGCTATCTTTCTGGGATCATTGATCTCCATCAGGATTTGGAAAAACACTTATTTACTCGTTTTTGGCTCATGTCCAAGATGCAGTTGTACCCACCCCATGAGGGGGCTCCTCAGTGGGGATGCCAAGAAGTTTCAGAGCGTGGGCGATGGAATATGACTTTGCTGAAATAGACCCAGAATTGACTTACCTCATCTGTGGTGGGCCCCGATCCAGGCGTCATGGATGACTTCTCTTGGAATATTGGACCACAGAGAGGCTAGGACGAATTCTCGACTGTCCAAGTTGTCTTCCATTGGCTGGCAGGAGGACCACGTCTTAAACTGATCCTTCTGATCACCTCTGGTTTTGTGGCGGTGGTGGGGAAGATAATGCTAAAAAGAGTGGTCACAGGAGAAGAAAACACTAATTTGAAAAAAATATAGGCACCTTTATGTTCCTTGCAGTATTATTTACAATAGCTAAAACATGGAAATAGCTTAAGTGCCCATTGGTAGATGAATGGATAAAGGAGATGGAAATTACTCAGCCGTTAAAAGGAAGGAACTCTTGAGGGCAGTATTATGCTAAGTGAAACAAGTCAGACGGAGAAGACAAATACCGTATGATTTCACTTATATGTGGAATCTTAAAAAAAAGCAACGAACAAACAAAATCATAGAAAGAACAGATGGGAAAGGTGTTGAGAGGAGTGCAAAATGGGTAAAGGGGGTCAATTGTATGGTGATGGATGGTAACTAGATTTACAGCGGTGAACACCTTGTAGTGTATCCAAACATCTATAATGTTGAACACCTGAAATATATATAATCTGAATACCAATCTTATAATAATAATAATAGATGGCTGCTTAATAATAATAGATGGCTGCTTATTGTGCCAGGCAAAGAACTGTGTTTTTACATGTATTGTTGCATTTCACTCTCAGCTAATAATTATATCACATGGACCCATATTTGTCTGACTCCCGTAACCTCTGCTTTTCCTATGATTGGGGATTCTCTTTCATTCTCAATTTATGGAATTGTACTTTTTTGATATCTGGGATTTTAACTGCCTAGGATTTTCTATGAAGTTTTGAGTGTCCATTTACTTATGAAAATGGATGTTGGTTGGATATATTTTAAGGGGGTTATGTTTTAATGGCTTTGGGAGGTTAATGACTTGCTAGGTGCCCCAGCCAGTAAGTAATGGAGAGCATCTGTTGGCTTCAGTAATAAATTTCAAACTTGTTCAGAATTCTGCTTATGTGCTAAATTTGAGTTTCTCCAGTGAGTACTTTTTGTATCTTAGATGATTTATATCTTTCTGGGGAATCATTTAGAGCATTTTTTTCTTTTAAACAAGTGGTCTTCATAAAGACTAGGGCAGATGGATATATATCACATTCAAACATCTGGAGCAGGCAGGGCAGTTCTGTTTGATGTTTGTTATAAAAATGGCACCGTCAAATACTAAATACTAACAACTGTTTTATTCTGATCTTAGCATCATGTTGAAAACATTCCTTTTTTTCCCCCCTTTCTTTTCAACTCAGTATCATTGTGCTGACTGGCAGAGACAGGAGAAGTAGATGTCCACACCCACCGACCCTGGTGCGATGCCCCACCCAGGGCCCTCGCCAGGGCCCGGACCCTCTCCTGGGCCGATTCTCGGACCTAGTCCGGGACCTGGACCGTCTCCAGGTTCCGTCCACAGTATGATGGGGCCAAGTCCTGGGCCTCCAAGCGTCTCACACCCTATGCCGACGATGGCGTCCGCCGACTTCCCGCAGGAAGGCATGCATCAGATGCACAAGGTAAGGGGTTCTCCTCCTGTTCAGCCTCATCTTCTGCGTTGTGGACGGCTAATGTCCCTGCTGACCCCTGCCCCTCTGCTTCTGCTGCTTTTACCAGAGAAGCTAGGTCTTTGTCTTACCCTAAATATTATTAAAAACATACCTCCTGAGGCTTGTTTATTGTGACAGATGTTGCACTAGTCAGGAAGAGCAGGTCGTGGCTTTTTAAAAAGAGAAGATAGAATATGCAGTGCTGATAGTTAGATTCTCTGATGTATGGGTTGCAGCTATTTTGGCTTGGTGAATAAGTGTATAAATGAATAAGTCTGACTATATGTGTTCAGTAACTTGTATCATCCACAAATGAACATACTGAGAATTATTCTTTCTTTAAAATGTTGGTGTTTATTTTAAAAATTAGATCTCAAAGAGTAAAAGGAACATGAGTCCCTTCCTAAAGATTTTAGGTAGTTTCTAGGGAGGCCCTCGCAGGCACGTGGCTGTCTCTCTCAGTGGCTTCATTCTGGGAGAGGGGCCTGATTTAGCAGAGCTCGGGGCCAGCCGTCTGTTTCTGGACTGTTATAATGATCCTCTGTTTGTGAGACTTGGATTGTTGCTGTGGGGATGGTCATACTGGAAGAGTTTTGGCATTAGGCCTTCACAGGACATGCAAAGAAGAGAGAACAGCCTTTGGAGCAAGTAAACAAGAGCCTCTGAGACAATTTGCCTTGAAAGTCAGCAAAAGTCAAGGAAACTCTGTGAGGCCACTGCCTATTACCTGAAGGTCGTGCCTGATGAGACAGTAGAGGTTTTACGTCCCCTGTGGATGACATCACGGGGATAGGGTGGTGGGATGCCTCTTAATGTTAAATAGACAAAACATGGGAGATACTGGTTTAAAATGGAAAGATTTCTGCAAAAAAGAGCAAGTCTTTCTTCTAATTGTGTGGGACTGTAGGTCAATTTTAAGCTAAGGCATTGGAGACCAAAAGAAAAGACCCACTTCATTACAAATTTTGTAATTCGATGATTTTCAAATCAGAAAAGTAATAGACTGCTTATTTTGAAAAACGAAACCATACTGAGATAAATAAAGGAAATGGTTAATCCTGGCTCTACCCCAGTTGACAGCTTTTCACACCTTACTTTTCTCCATGCTCAGTAAAAATCATACGCAGGTGTGATTTTTTAAAATAATTTTTCTTTCACCGTAATAGAATCATATTCCTACTTAATTACTCTGCAACTTTCTTCTTTGCATTTAAAAATATATTGTGAGTATCCCTATAATGTTCCCAAGTTCTCTCTCCTTTTATTTTTAGAAAAAGAAAAACAAACACATTTTAGCTTGTCAGGTAGCTGATGAAATGAAACTGTTTTTTCTATCATATTTTTAGCAGACATATTGAACATATAGACAGACTGAAGTCATTAAATTGTCTTCTGCTCATATTAAATTAATTTGGGAATTGTATTATAGATCTGATCTGTCACTTGTAAAACCTTAGTCCAGATGGGTTAAATAATTTCAGAATGGGTTAAGGATGTCTCACCTCCAAAATGAAAGATAAAATGTGAAGGACATATTTAGCTAATCTCTATGATTATTTGAGCATTTGAAAGTTAGCTGGCCCTAGCCGGTTTGGCTCAGTGGATAGAGCATCGGCCTGCAAACTGCAAGGTCCCAGTTTCAATTCCAGTCAAGGGCACATGCCTGGGTTGTAGGCTCGATCCCCAGTGGGGGACTTGCAGGAGGCAGCTGATCCATGAGTCTCTCTCATCATGGATGTTTCTCTCTCCCTCTCCCTTTTCCTACCTCTCTGAAATCAATAAAAATATATTTTTAAAAACGTTATCTGTATAAATAAGTGTTGGGTCAGTGTTACATTTTTGCACTGGGTGTTTTTATTAATAAATATCTCTTCCGACCCCTTCTGTTCACATGTCCTCATATCCTCTACCCCCATCTAAACTCTGTTTTGTTTGGTTTTGCTCTCATTCTGCAAGGTGTGCATTGTTTTTGGCCAATCTGGTTCTCCTGAACTGCCAGCTCCTCAGATGATTCCCTGGGTGAGGACGAGTTTAGTGCCTAAGTTCACACCTGCTGGCCAGATGCCTTCGCTTTCTTACTCTTTTTATGGACAGCTGTCTTCCTTGTCTTTCTCCCCCTTCTCCCTCTGAGCGTCAGCTTTTTGCTTTGCAGCGTTACTGGAAATAAGTAAACAAGTGGCCTAAATGCATCTGCTGTGTTGCTTTGATTTCCTCCCTATTATTACTATTTAACACACTCAGAGACACTCTTTATACCAAACCCTTCCCATTTTTCTTCTGAACATCCTCTTTATGGTACATTTTTCCTCTTTTCAAGTGCATGCTTTTGACTCTGCAGAAATTAACTTTCCTTTCTCCAAAACTGCAAACATTCATGCTTTCTTGCTTGAAGTTATTTGGTTTCTATAAACTCCTGGAAATATTCCTTTCAGGCTGTTTTTGAAAATTGCTGTTGCAGTTTGCAGAGGAATCGACTTTGCCTTTCCCAAACACATGCTCCGATGCCCAATTCTGGATTGGATTAACGTCCGCTCAATAGCTATTTATTGTGTGTCTGTTATTTACTAGGCCTCAAGTCCTGTTCCCAGACCCTGTGTTCTTAATTTTTCCCCAAACTGTGCCTTTAACCTTTTTCAGTCTTGCCCCCTCTGTGGCACAGCTTCATCTGTTTCACTGCCCTTCCCTTTCAGTGGTCACCCCATTCTCTGCTCTAACCGGTCTGTTTCTCTTTTCCCAACTGCCATGGAACTTTCTGGTTTCAACTTTTCAACTTTCCGTAGTCCCTTCCGCTCTAATGACAAAAAATTACCCAACAAATGGATCATCACAGACATTTCAAATAGTCTTCCTTCAGACTTGAGACTAACTTCAACACAGGGCAGGTTTCAGGACTTACTTAAGAAGGTATGGAAGAACAGCTTTTATTTGTATACCTTTGAGCAGATTTTTATTTTTACTTCCAGGTTTTGACATTATAGGAAAAATTCAACTGTTTATACTCTAACTTTTGACTTAACAGGTAGTTTTGATGATGCTATTGATGTTGTTCTTTTAATCTTTTTTGCCCCCACCTCTAAAATATATGTAATATATTATAATATGTGTAATGTAGGTGTAGAAATATATGACTATTGTATGGGTGATAGGTGATTGTGCCACCGTTTTGAGGACTTTAGAGAGGGGACTTACAACTCCAGATAGAGATGCTCTATATGAAGGAGGTATCTAACAGCAGTGCTTCGCCTGTTTCAGCCCATGGATGGCATGCACGACAAGGGCATTGTAGAAGACATCCACTGCGGGTCCATGAAGGGCACTGGCATGCGACCACCTCACCCTGGGATGGGCCCGCCCCAGAGTCCGATGGATCAACACAGCCAAGGTCTGTAATGCTACATGCCTGATTTTGGCTTCAAACCGTAGTCGTTCGTCTTTCATATTGGTTATTTTAACTGTGACTTCCAAAGAACATGTCAGAGGAAGAGTGAATCCAGCAGGTTTCTTTTCTCTATAGAAATCACCCCCAGTCCCCACCAACACAACTTGATTATTCATGTGGTCACTTTTACTAACAAAATCCTAGTAATTTTACTAGCTTCCACTAGCTAGCAGAGTGCTCTGTGTACTTCATTCGGAATCTTTATCATGATTAGTGAGGTGAATTATATCATCCCGGTTTTATAGATGGGATAAAAGAGAATTTACTTTGTTTTCCCAATTTCCACCACCTGTAAGTGACAGGGCGGGAAGGAGGATCCTGGTCTGCCTCCCAACAACAGTAGATGTGAAGGCACAGTGCGCCACCTGAGTCCCTCAAGCTGCACATTCATACATACATTGTCTGAAAGGTGCCCTTTTTTGACGTGGAATTACCTGTCTTTGCTGGTGGGTAGTTGTATTAGTCTCCTAGGCCTGCTGTAACAAATTACCACAAACTGGGTGGCTTCAAACAATGGAAAATCATTCTTTTGCAGGAGACTAGAAGTCTGAAATCAAGGTACCAACAGGGCCGTGCACTCTGAGGACTGTAGGAAGAATTTGTTGCCTCTTCCTAGGTTCTGTAGATTGTCAACATCTTTGGAATTCTTTGGCTTGCTGATCTATCCCTCCTATCTCTGTCTTGGTCTCCACATGACATTTTTCCTGTGTGTCTGTGTCTGTTTCCAGATTTCCCTCCTCTTATAAAGATACCAGTCAGCGGATTAGGACCTACTCTAATTCACTATGACCTCATCCTTTTAAAAATATATATAGTTTTTTATTGATTTCAGAGAGGAAGGGAGAGGGAGAAAGAGATAGAAGCATCCATGATGAGAGAGAATCCTCAATCAGCTGCCTCCTACACAGCCCCTTACTGGATATCACACCCCACAACCTAGGCATGTGCCCTAACTGGGAATCGAACTGTTATCTCCTGGTTCATAAGATCAGTGCTCAACCACTGAGCCATGCTGGCCGGGCAACCTCATCTTAATTTGATTACATCTGCAAGGATCCTATTCCCAAATAAGGTTACATTCACAGGGACTAGGGTTTAGGGTTTCAAACTTATCTTTGTAGAGGGCACGATTCAACCCACAATAATGGCTAAATCAATATATGGAATATTTCTCTTCTTCTTGGTGCCTTTTCCCCTCACTGTTGAAGGCATGTAAAGATACCTCAAAGTCTTTTGAATACAGTGTAACTTGTTTTCAGAATCATGGTATGGTCATTAAACATACAAGGGGCATGGGTTATTCTAGCACTAATTAATCCCAGTATGTTGATATTCTAATTCAAAGTTTATGGTTTATGCATTCTTTTGTATACTCCTATGTAATTTAATATATAGTAGTATGAGCTTTTTTCTCTATCCATGATTAGGCCTCCAAACACCTGAGAGAAGGTTTTTGAGTGTAAGGATTTAGAAAAATGTAGTCAGTTTTATCCTATCTAATAAAGAGGGAATATGCTAATTGACCCTCATGCCATCGCAAAGATGGCAGCACCCATAGCCAATAAGGAGGGAATATGCTAATTGACTGCCCCGCCCCCAAAGATGGAAAGTCATGGTGGCTCCGGAGTGTGTCTTCATTAATATGCAAACAGGGTTGTGAATATCCCAGACTCTGATCTGAATTTTGATGACAGGTAGGTATAGTTGTTGCAGAGGACTCACAAAATCTTGACCATGTCAGAAAAGCATCCTGAAAAAGTCTTGGGCCAGCACCGGTTTGGCTCAGTGGATAGAGCGTCGGCCTGCGGACTGAAAGGTCCCAGGTTCGATTCCGGTCAAGGGCATTTACCTTGGTTGCGGGCACATCCCCAGTAGGACATGTGCAGGAGGCAGCTGGTTGATGTTTCTCTCTCATCGATGTTTCTAACTCTCTATCCCTCTCCCTTCCTCTCTGTAAAAAATCAATAAAATATATTTTTAAAAAAAGCCTTGGGACGTTTTACAGTCCAGGAAGAAAAAAATTGACCCATTTAGTGTTAAGAATGAATTAAAATTCTAAGGAGCTAGGCGTGTTCACAGAGCTAATGTATCTCTAATTTTTAATACTTGGGAAGCGCAGATGAGCTGTATTCAGTGATTGGCAAAGCCATGTGCTTGCTGTATCTGTTCTGGCTTTGTAGTGCCTCTAACTGTGGGCCATGGGAAAACTCCAAAATGCATGAATTTTAATGGAGTATTTTTACTTTTATGTATCTTCAAATTTCTCTCATTGCTTGGCTCCTTTCATCAACTTAAGAATGATGATTTTTCTTGGACTCTCCAACACTTGGCACCAATGTGTATGTAGCACATAACTGGATACATACTTAGTAAATTTTGTTCAATTAGGTAGAGAAGTGAACTTATGCACTCAGAAATCAACAATTTTAAATAAGTCTTAATTTTTATATTATTTCAGTAAATTATAATTACTTTGAAATGCAGGGGCCTGCATTAAGTGGAGTCAAAATTAGCATGTAATATTTTTCTCTAAAATAGTAAAAGTGCGTTGTAGGCTGGGGAATGAATTACTTAAACATGTATTTTTGACAAAGTAGTATTGGTATAATGCAGTCTTATTTAGTATAATGATTTTAAAAGACTTTAGACTCTATAATAACATGTATCTTTAAAAACCCTAGTGTAGAGAACCATTTATAAACACACAGGTACAGGGAGATGTGGTATTGATCAGAAACCTGCCAGCTTTAACTACCTAGCAACCTATTAAGTTATTTTAAGTGATTGGTTGAGAAGCAAAACCATTTCTTTCAATAAATACTGAATTGTGTACCTTATGGTACCAATGATAACATTGTTTATTTTTAGTCCTTGGGTAAAAAAAAAAGTCTTCAAAGGCAAGTATATAATATTTTGTGTTTGCATGTGTGAGTGTGTGTGTGCGTATAGAGAAAATTCATATAAAATTGGCACTTATAAGTTCAAGATTATTAAAAGGAGAAAGATGATGTGTCGCTCTGAGGCAAGGTGAAACTGGGGAGATAATGGCCTTTGAGGATGAGGAAAAGAAAACTGCCACATTTTGACTGCTTTTGAATTAGCATATCAAACCAGATTTCAAAAAGAGCAGATTCTGTATCAACATTGTCATCCTCAGACAAATACTCACACTTGGGCAATTTCCTCACTCTGTTTCTTCAACTAAAGATAATTGCCAAAATGCTTTGTTTCATTGTTTAGATTCTGTTTTACCTAAAGTTTATTGAATGCTAGTCATTTAGAACAAAAAATTCTCTTTATCTGAATCATTGTCACATCCTATATAATAAAAGCCTAATATGCTAAGTGTCCAGTCATCTGGTCCTTAGTTCAACCAATCAAAACATAATATGCTAATGATATGCTAAGGCTGCTCAACCGCTCGCTATGATATGCACTGACCACCAGGGGGCAGACAGTTGACCAGCCAACCAGCCAGTATGACATGCATTGACCACCAGGGGGCAGTTGCTCCCACTGGTAGGTTAGCTTGCTGCTGGGGTCTGGCCAATCGGGACTGAGCAAGACGGGCTGGACATGCCCTGGAGCCCTCCCGCAGTCTCTCCCAGGCTGGTCAACCTCCTGCGTCCCTCCCTGGTCCTGATCATGCACTGGTGGGGTCCCTTGGCCTGGCCTGCGCCCTCTTGCAATCCGGGACCCCTCAGGGATGTTGGAGAACCGGTTTTGTCCCTATCCCGCAGGGACCCCACCAGACCGAGGGACCCCACTGGTGCATGAATTTGTGCACCAGGCCTCTAGTCTTTAATATCATTCTGTGATAGAATGATTCTATTGACATCCCCTATAAATTCTAGGGAGCGATTTTCCCACCTTCAGTTTCTTCTTACTAAATTTGAGGTAAAATTTTGTTTATTAATTAATTATGGAAAGTGATTTTTATTCTACTTTCAGTTTCTTTTTTAACCAGTTTAAAGTAAAATTAATTATTGTGCATAATGTAACTGCCTCACATTCATAACTTTGCCCACAGTTCACAGTTTACACAAGATATGATAAACAATTTTATATAGTTAAGACTGGATTGTTCATTGTGTTTTGGTTCATTATGTTAGGCATCCTCTGATTTATCATAAGTAAGCTGTAATTGATAACCTTAGGAAATAGGAGGGACCAGAGGCAGGAGACATATGACCCATTTTAACACCTTCTACTATGAGCGTCATTAGCTTTGGTAGGAAGTTTTTCTCCCTGTGATAGGTGCAGGGTTGGCCAAAAGGTGCCTGGAAGGTGCTTTTATAATGAACAAAAGCTTTGCACCAGCATTACAATTAGAGAGCTAAACCTCATTAAAAAAGGAAGAATGTTGTTAATGATGAAGATAGGTGTATGTTATTGGGATTAAACTTCTGTTAGCTTTGCAAGCTGCTTTCAGGGGCATTTTCTTGGCTAACTTCTATGACCGACTAGAGCCCTGATTACTGTGTGGTTTTGTGCTCCCCATGGAGAAGGGATTTGGGGGAATGAGGGTCGTTCTTCATTTCTCTTCAGAACAGGATTTCTCTGAAAGGAGTTCTACTGGTCACCAATTGATCCAACAAACCCTACTCTCGTCTTAGGGGATCAAGCTAAATGTGCTTCCCTTTCCCACCGTCAATCTGAGGTAAAAGTGACTGTGTCCTTTCCTCTCTGTAGTCTGGTGAAGGGTGATGTGAGTCCCCAGCCTGTGGCAGACACAGTCTCAGGTCGCGATGGTCCCACATAGGTGCACAAAGCTGTTCTCAGCAAAGGTTCAAACACACAGCACTTGTCCAATAAACACCTAGGTGCTGACCTTTGTTATAATTATGACACAAGTCCATTTATTAAAGAGCAGAGACCTTTCATCGGATCTTTTATATTGTGTCTGAGGACACCTTTGACTTCGTTAATTAGCACTTGGTTTGAAGTCAAGGCAACCTCTCAGATTGCAGTCGGCCGCTCTGTGCTCTCCTTCACCTTGGGTCTCCCTCCAGCAACACACAGTCATAGGTTCTGCTAGGAGTTCGGTGGCTGAGCTCTACCGTTCAACTCCTGAAACAAGTTCCTTGCAATTTTTGTTCATTTTGCCTCTTCTTCCTCAAGAAAAGTATTCTTAAACTTCCCATTTAGATCTCTTACAACCCAAACTGTTTACTCTCATTTTCATGTATTGTGGTCTTTAGAAGATTTTTGAAACTTTTAAGTCTTTAAAAAAGGAAGTTAATAATATTTTTATCGGACAGTTAATATTAGACCCTAGAAAGAACCCAGTAACATGAGCACTGACAGGGGATCCTTACAGTGTAAACACCCAGCTCCATACTCCTCCCCGGGGTCACGTGGAGGCAAGTTCCTCACTTTATCTACCAGAGTTCCTGCATGAGATTAATCTTCAGGCACCCGCTGCAGCAGCTGGCTCAGCAGCACAGCCCTTACTGGCTGCCTTCCCTTCCTTAGCTCACCTTTCCATCCCCTGCCAGTGTCCTTGCTCCTTCCAGGGGCATCACCTGCCCTCCATCCTTCCGTCAGGCTGTTTCCAGGGAGAACTCAACGAAGACAACGTGTACGGTGCCGTGTACACTCCTACAGCAGTGCCGACCCTCGATGATTGCAAACTATTCCTAATGTGCATACTAAGCCACGTAATGTTTCCTCCGTAAGAGACGCTTCATTTCACATGGTGATATAGCAGACACCTGCGGGTTTTGTTTCAAGGTTGGAGCTCCTTTTAATGTGTGAGACTTACCCCCGGGTGCCTTCCTGTAGGTGAACAGCAGCCACTAGCAGTTTACCTTCGAGGACACATGGTGGCCATTGGTCACTTGAAACATGGCTGGTCTGAATCGAGATGGTGAACAAAAGGATGCAGATGTCTCTTTACCAGTTGTTACATTTTGAAATGATAATATCTTGGGTACGTTGACTTAAATGAAATGTATTACTAACATTAGTTTTATCTGCTTCTTTTACTTTTTAATGTAACTACTAGAAAAATTTAAATTATATATATGTGATATATATAAATTTTGTTATATAAATAATGTGATGATTACATTATGTACATTTTAAATTTCTATCAGATAGGGCTGTTGTAGAAAATTACCAAAATATTCAGGAATCTTTTGTGTTTTCTTCTAGGTTATATGTCACCGCACCCATCTCCCCTGGGAGCTGCAGAGCATATCTCCAGCCCGATGTCGTCGGGAGGCGGCCCTACCCCACCCCAGATGCCACCGAACCAGCCAGGGCCCCTCATCCCTGGCGATCCCCAGGCGATGAACCAGCCCAACAGAGGTCCCTCGCCTTTCAGTCCTGTCCAGCTGCATCAGCTGCGGGCTCAGATTTTAGCTTACAAAATGCTGGCCCGGGGCCAGCACCTCCCCGAAACGCTGCAGCTCGCAGTCCAGGGGAAAAGGACGTTGCCTGGCATGCAGCAGCAGCAGCAGCCACCGCCGCCGCAGCAGCCGCCGCCCCAGCCGCAGCAGCCGCAGCAGCAGGCCCTTGTTAACTTCAACCGACCATCTGGTAGGTTAATATGCAACCACATGAATCATGTGATGGTCCAACTCGGAGGAGAAAGACTGCTGATGGCGCAGAAGCACTGGGCTGGTAGTAGCCCAGGGCTGTCTCAGCCTTTCGCTGTACCTGGCCGGCCGGTTCCCTTGCCTGGCTTTACTCTTTGGCCCAGATTCCTGGCCTTTTCTGCTGTTTGAGCTTCTCAGCCGTTGGGGACTCTGGTGCAAGCTGTAGACCTGGGCAAAAGGCACTGTCTCCTGTGATTTTGCATTCTCTTTCAAGAGGTGCAAGGTTTGCGGGAGCCCGTCCACCAGCCCCAGGGAAAGAAGTCTGCACCCAGTGCGTTCCATCGCTAAGAACGTACTCCTTGAATCTGCTCCCTCGAGCTATCTTATGCCCTTTGATTGATCTCTTCCTCTCCCTTTTCGTTGTGAAAAGCGTTTGGGGAGGTTTCCAAGAAACATACCTGCAGTGAAATAATTGTCAGATAGAAAGTCAGAAACAAAGGGAAATGAAAGTCCAGGTCAAGCATGTAGGGGCCACAGGAGTTCTCATGGTTGTGCATCTGAGCATCCAAGATGACGGGTGTCCAGGCAGGAAAGGAGACCGGGTCAGGCACCTAATTCTCACCATTCGGAAGGAAGTTGCTCACCAGTTCACAGAGGACACAGGCCCATTTGTAGCTTGAGAGTAAAAAGTGGATTTCCTACGTGGAATTTATTACTATTATTATTTTAATACTCACCGGAGGATATATTTTTTATTGATTTTAGAGAGGGAAATAGAGAGAGAGACATTGATATAAGAAACATTGATCAGTTACCTCCCATATGTGCCTAGACCAAGAATTGAACCTGAAACCTTGGTATATGCCATGACTGGGAATCGAACCCACAACCTTTTGGTATACGAACTAACGATCCAACTAGCCAAGCCACCTGGCTAGGGAAGTTGTCTTTTTTATTTTTTACAATCTAAGTAAGCAAAAAGAGGTCACTACTCCTGACTAAAGTAGTCAGGTATTGCATGTTTTAAAAATTCTTGAGGACCCCAAACGCAGCCTTTCTCCATGTTTTACCACTGGATGAAGAAATCCCGAACCTTCTAGGGGCCAGGCCCTGTCCCTGGTACCATGGACGTGGAGAAAAGGTGTTCCCATGGTGTTGTATGGGGGGGCCTGTGGCCCTTTCCCTGGCATCTGGGGACGTGGGTGGGGATCCTCCTGGACAGCCCTTCTTTGTAGCTGCCCCCAGGCGGGCAGGGTTTTCTCTGCCCTTTTCTTTTTTTCAATATATTTTTATTGATATCAGAGAGGAAGGAAGAGGGAGAGAGAGAAACATCAATGATGGAAGAGAATCACTGATTGGCTGCTTCCTACACACCCCCTACTGGGGATGTGCCCACAACCAAGGTACATGCCCTTGACAGTAATCGA
This sequence comes from Myotis davidii, assembly GCF_000327345.1. Taxonomy (NCBI): domain Eukaryota; kingdom Metazoa; phylum Chordata; class Mammalia; order Chiroptera; family Vespertilionidae; genus Myotis; species Myotis davidii. The sequence goes on from NW_006294121.1 coordinate 92,523, forward strand.
ACCTGGAACCCTTCAGTCCACAGGCCGATGCTCTAGCCACCAAGCCAAACCAGCCAGGGCAGGAATTCGCTTTATTACTCACTGCTCATGTCTTTTGGATTTCCAGGAGTCAGGCTTCCCTAGAAATGGAAATATTTGGGCAGATAGTGTTTTATGCCAGAGTGGATGCAGGAGGAAAGCAGATACCTCCTCAAATAGAGCAGACCCACTCCTGCCCCAGGAAGGGCGTCGCCTCTAACAGCATTGCTGAACTTTTCCCCAAATCTCAGGTTTCACAGGGAGATGATAACCTTCCCTGACAAAGACGTTTTTTGGATTGGCATCTAGGAAAAGTCAAAATAAGGGGACAAGTTTTTTTTTAAGGTAATATTACCTTTTATTAGTTGTTACTGTTTATCTTCCTCTCTTTTTAAAAAATATTTTGTTGATTTCAGAGAGGAAGGGAGAGGGAGAGAAATAGAAATATCGATGAGAGAGACATATCCATCGGCTCTCTCCTGCATGCCCCCACTGGGGATCGAACCTGCAACCTGGGCATTGAACCCGGGACCTCTTGGTCCATTGGGCCACACCCACCTGCCCCCTCCCCCCAAATAAAGTATAACTGCTTATAAATACCTCTACAAATATTTCAGAAAAAGTAAGCTTAAGTATGTCCACTTATCTGCAGGTAGCTGTGATTTCATTTTCCTTTTGTCCCATTTTCTGGTGCTATTCATGTCTGAAGAGAATCTTTTTGACTGGGGTGGTCTGCCTCAAACCTGCTCCAAGGTCATAAATCACCAAAATTGACATCATCATCGTAGCTACCACCAGAGAATTACAGTTTGACTGGAGGAATTGCTCACCGAGCAAATAACTCTTCACTCCTGTTATGGGCTCCCCTCAAATCTAACCCATCATTTTTCTTTTCATTCTGATTCATTTTTCCTTTTAGACACTAAAGCAAAATTAAAAATGGGAACTGAAAAAGATTTGGGTTGGTGGTGGAGGGGTGCAGGCAGGACTTTATGATAGAAAGTAAAAGTTTTATTGCTCAGTTTTTTCAGTCCCCTTCCACTTTTTAGTCATCTAAAGTTTCTTGGTATGTTCAATGTAAGTATGCTTTATTACATTTCTTTTTTCTTTTTAATATATTTTTATTGATTTTAGAGAGGAAGGGAAAGGGAGAGAGAGATAGAAACATCAATGATGAGAGAGAATCATTGATTGCCTGCCTCCTGCACGCCACCTGCTGGGGATGGAGCCCGTAACCAGGGCATGTGACCTGACGGCAATTGAACTGTGACCTGGTTCATAGGTCGACCCTCAACCACTCAGCCACGCCGGACAGGCCATTTTTTTTTTTAACCTGTGGAAACCATTTCAATCCTTCTTTAATGCACAGAATTATTTGCCTAAATACCTTTGTGAGCCAGAAGGCAAATTCGAAATTCCGAATGCATAGACATTCTGTACTTGTGAGACTGAGGTGTTTAAATGAGTTTGTTTCCCTGTTTCTTAACCTCAGGCATGGGGTGCCTCCAGTAAAGACCCCCCTTCCCCTTAGCTGCACTGGGATGCCCCTCAGGAGAGTCAGAGCATCCCTCTACCTTGACTTCTAAGGTGAGGACCGAAGGGAAAGCAGATGCATTTTGTGCCTCTGACAATTAAGCCTAAACTGTTTAATTGTAGAGGGAGTCGGAGATAAGCTAAAGAATGTAATTTGTCTTCCACTTGCAGATACCAGGGAGAGGTCTTATCAGTTAGCAGACCACCAGTGTCTGCCGTGGAGATGATTTCCAGCCTGGCAGCTCCACTCTCAGCCGCCTGAGGGACGGGCAGTAAAACCTAGGGACAGGTGGTGCCATTCTGGGCATGTCTGTTTGTGGCCAGCTGCCTCTGCAAATAGAAGTTTTTCTAGAATCGGTTGGAGGGAGTGGAAAACAGACCCACGCAGTAAATAAACATGTGTGTTTAGTTAGGAAGGGAGTTTGCCTGTAAGTGAGTCTGATGGCAGGTTCCCAGGAAGTGCAGGGCGAGCCGGCTTCTCAGCGAATTTGTGCTGAGTTGTATTAAACTCTAGGAACATTCTGAAGTTTGCTGTAGAGAAAGGGGCATTTCCAAAGTTGCCAGCTAAGACCATACCCAATTTCCCCAAGTCCTTTCTTTGCCATGCAGTCTGTGCAGAGCTGCGTAGTTAAATTAGACTTCTCTATCTCTGTGTCCTTGGTGGCAGCAAAAATGACAAAAGCTGAGGATGGAGCAGAGCTGCATTGTCTCATTGAATCCTCACTGCCACCCTCTGAGGTTGGCACTGTTATTACCGCCATTCTGCAGATGGGGAAACTGAGGCACAGGGGTTAAGGCAGTTGCTCAAGCTCATGCAGCCAGCTGGCGATAGAGCTGAGGGGACGCTTACCGTTCTTTTGGTCCAGGGCGCTTTACGTGTCCCTGTTTAATTCACAGTAATTTGTAGTACTTTTTAAGTTGGAGATTTGGCTGCATACACCCATGTTTGGGTCTCTGTCTCTGCTTCTCTATTTTAAGACCCAATCAACCAGATAAGAATGCCTTTATATTTATCGGCCAAAGGCCAGTCATGCGTGTATCACTTTAGTTGGGAGTCAGAGGCTAAAAGTGACTAGATTCGGAACCAGGGATATCACACATGCTCTGGGTGCCTTTTGGGGGGACAGGGAGGGTTGGGGGGAAGAGGAATGTGGTTTTTAAAAATAGTGACTTGAATATATACATCAAGGAGTCATCATAGGCTTCTGCATAGGTATTTGCAGACTATGATGCTAAAGAAAAAATGCCCAGAATAATTGAAACTTGTAACAGTATTACACTTTTATGGCTTTTTGTTGATGAATTATTTAAACTTTGGAAAGAGGAAAAACAATTCGAGAACTGGATTTAAGGTAATTATTATGATATTATCTTCTCAGTAAGACCTGCATGTTCTTTTTTATTAAAGGTGGTGGGGGTTTTCATTATTTAGCATGCTACCCCAAGTCTTCAGATATATTCAATTCTGCCAGTTTCCTGAGCTTATTAAGGAGATTCGTAGAATTACAGAAGATTAAAGTAAGTGTTAGAAATCTCCAGCTCCTCTCTTCTGGCTGGATCACCTAAAGCACCCCAAGTGAAAAATCTACCCTGTTGTTAAAGACCTCTAGGGAAAAAGGTATCCTGAAATGTCTCTCTAACTCATGCCAATGCTTAACAATCCTGCGGTTTAGTGCTTAGAAGTTGGTTTCTTATATATGGATGAAAGAAACTCTAAATACAGTATAAAATATTATGAAAAGCTATGCACTATGCAAAAAACCTCTCATTCAGAAAACAAAACAAAACAAAACAAACACACACACACACACCCCAGAAAGTACTTAGTTGAAAAGGATCTCTTTATTATGATAGTACTCCTAAAATGCCTACAATAAAAATAAATATTTTTCCCTCAAGAATTTTTCATCAACACCAGAACCAGGGCTACCAGTTACCTCAAGAAGTCTTATCAAGCTCTGTATCTTTTGGAAAGTTTTACCTAACTTCAGAAGAAGGGGGAAAAAGGAACAGTAGGAACACCATACACACACACACACGCACGCACGCACGCACACACTGCAGTTTCCTAAGCAGTTTGTTCTAATTCTTCACATTCCTTCTGTCAGAGTGTTTGCTTATGGCTACCTGTGCATTGTCATGTAAGCCCATTTCTAAAAGGTATGTGCTGGAAATTGAATAAAAGTGTTTAATCTTTCATAATGTATGTCTTTGTATGGTTAATTATTAAGTCATTCTGAAGTGTATAGACTATTATTTTTGTCACCATTGATTGAATCATCTTAATTTTTCTTGGAAAAGATAAAGAGATAAAGACAGTTCTTGAAAGAACGCCTGTGAGAGGTTTTAACTTCTGCTTACTGAGATATTCTTTTCTCTAATTTACTAAGTCATCTGGCGGCACCTCTAATCGTATTTATAATTTTGAAGTAAGTAAAAACCCACTTAGGAGGAGAGATGGAATCTTCCTATGTTAGGCCCATACTTACCATCCCAACCTCTTAAGTACAATGTGGACAGTTGCTTTAAATTAATGTATTAAGTACAGTTCAGTAAGCTTGACAAATGCATATCCCTTTATTCTGATAACATGCAAAGAATGCTCCCTTTAATCTTCATATTTGCTAGTTTTTATTAGGTGGAACGAGCAGATTGTTTTTCCTCTGCACTGAATGTTTTTGGAAATATCTCTAATATGTAGTAAGAAATTGAAGGTCTGAGGTGCACTGATTTAATCTGAACTACACTTGAGAGGTCATGAAGGGAAAATGCCTGCCCTCTTGAGTTCACACCAGAGGACCGCAGGCTCCTGGCTGCGTGTGTGAGGCCTGGCTCTAACAGCAGGCCCGTCCAGCGGGGACTGAGTGTGATTTTAGGACCACACCCAGACTGCATCTGACTTAGGTTATGTTATCAACTTACTTTGTAATAACCTACCTGACTTAGGTTATCCCCTTACTTTTCTGAACTCTGAATGCACCTGTAGTTCTTTTTAAAAATCCACTTTTGATGTAGATGTACATCAAAGTCTGGCAGCCCATCCTTTAGTCAGTTTACTATTTAGGGGTCATTTGGGGGCCATTTCCACTAATGCCCCTTAGTGGATGCCATTTTCCTTCGTCCCAGGTTCTTATTTCTCTGGTCCTGCCTTTCCTCTCCACACCTCCTTTTTTATTGTTCTTCCCTCCTTTTTTCTTCTCTTGCGATGTTTCCTGGTCACCACCCCTGGGCCCCAGGGGGACAGCGGGCAGGCCTGGTATGGCCGCAGGTCAGTGGCCCGCCCAAGCTGCTCATATCGCTCTTGTCCCACAGGCCCCGGGCCGGATTTGAGCGGCCCGAGCAC
>NW_006294121.1:97553-130420 GCF_000327345.1 Myotis davidii
GCAGTGCCTGGGCCCTCGGTGCCGCAGCCCGCTCCCGGGCAGCCCTCGCCTATCCTGCAGCTGCAGCAGAAGCAGAGCCGGATCAGCCCCATTCAGAAACCGCAAGGCCTGGACCCCGTGGAGATTCTGCAGGAGCGGGAATATAGGTAATGCACCCCGGCCCTGGGGGGTTCTTGCGAGTCTCACCGAGCCTGGGGGTGGATGCAGTCTCCCAGGGCTTTCGTTGCTCCTCTCTGTGGTTGAGGGAAAGACCCAAGGATGATGGCAGAGGCCAAAACTCATGCGATGGGAATGATTTCAGCACAGTGGGGTGGGGAGGTGGTTGTGGCGGGGGGCTCTCTGATGGCTCTGGGTTGGCAGCTCTGTGATTTTCACTCATTTAATCAGGACACCTTTATCCACCCCTGTGAGTGGTCAGGCACTGTGTTAGGTGCTGGGGATGTGAACCTAAGTGGTTGTCTCACACAGATTATGGGGTGCCTGATCTAGTTTGCCAGCTTGTCCTTGATTGGTGACTGCAAGTTGGTCAGATGTTGAGTGTTTTGTGTTGGCCTGACCTTCATGATACTAAAGTACACTTTGGTAGGTATACTATATATTTCGTTTAAATTCATGCATTATTTAGGTGTATGCCTTTTTAGTGTATGTGCCACTGAAGCGAGCACTTGGTCTATGCCTTGGTCCAACGTTAGGAGTAAGCCCTATGTAAGTGCCTTCATATGGGGTCCTTTAAACTCTTCCTCCAGACACATAATTTTCACCTGATTTGGCACATTTATCTAAATCAGGAGTTGGCAAACCTTCTCGGTCAAGGTCCAGGTAGTAAATATTTTACACTTTGCAGGGCCGTATGATCTCTTTGACAACTACTCATCTCTGCCTTTGAGTGAGAAAGCAGCCCAGATGATAAGGGGCTGACTGTGTTCAAAAAAACTTTATTTACAAAAAGAGGGTATGGGCAGGATTGGCCCACAGGCCGTGGTTAGCCGACCCCTCGTGTACATGGTTAATGTTAACCAAAAGGGAGACCAGCAAGTACTGAGTCAAATGAAAGCAAAGCTCAGATCATGTTTCCGGAGTTAGCAGAAATCATGGTCGTCGCTTTCTAGCTGTGCTGCCTTGGTCTAGTTCCATCTCTTTCCTGCGACTTAATTTCCTCATTTGTTAAAAGAGGATCTTCGAGTATTTCTTGTGGGAGGAGATAAAATGACACAAAGACGTTTAATACATATTAGCTATTAGTATTATTTCCCCAAAATGATTTAATTGAACAGAAAATTAGAGTTTAAAAATTACAGAGAATGTTAGTAACAATGTAATAGGCTCCCTTTTCAAACATTACCTTAAACTTTATTGAAAAACGCATGATATATTCATTACTAGATTAAAATACTAAGCTATCAGCTTTGAGAGTTAGTTATCCTGAAAGAAACCACAGTAACTTGTCGTTAAATGTGTGCAGTTGTGTTTTTTTTGTTTGTTTTTTTATGAAGAGTGTAACTGTAGTCTCATTACTATTGCTAATCCTCAATTAAGAGCTTTTATGTTGCTGTTTCCAGCATTTCATGTATCCCTGGGGAGCTAGATGCTCATCATCTGTAGCTATTTCAGTGTTCATAGGCTGGTTTTGTTGGGTGAATAATTGCTGTGTATTATAAAGTCAAATATTAGCAAATATTTCCTGGACAGAAAAACTATATTTATATACAATCCTTTATGTTGCTATAAAAAATCAAAAGCAATTTTTAAAAGACAGTAAATGGGATAGAGAGTATCATTTACTCTAAAATTCTGACTTCCTAAGAGTGAACATTTTTTTCCCTACCCTGAAGGCACAAACCTACCAGTACCTTTGTTAAGTCATGTGAATTACCTTCATAACATCAGAGATACTCTCTGTATCTAGAATTGCATCTGTATTTTTTTTCTTTATTCAACCTGTGGTGTGTGTGTGTGTGTGTTTTACTGGCTTCTAATTTTTCTTTCATTTTCACCAGGATTTTAATTACAGACCTTTCTTGTACTGAGCTCATTTTTGCACCTTTTTTGGAAGTGATCTTAATAGGTGGAAGTGATCTTAATAGGTATCCAGCATTAAGAGTACTATTTAGCCTATTCCAATATTAGAAAAGCTTTTGTCCTTCACGCCTATAGTTATAAAAAAAATAATGTATCTGTCAGTATCTCTTAAACTATATGCCTTGTAGAGTGTGGTGGAATGGCTGTTTTTCATAGTATTATGACTTGACAAATGTCTCCTTGTTTGTGAGGCTGCATGGCTTTTGAAATGATTGATCTGGCAGCACTGGGTCCAAACAGTGGGAGGGGCCTTTGGACTGAGTTTCCCATGGCCATCCTGAGGGGCACAGGTTTGCACCTGCCACATCGCAGGGGCATGTTCTAGCTTCTTTATAGAACAACAGCTGGTTTCTGCCGATACAAAGATAAATTGTTCACCTGCCGAGATTAGTGAAATTTTTCTCTTAAAAAGGGTAGATTAAGACCCTTGGGCCCTTGTAAAGACGGCTTGGAGGCGTTTCCACTTGCCCCTCTTGGAGAGAATGGCCTGCTTAGCCTGTAGCATTGGTAACTGGAAGGGCCCAGTGTACTTGTACCTTCTGATCAAGGATTTGAGCAAGGTCTTAAAAAAATCCATTGTAGCCCTAGGCGGTTTCTCAGTGGTTAGAGCATCGGTTCTCAGACTGAGGGGTCCTGGGTTCGATTCCAGGCAAGGGAACGTACCTCGGTTGCAGGATCTCAGTTGTAGGACCTCGGTTGCAGGCTCAATCCCTGACCCTGGTCAGGTCCTTGGGAGGCAACCACTCAATATATCTCTCTCACATCAATGTTTCTCTCTCCCACTCTCTCTAAAAATCAATGGGGAAAAAAAATCCTTGGATGAGGATTAACAAACAAAAAATCTCTTTTACAATTTTATAAACTTTAGTGTGAGCAGAGTCATCTGTCAAAAATTCTTTAACAGATGTTCATTCCTTTGACCGTTATATATCACTTATCTTGTCTATGAAAATTGAAAGGAAATTGTCAGAATCTTAGATTTTTTTTAACGTTAAGTCCCTTGGCTGCTTTTCCTTGTTCATCATGCAAGGATTTTGACAAATTGGCCTTCTTTATTTAGTAATAGCATAAATAAGTGTGTGCATATGAATAGTTTGCCTCAGATCTGTACAAAGTCTCCAGTTAAAACAGTTTGCCCATTTGAATTGGAGCCTTTCTCTTTGAAAGGAACTTTATTGCTTTTCTCCGTAGTGAGTGTCAGAGAGATGTCCCAGTGCTTTTCGTCTGGGTGTCTTGTCTTTTGGGCACACTTCCTTTGCCCCAACAATATACCTAACTTCGGTTCCTCCACTGAGAGTTAGATGTTTGGGCAAAAGGGCTCCAGGCATTGTCACATTAGCATGTAAACTAATTCCACAAATGTTTGCATGGGAGATGGATTTCAGATTCGAAGGAAGAGCATTTCTGTGTTCTGTCAGCCCTCTGCTTATCAAGGCAGAATTTTGCTTCTGAAAGCAAAGATAGCCAGTGTTTTGAGGGTGTTTTTTTTTTTCCGTTTTGTCCTCCCTGGTATCCATTACAACCCTGAAAATTCCTGCTCAAAAATTACCAAGGGCCACATTATCAGCAGAGTTACAAAAAGTCGGTCTCCCTCCCTCGCTCTCTTCTTAAAAGTGTCACTCAGCTCCTTGCAGGAACAAAATGTACCAGTGTCATTTTCTGTTCAAATAACTCTCCTGCAGGAATCATAAACTTCTCCTCTGGACCTGAACAAAATATCTGTTGCCTTTAATGGAACTCTTTTTCTTGCCAGAACAGTCACCCTTCCTGATTTACTGTTCAATCTGTATGAAAAACTTGAGTGACCTAATTCTGCTTCAATTTTCTGAGCTCGTGAGGACACTAAATGAGCCTCCTGCAGTCAGGCAGTATTACGGCTGTTGTTGTTTCGACAAGTTGAGAATCCTGAATCTCTTTATCGGGCAACCTGCTGAATCCCATTGATAGGAAGATGAAATTGTCGGGAGAGAAGCATTATTTAAAATGAAGATTTCCATTAACAACTACCACCACCAAAAGACAACTTTTTCTGTGTTAAAGAAGCCCCTCCTGTACCTTGGCCCCCCACCCCCACCCCCCACATGCTGAATTGAATGCATATAATGTCACCCTCCCCTTCCCCTATACTTCTCACGTTTGTACTCTGTACTTCTTGTCTCCCTTTCATGAAAAAGAGATTCTTTTGTGCTGGGGAATCTGAGATTCACTGACAAGTGACTAGGTCCTTTGGAAAGGAGCAGGAAATCACCCACTGCAGTGCCCCAGTCCCCCAAGGCCGCATCCACCCCCAGTCCCCACCTCCCTTCTCCCCCCCTCCACTCCTCAGCTCCCACAGATCAGTGTGATTTAATCTCTACACTGTCGGTCCAGCTGTCCTAAGATTATTTATTTAGTTCTTCAGAAGATTAAAGGAAACACAGCTATTCCTTTAATTTAGCACCTGACCCACTTTGTCAAGAGAGTAAACCAGAACAGCAGGGGATGATTTGGGTTCTGGGCTTTTCAAATGCAAAAGGTCTGAAATGACTAGAACCAAGGAAGGAGAATACCCCATCATTGGCCCTCATCTCACCCCTTTATATTTAATTTTCCTTTTACTACAGCCTGATTACAAAAGGGAAATTGTTTCATTTAGTTACTTCCTTTAAATTATATATTTGAAAAAATCCACAAAAGGTTTTTCTCTTGATATCTTAATTGTTAAGATGCATCATCTGTTGCAGTATTTGGAGATTTGGGGCTATGTGGCTATTTAGGAAATTGATCTGGATACAATAAAGTAGGAATCTGTTATATTATTTTCAGTTAAATCAATGAAAAACAATGCATTTCCTTTATTACCATTAAAATTTTGAAAAAGAGGACATTTTACATTTTATTCCTCTACCAAGGCAAATAACGAAGTTGTTTTTTGTGGGGTTTTTTTTTTAAACAATCATTTTGATATTTGGACCATATGAAATCCTAAGATATTTTGCACATCTAAGTCACAGATTTTACTTCTTCATATTCATATATATATATATATATATATACACACACACACACCCACACACACATCATCGTAAAAGCTGATGAAACCATAATACTAATTTTTAACAGAATCTTAAATGATCAACGTTTATAGTAGAGATCCAGGAAAGTTCTCAGCTAGTCTATTTTAATTACCCTGTGGTGGTTCAGTGTCAGGAAAGGAGGTTCTGTCTAGAGACCTCCTTTATTAGCTCTGAAGTCAGCGTGTTTCTTCACATCGCCAGGCTTCTGTTTTCCCATCAGTAACAGCACCATTATACCTTGAGGGGGGTGTGTGTGTGTGTGTGTGTGAGAGAGAGAGAGAGAGAGAGAGAGAGAATGAATTAGATAAAATTGTGCATCAAATGTACTTAACGCAGTGCAGTTCATGTTAACTTAGTTTAGCTTACTGTCTTTTTTATTACTATTCTTTCTTTTGAAGTCTCTTCCAAGACGGTTTTGCCCCAAATTTTGGAGAAGATAGTTCCCAAAATAGATTTAAATGGCATATAATTATTTGCAAAAAAAAAAGAATCCAGGTGAACTCTAGAACCAGGCGTTTCTGTGAGTAACAGTCCTGGTATTCCAAATGAATGAAGAAAGTGGGATGTCTCCTATTTTCCCTCATGAGGAAATTACCTGCAATTATATTTTTGATAGTGTCTAAAGTGAGAATCCCCAGCAGTCCTTTTCTAGAAACTCCCAGTTTTTAAATGCTGTTTACTTTGCTAGTTGCTGCTGCCCCGAACCTGATTTTTAAAAACGCCTAAGTTGCCTTTTCTTTCCCCCAGCAAGCATTGCTCAGAGAGGAAGTGGCTGTGGTTGGAGGGCTCTCTCTGAATGTTTTGGGTTGGCCGATTTCTGTGGCCTCAGCATCTACAAGTGCTCCTGTTCTCTCAGCTTTAAAGCCGTCATCATCAGCATCTTGGCAAGGCGGGCAGACGGCCCCGTTGCCGTAGGACAGAACCCGAAGTTGGAAAGGAGACTTTCTGCCCGCCTGCCAGTGGCTGCCTGGGCTTTTTGGAGCAAGTCAGAGTTTCCTGCCTCTCACTTTCTCTCTCTGTTCAGAGCGAGCAGTGGCACTTGATGTTCCTCCTACATGTATCATGAGCCTTTTTTCCTGGGTGTTAGAGAAAGTTTATGTCCAAGACCAGAGCGTTAAGCAACATATAGCACCTGTCTGCATTAATGCAACGGTGGCTTTTCTCCGTTTAACATCAGAAAATCTGGTTGGGTGTCAGAAATCAGCCATGAGTGTCTGGGATAGGTTTTGCCATGAACTTGAACCTAGTATTACTGTTTGTCATTTAAGACTGAACTGTAATGTATATTTCCATCTCTCCCGCCCCTGTTTTACTATCTCCCTTAGGCTCCAGGCTCGCATAGCTCACAGGATACAAGAACTGGAAAACCTGCCTGGCTCTTTGCCACCGGATTTACGAACCAAAGCAACCGTGGAACTGAAAGCACTTCGGTTACTCAATTTCCAACGTCAGGTATTACCTTTTCCCCAGCAAATCTGAGGCGGAAGAAATGAATGTAATTGTTGGAGATCGGCGTGTTTCCTTAAGTCTCTTCAATATTGTTATAAAGATAGAAACTTAGTAACATCGTGTATCTTTCAGACCAGCAGCAAGAGCTAAAAGCACTGAAGACAAACTGCTTATTATTCTGTTTTTCTCGCCTGTGTATCAGATACATTTTTTCCCACCTGCAGGATGGTTTACAAAGTCAGAGTTATGGTGGTTTGTTATCGTGGACGAAACCTTGAGAACAAATGAGATAGCTCGTATTTGCCCTTATGACTCCCAAGAAAAACAATCACGTGGTAGATGAGAGCTTCTTTGTAAGCACCAATGTATAATCCTAGCATGACCGGGAACATATTTAACAAAGACAATCGCCACTCTGCTATTAATAGTCCAGCATTTATAGAAATACATAAACCTGTGTCTTGTAACTTGATTATTCACCACAACACAAGTTTGATGCATTTGATCCTGTCAGACCTAGGCACTGAGTAACCAATGAGTTATTACCTATTGTTCCTGCTATGGTTCATAGTAGTCACTGATTAATAAACACTGGCATAATGATCCGCTTTAGAATTGCCAAATCAGTAGGACACCAGTGGAATGACATAGAGCTGATTTTCACTTTGGTGAGTTTTGTCTTAAGGACCCTGTCTGCAGGTCTTCTGGTCTGCAGGCTGCCTCATTTAGCCAAACGGGAAAAGGGGCACTTTCCTATCAGTCAGATGGGTTTGCTTGGTTAAGGCCCTAGGGCAGTGATGGCGAACCTATGACACGCGTGTCAGAGGTGACACGCAAACTCATTTTTTTGGTTGATTTTTCTTTGTTAAATGGCATTTAAATATATAAAATAAATATCAAAAATATAAATCTTTGTTTTACTATGGTTGCAAATATCAAAAAATTTCTATATGTGACATGGCACCGGAGTTAAGTTAGGGTTTTTCAAAATGCTGGCAAGCCGAGCTCAAAAGGTTCACCATCACTATCCTAGGGCATGCAAAATGAGTTACTAATGAATGAAAGTGAATTGCATGACTTGATCTATTGGAGGATGTGATTAAAATCACAAGGCCACCTCACTTGCTATTGTCATATGACCTTGGGAGTACATTTGCCTGATCTATAATAATAAAAGGGTAATATGCTAATAGACTGGACATCTTCCAGATGTCATTCCGGACATCCTTCCTGACAAAGCTGGGGCTGGAGGGAAGCCAGCCCGGGTCCCTGGTGCCTACGGGTGGCCCCGAGGGAAGCCAGTCAGGGTCCCGGATGCCAGAGGGAAGCCAGTGCTGGCAGCTGGGGGAAGGAAGGCCTACTCTTGCATGAAAATTCGTGCATTGGGCCTCTAGTTGGTTATAATATCATCAAGGGGCATCAGTGTGGCTGGGTGCTGCTTGGTCATAGGTTTGTGAGAGTAGATTAGAACTTAAAAAAAATTTTTTTTAGAAATTAAAAAAAAAAGCAAAGAGAGAAAACGTCTCTGAGTTCCATTTTCTTCCTTCTTATAGGTGACTTCATAAAATGCATTGATGAAGTGTTTGATAAGATGTTGTTTAAAAAATATTACCGAAGTATATTTTTAGGAATAACATTATATTCAAATTAGCTTCACGATGCTAGACTCTTATTAGTCTCTGATTTTTGCTTGATATTACTGAAAAATTCTATTATCTAAGAAGTTTCCCAATGAAATGAGCTGTAATTCATGCTGATTTCAGATTCAATTGAATTATTATTTTGATGTATATTTTCAATTTCCACCCTCTATCACCACATAACATACAAAATGGATAAGTTATTATACTTATGATCACCTAAGAAAAGTTCGTGATATAGTTTAAACTTTGAATATCTTTCAAAGAATATCATTGTGAGAATTGGGAAGAAGCCCAAACTTGTATCTCTTGTCTTTTAGGTGAGACTATGAATTAACACTGTTTGAGTATCTGCTGCCATTGTCCATGAGCAGGAAGTAATCCTTCTGTTCATTTTGCAGAGCATCGTTAAAGTTAATCTTTTTAAAAACGAGGAGCCCGTTAGTATGGCATTTAAGACAAAGTAAAAAAAAATTAAATCTTATTAACTAATTAGTATCATTGGAATAATTAAATAGGATGAATAACTTTATTTAAAATATCTATTTTTTTAATGTTGTGATGCTATTATTGCTTCTTTTCTTGAATTATTTGTAAAGAAAAGCTATGCCATCTTAAAAAGCCATGCCACATAAATTTGGCATGATTTAGTCCCTTTATTTACTAAAAAGGCCAAGTGTGAGTGAGAAACCTGTAGAAACCCCCTTCTGCCCCACTCAGGGGAAACGAGAGAAGGAGAACTCGGTCAGGGGTCTGGCCACTGCACAGGGAGCCTCTCTAACTGCTTTCCTCCCGCAGCTGAGGCAGGAGGTGGTGGCCTGCATGCGGCGGGACACGACCCTCGAGACGGCCCTGAACTCCAAAGCTTACAAGCGGAGCAAGCGCCAGACCCTGAGGGAAGCCCGCATGACGGAGAAGCTGGAGAAGCAGCAGAAGATCGAGCAGGAGCGGAAGCGCCGGCAGAAGCACCAGGTACCACGGCCTGGCTCTGCCTGTCCTCGTGTTTACAGACACGTCCAACTCAGTAACCGGCTGGAGCAGAAGGGCTGGAAACGTGCGTGGTGGGCGGAGGGGGCATCACAGAGCAGAGAAGTCCCTTGGAGCTTACATAGTCTCCATTGTGTAGTCGGGGACACTTAGGCCAGGTGACTTGGGCTTTCTTTGTTCCAATCAGGTGTCACCTTCCTATTCCCCTGGAAAGCTGCAGTCTGGGTGGGATTCCCACAGCAAAATCCTGGGGAACTTGGAAAGAAGAAAGCAAAGAGTTATTTTTAATATCAGACAAATATGGTGTCCAGGGCTCTGTGATGGGCCCAGTTGGAGGTTTTATAGGGGCAGATATTTAGAAACATTCCTTTCTAGGGGTTTGGAAATATTTTGATGTCGGATTTGATTTCCTAAGCCTATCTATAATTTATTTGTCTTTTTGTGCTCAGTTTAGTGCCTATCCTAGGTTCGTTTTAAAAAAATGTCAGAGTTAGTGTACATAAGGATACACTCCCCTCCCCCATTATTTAAAAAATATGTACCAATTACTTACGGAGCTTTAGCTTCCTATAAAATCTTGAGTCACAATTCTAAGATAGTTAAATTTTTTTTATTGCTTTTTTTAGGGCGAGAGAGAAACATTGTTTTGTTCCACCTATTTATGCATTCATTGGTTGCTTCTTGCATGTACACTGACCGGGGATCAAAACCTGCAACCTTGGGAGTATCAGGCCTAGCTGCTCTGCTGGGACTCTAAGAGATTCAGAGCAGAGGAAACATTACTTTTATAACATAATTCTCACTGGATACACCCATGTCCCTTAGGTTTATTTGAGAACGATTGGCTTTTAATTTTATCATTTTCATTTTTCAGGTTCCTCTCCTTTTTCTTTTTATCCTCTCCATTTTTTATCTTTCCATTTTCATGCGGTCACACCCTCAAAGCTTCAGAGACCACTCTTCCACAGGCTGGCACGAAAATAAACTTTGAGAGGTCATCTCTCCCACCAGCCGGGTAGTTCGCGCTCAGCTATGGAGACACACACCAGGGCCCCGATCCCAGAATAGTCCCAGGTTTCTGATCTTTGTTGTTGTGAAATGCACGTGAAATGCACACTGAGCGTTTTTTTCCTGGAGTGGGCTGGGCTGAAACCTCCAGGGCCTTGGGAAATGGATTTTCAGTATTCTTTTCTACTCCCCTTGGGATCCTTCAGGAATACCTGAACAGCATTTTGCAACATGCGAAAGATTTCAAGGAGTACCATCGTTCTGTGGCCGGGAAGATCCAGAAGCTTTCCAAAGCGGTGGCAACGTGGCACGCCAACACCGAGAGGGAGCAGAAGAAAGAGACGGAGCGGATCGAGAAGGAGAGGATGCGCAGACTGATGGTGAGGAGCCCGGGAAATGCCCGCTCGCATCCTGTACTGGGAGTGTTAAACATGCCCTAGTAGAAGGAGAAAGGAGAAGCTGCTGACCAAATGTATGACCATGTTCCCTTAACTTGATGCGGATGGAGCTCAAACAGCCTCTTTCCTGGACAATGCACATCACACATCTTGGGTTACAGCTGGTCCATATAGTTTTCCCATGTCCTAGGATGGCATTGCTGCTCAGATTTAGCTTCTCACGTAAAGGAAGGTACTGTATCTCTTGGGAGTTTTGATAACCAGATCTGGAAGGCTGGAAATGGCAGTTCTTTTTAAAATACTGCCTCTTTGAGACTAATGGCACACGTTGTTTTGAATGAATAGTTCATTACGTTGTGTCTTGGAACCTGATGTCTTTTTTTTATGGCAGAAATTTTTCTCTAACAATGCAAAAAGTGATTGTTTCGTTAATTTGGAAATGTTGCTTTTTGTTTATAGCAGCGGGAGGGTATTGTCAGAGGTTAGTCAGGAGTTATTATTTTTGCACTGTTATTTTTCAGTGAATGTATATCACAGAAGAGATTGATTGATTTCATTGGTCGGCATTTTTTTTTCTTTTTGTAATCGGACCTCATACAACACTGTGGGTTTTACACAAGTGTGTGTGATCTGGAGTGCTAGGAGACCTGCAGGTTCTGTCTGGGACATAGCTCCCGAGTCCTGCATGAAGAGAAAGTTATGAACCTCACCCTATAATTATGTCCTGGGGGAATTCCAAGTGACAGTGTCTTTCTTCCTCGTTGATATTAAGGTTTGCATTTTGTTTTCATTGATTTTGGGGGTCCCAGAGAGTAAACACCATATTTTAAAATAGGTCCTACTAAATCTTGCCATCTTCTCCCGCCTTCCTCTCCTTTTGGGGGGAAGAAGAAGACTGCCCAAGAAATGTCTCATTAGCGCGGGAGACTGTTTCAGAGGAATCTGAGCAGTCGGCAGTCAGATTTGTCTGATTCAACCGACGTGAAGCTGTATTAGCACTTCAGTAACAGATTGGTTTGACACTAATGATTAGGCATTTGCAAATCATTAATTTTTGCAATTAAATGATGGAATATACAGATAACAGAGAAACTGAAGTTTTCTATCACTCTTTCTTCAAGTGAGATCAACCATAACGAAAAGCAATTAGAGTTCTAATAGCATTTGAGGTTCGTGCTTATCCACGGGGCCGACAGCAGCAAGACTGAGGGGTGAGCCTGCTGTCACACGGGCACAGGCTGGAGCGACACCCCTGAGGAAGGCACTGGGCCCTTCTGTAATGCAGCCGCCTCCTGAGGCGTTTGCGGCCTGTTCTCTCTATCCTGTGTCACAAGAGGAAAATATTTTTCAGGTTTCCTTTTATTGGGACATAAACAAAAGATTTCTCCTGAAATGGCGCAGAGTATATCAGAGCTTTTACCCCATTTAACCTCATAATGTGGCTGAATGGGAGGTGGAGGTGGGAATTACTGCATCTGTGTTATTGTTGGGTAGTATCAGACGTCAGGTAGTAGCTGACTTGTCCCCAGTCACGTAGGCCCAAAGGACAGTGCCAGTTATGACAAAAATCCCCCAAATTTGACCTCCCCTATCAACCACAATGTGTGTAATGCTTTTACGTATAAGAAGTTATTTGTTCAGTGCCCATTTGATTATTTTGCCTTTAGAAATACTCATTCTCTCCACTTTTGATCGTATTTGAAAATTTCCCACATACAAAGTTAAGAATAAACTTGAGATGGTGAATTGTCTGATTTTAACATTTTTGTGCTGTTAAAGAAACACAGAACCAAGAGCCGACGCAGCGTGCTCCATCACACCACATAAATACTGCGGCCCTGTGTCCTGACTTGGCCGCGAACCCCGGTGTCCCGGGATGTAGGCATCGCTCTCCCCTGTGTGTGCCCGGTCCCCTGTGTGTGGGAACCCTTGCAGCCTGGAGCATTCGCTCTGCTGCACTCACCACTGGAGTTCAGACTGCCAGGGGGAGGGGAAAAAGCATCTGCAAACTGTCATCAGGCTCTGATCTGGCTTCTTTCCTTAACAGGCTGAAGATGAAGAGGGCTACCGAAAACTGATTGATCAAAAGAAAGACAGGCGCTTAGCTTACCTTTTACAGCAGACCGATGAGTATGTGGCCAACCTCACCAACCTGGTCTGGGAGCACAAGCAAGCCCAGGCG
Organism: Myotis davidii; assembly: GCF_000327345.1. Lineage (NCBI taxonomy): Eukaryota > Metazoa > Chordata > Mammalia > Chiroptera > Vespertilionidae > Myotis > Myotis davidii. The sequence continues at coordinate 110,353 of NW_006294121.1, forward strand.
GCCAAGGAGAAGAAGAAGAGGAGGAGGAGGAAGAAGGTGAGTACCCACTGGAGGGACCAGTTCCACGCATGTATTGCTCTTTAATATATACACTTACCACACGAAGAAGAGGTTTAGATCACTGGGTTGCAGAAATTGCTCCTATAAATGGGTATGGTGTGAAAGAGTTGATCAGGCATACTAGAAATTGGAGATGAGGGTGTAATGGGTAGGAGTTATTAAACTGTAACAATGTGGTTCATATGCCCATTGTTTCACACAGTATTTAAAAACTAAATACACATCATGTTCAGTAAGAAGAGAGAAAACACAGGCACAATGAACTGTTTTCCTAATTGTGATGTCGTGCGGCAGTGTGCTCAGCTAAGAAACTAAAGTGAAAAGTTAGGAGAAATTGCAGTGTACAGATTGAAAGAAACCATAGAAAGACATAAGAGATAGCTTTGGGATACTTTTGGAACACATTTCAGCCTGTTTATTTGGACAGCCAGCAATGCCAGAATTGTTCATTTAGATCAGCAGCCCTGTGTCCCACTCAGGGAAGTGTGCAGGTCAGGGTTTCAAGTGATGTTGGAAAACAAGACTCTTAGGTAAAATATGTCCTAATGGTCATGAGAAGTGAAAGGTAAGATATAGAATTTCTGCTCTACAGATACTACATCCCAACTCAAGGGCAACATGCTAGTGTAGGCCTGCAATATAGCTCTTCTCTGAGGCTTAAGTAGTCTGCAAACAGCTCTTGGTTGATGTTTTGTTTCCATGGTAAATTCTAATTGGCCCGGATACAAGCAGGATGTCTTCCTCAGAATTGGGAAGATTGAGGAGGGGTAGCATTTAATTGTTTATTCTCTGCACTGAATAATTGAGCAAAATATTTTTCCAAAAATAATTAATTTCATGGCTCCTGAATTCTCATACCTGTTTGTTAATGAAGGAGGGGCATGCATGATTGAGAAGGTGCCTGCTTGCTCCTGATCCCTGTAGTAGAAGATAGCTTCCCTTCTGGTGAAGATGCATGAGGGGTGTCTCAGGGCTTGGGTTTAGATGTTTCTGTGGTGAGGAATACCTCATTTTCTTGTCAAGGTAGCATTATAGACTTTGCAAAATTGCAGCTCCAAATATTTAACTTAAAAAGACACTTTCAGAGTTAGTGAAGAGCACACAGGCAAACAGATACAATTCTGTAATACTAGGGCCCCAGTGCACAAATTCGTGCACCTTGAACTGTGGGCTGCGGTGGGCACAGGGGTGGGTCTCGGCCCATCCTCCGTGCCCCTGCCCGGCCCCTCCTTCTGTGGTCCCCGGTTCCCTGTCTGCCAGCAGCCCCACTCCCGCTGCTGCCACTCCCATGCCCTGACAGCGCCAGCCCCGCTCGCACCCACTGACAGGCACGGAGCGATTAGGGCTGGCGCCAGCAGCGGGTGCAAGTGGGCCAGCGCTGTCAGCAGTTGCGAGCGGCGGCTGCTGCCCCAAATGCCCCTCAGGAGCGTGGGGAGGTGAAGAAGTCTTCAGGGGTGATCGGGGCTGGCAGCAGGTGCAAGCGGGGCCAGTGCCAGCAGTGGGTGTGAACGATGGCTCCAGCGCCGAAAGCAGGTGCGGGAAGCGGCTGTCAGCCCAATCGCCCCTCAGGAGCAGAGGGAGGTGGAGAAGCCCCGAGGGGCGATCGGGACCAGCCGCCACTGGCACCCACTGATGGTGCTGGGTGATCGGGGCGGCAGCAGGTGCGAGCAGGGCTGGCACCCGTAGCAGGTGTGAGTCCTGGGTGCGACTGCTGGAGCAAAGAATTTTCAGTAACCACCAGAGGCTCACCTGCTTTGGTCCGGTGCCCCTGCTCACCTGCTCCACCATCCCACCATGGCCAACGCCCTCCATGTTCCACATTCTGCTGCCTGCTGCCGATGCCCGCCGTGTTCCGCACACACTTGCCCCCTGCTGGTCAGTGCACGTCATAGCAACCAGTTGTTCGGTTGTTCCACCGTTTGATCTATTTGCATATTAGCCTTTATTAGCCTTTTATTGTATAGGATTCCATAAGTGGACCCCATGAAATGGCAGCTGTAGTTTTTCTGAATTTAGTCATGGATTTTGCAGAGATTGTCACAGAAAGGTCACTGTTAGCATTTTTAATATTAATGTTTGTATTCTACATTTCTTTGTGATTAAAAACTAATGGCCCAATTCTGGCTTGAAATTAATAGATTCCTGCCATAGTGGTAGATCATTATATCATTGTAGAAAGATACATAGTTGAGTGATAATGATTATGGCTTTATTTTTGTGTTAATCTATACAGAGCATGAACCTGTCATATTTTTCATTTCACGACTCTGATGATCTCTAGGTTGGCTCTCTACCTCCAAACTCTTGCCTTCCAGTTTGCTAGTAGCACTTATTCTCTTTCCTGCATTTGCTCAATGACTGTTACCTGAACACTTACTATGGTGGAGATGCAGTGTGTTGGATGCTGGGAGAAGGAGAATGTAATGGTGAAGATAGCACTCTTGCCCTCTCAATTTAATCAGAGAGAGAGAAAGAGACAGACAGACAGACATTAATCAAATATGCATCTAAATATATAATTATAATCTGAGGTGAATGAGGTGAAGGAATAATGCCAGTCAACAATTTCCTGATTTCCTGGCAAATGAATAATAATAGCCAAGCACTGCAGCCTGCCTTGTGCTATCTCGGGCACCTCCCATTGATGATCTCACATGGTTGAAGATGCAAACTTACCCTTGATGAACAGCCCTTACCTCTTCGCTGCCGTGCTATCAGGATGCCTTGCATTTGGGCCCTCTCTGCTCTCAGCGGAACTAAGGATCACCTTCCTGGGCCATCTTGCTGGCAGAAATGGGATAAAGCTGTATCTTTCACGGGGCTTTGAGACTGAGTTTAGAGTGAGTTACCCAATTCCAGATGCACCTCTACCAGTGCAGAGAAAGCGCGTGCTTTCAGAAGCCGATGGTTGGACACTTGGTATGACCTGTGGTTCTTTCCTCCACTAGAGTGAAGGATTGAGAGTTACTTGTTGCAGTTTCTCTGGCTGGAAGGAAACTGCATTTGGAAGCTTAAAAATTCTGTGCTGTCCCTTTCAGCATTTTCCCATAGGACTGACATGCTGAACCTTACTGCATTTTTTTAATTAGGAAAGGCATCAATAAATCTTTGCTTTGAGGAAACCCTTTCTGACCCAGTGAACTAATAGCATCGAGCTGGTAGCAGCATTTGTAAGAACTTCAAGAGCTGTGCTATTAAAGTTGAGTATGATTGACCTTGTAAGGTAATTGGAAAAGGGTTACTTTTTGCTTTGTGTTAAACTCAGTGTATAATTTTTTAAAATAGCCCCCGTGTAACAGAAAAAACCTTTGTTTTTCCCCATTAGGAGTATATTGTGTTTACTTGTTGTTAGTGAATAATAGAGTGGGGTTCCTTTAACCTGCCATGACCTTGTTTAATTTCCTCTTCTCACTGTTAGAGCCATTTCTATGAAGTACGTATTTATAAATTATTCTGAAACTTCTCCTTCTAAACCTGGTCTTCCATTAATACCCTTGAAATGGAAGAAAAAGAAGTAAACTGTATATATCTGCTTAAGAGTTAGAGGAGGAATAATTGTTAAAGCATTGAAATACCTCTGCAAGGGGGCAGGATGAAGGCACTGTTACGTGCACTTAGCGGGACCTTGAGGCTTCTGACCTTTGCCATGCCTATTCTCTAACATCTACTGAGTGACTGACAACAGGATAAAAGCGGGGAGGGGCTAGATGAAGCCACAGGGGTTTATACAAACATAGGATTGAACAGGCTAATTCAGAAAATTGGACCGCTCTCCAAATCATGTTAGCACACAATCTTTTAAATCCATAACTGCATAAGAAAACATATCAGACCAATTTGTTCTTATTCCTTACTGGGTATTTCATTAAAAGATCTGTTTTCTAGTACTTCAGTCTCTCGATCTATCAGAAGGTGATTGATTGGTTAGGATTGAATGGGAAAGTTTCTCTAAAGAATTTTCTGTGTTTCCTGGCACATTGTAAGTACTCAGTAAATCTTAGCTATTTTATCAAGCCATTTTGTGGTAAATGTAGGATCATGGTTACTGAAATGTAGTTGTAGGGTTTTGAAAAGAAAATCTTTCCCCCCTTTACTGTATATTCTCTGTGATGTTGAGTAAATAGCCACCATTTTTTTTTTCTGGTCAAGGATCAATCAAATATTGCCTTTTTGGGTAATGACAGGTTCTTACACTAGTGAGGCCTACAGTGAGAAAGGGGATTTATTAATTTGGGTGAATCCTGCTTATCCCTCCCCAGCTTCTGCAAAGAGAATTTGTAATTATGTGGCCTCTGATTTAGAGTAGTTTTTGGTGACAATAAGGCATTTCTTGCAAGGTTTTAGGATGTATTTTTCCTTAAGCTGTGGTTAGGAGTCTATGCCACCTGTGACCTGAACCTCCTGCTTAAAAGTCTAGGCATTCTTTAGAGTTCAGCTTCCCGAGCTGTGGACTTCAGGCTAGAAATAAATATTTAATTCTGTCTTTCAAATCTTTCAATGGGCCCTGCAGGCGTGGCTCAGTGGTTGAGTGTCAACCTGTGAACCAGGAGGTTGCAATTCGATTCCCGGTCAGGGCACATGCCCGGGTTGCGGGCTTGATTCCGGGTGAGCGTGCAGGAGGCAGCTAATCAATGATTCTCTCTCATCATTGATGTTTCTGTCTCTCTCCCTCTCCCTTCCTCTCTGAAATCAATAAAACTATTTTAAAAAAATCTTTCAATGGGGTGTATACTAGCAGAACTATGTCCTTGTTACTTATTTGTGACATTTCTTGAAGCCCACAACGCTAACAGGAACGCCTCAGAGAATCCGTGGGGGACAGAACTCTGGGCCAGATCATTCTCGTTGTGTGTGGTGTTTCCCTTTCTTTCTGAAACTTCTTTTTCCTCTCTCTTTCTTTCATCAACCACAATCATAAGTAAAATCAGGACCGGTATGTTTTGGAGGGGGAACCTTTCCAGCTATATATTTTATATTATCAATTTCAGAGAGGAAGGGAGAGGGAGAGCAAGAGATAGAAACATCAATGGCGAGAGAGAATCATTGATCACCTGCCTCTTGCATGGCCCCCACGGGGGGTCGAGCCTGAAACCCTGGCAGGTGCTCTGACCGGTAATTGAACCGGGACCTCTTGGTTCATAGGTAGATGCTCAACCACTGAACCATACCAGCCAGGCTCCAGCATAATATATTGATCAATATAGTGATAGGAGATGCATTTTTTTTCTTTTTTAGATATCCCCAAACCAGAAAAGCCTCTTGGTGTAATGTTTGGTAGGAAGAGCATCAAATCCAAAATAGTAATGTTGTTGCGACATTTGTTTTAAATTCAGGTTACTCTGCAGTTCTTCTCAATTCTTTTATGTCTTACATTTTCCCCCCAAAGATGACATAGTTTATTGCAGCTTTTCTCTACAAGGACATTTTCGTAGGTATTTGAGAGGATCTTAGGTAATTCTGGGCACTTGAGTGCAGTGACTGCGTAAAGATAGGTGAACACAATGCCATGGTGATTAGATTTGATTAGTTCAGTGTCGGAAGGGGTGAAAGCAGAAGTTTGGATCCAAGTCCTGCTTAACTGGATCAACCAGTTATTTCAGTCAGAATGTTAGAATTGGTTTTCTCTGCAAGGTACAACCAAAGCAATGTGCAGTTGCCTGCTAATTTGATATTCTTGGGTATTTTATTATTGCCTGATCTCCTATCTGAATGCTCAGTGGTCCACTTAAATGACAATAAAAATAACCCCGTGAATTTCTGAAAGCTTAGGTTTCCATTGAAATGGAACGAGTCTTTAAGAGGCCAGCACATTTGAATGTTGTTTCAGCATAATATAACAACACCTTCTGGGGCTAAAAGAAATTCACTTTATGATATAGATTGTAAATTACTTGGTGTAAAACTGTTTGTTTACAAAACGAGGCTGTTTGTGGCCTGTGTTGTGGTAATCAAAATAAAGTGCCCCATTGCAGTCTATTTTCTTAAGTTCAATTTAAACAGGATTTTCATGTTTAAAGGAGGAATTTCTTTCCCTCCTTGGCCCCATCACTGATTGTTTTATGTAGCTTCTGCAAGGAAGATGGGTAGCCTTGCACACAGCTTTGTTCCTGAACATTTCTAGGTGGAAGGAATGAATTGACATTGGCCTTTGGAATTAGGAACCCGAATTGTCTTTTAGTTAAGAGTAATTTGTTTTATATCCCCTCCCAGGACTAGGTTAATTACATTCCTTTCTACCTCTTTGAGCATAATTAGTTCCAAATTTTTTGCAGGTAGGAAGAAGGTAGTGCAAAGTTCCTTTAGTCCTAATTAATGAATGAACTCCAGTGTTTTGTTTTTAATCAGGGGAAGTACGCTCAGGTCAGTGATACTGATAGAATGTGTTTGCAGTCACGTGATCCAGATTACTCTATGTGAAAATCCCTCAGGCACTAGCAGCCATTTCACCAGGTGCTTAGTCTGTTTGGAGTTCATCTTGAACCCAAAAAAGGGAAGTGGGTTTTTTTTGTTTTGTTTTTCTTGAGGGGTGGAGGGAATAAAATACCAGTTTGATATGAGAACATGGATTTATGAAAGCACACCAACCAGAAACCTTCAAACTGAAAGAATACAAAGCATGATGGGAGAACTTGGCATCTCTTGCCATAGAGTAGACTGCCACCTGGCTTCCACGCATATAACAACGTAGCGGAATTGGTGTAAATACTGTACAGGGCATGCAAGAGAAGTCTCACAGAGCGCCAGTGCAATGAGGAATTGTGAATGTGTTCTTAACCTTTTCACTTGCAAATATTTTGGGACCTAATTACAATGATAATAATAGTTCACTGATCATATGCATTGTTCTTGTTGCTTGCATTCATTCATTCATTCACCAAATATTTACTTAGTGCCCTTTAAATGCGGGTACTCTGGTAGGTGTGGGCATACATAAGTGAACAGAACAGACAGAAATCCATATGAAAACAGCCCTCTGACTACTGTTGTTTCTTTTACATTGTAGAGGTTAATGCTCACATTGTATATTATATGTGACATTGAATTGTATGTATTGAAATAGTGATCCAGTCCTGCAGCAGCTCTATGTGGTAACAGGGACTGTTACTCCCCATAATTTTTTTTAAAAGAGGGAGGGAGGATGGGGACCAAGACAGGCACGATTTGCTCAAGGTCATACAGTGAAGGTCTCTTGCACTTAGTGACATAGCTGGGATTCAAATGCAGGTTGTCTAATTCCAGAACCAAGTTTCTTACATGTAATATTACATTGTGCTTCTCAAATTTGATACCTAGTGGAATTATTTTTTAAGTCAGTTTAGAGGATTTTAAGTAATGGAAGGGCCTGATTATGAAGCAGTTTTGAGATAACACGCTTAGTGGTCTCCAGCATATTCATAGAAAAGTATCCTTCAGAGTAGCTTTGATTTTATTATTGATGGTCCTTCAAGCTTTTTAAGGTGCTATTCATTGAAATGGTGATCCAGTTCCACTAGCTAGCTATTGGAAATTGGCTTATTCATTGTCTCATTTGATTTCCTTTGTTGGCCAAATTGGTAGCTCATTTCTGATTTGTATGGGAAGAATGGTGGGATTAATTGACTTTCTCCCACTAATTAAAACAGTTGCCTGAAGATTGTGCCCGAGAACTCCAGAAGTGAAAGCTCCAGGGGTTGGTGGTAGAGATGGTTTCTTTTCTGAGTCTTTTCTGCTGTTGTTCCCTCTATACTTGCAGCCTAGACACAGGGCCTGGTGCTTTTCGATACTGATCATTTCTTTTGAGCTTGTAAACATGTTCACTTTGGGGTGGTTTGAATAGATACTTAAATTCTTGGGAAATCATAACCAGAGGGAGCGTTTTGTTTTCTGTCTTTGGTGCCTCGTGCTTTAGCATACACACCTACACCCAAGAAAGTTATAAGAGAACTTCAGAATTTTCAAACATTTATGGAAACTGCATTTCTTCAGTATGGCCAAAAGGCTGAATTTTAGACATTAAACATTTTCTATAAAAGCTGTTTTGTCAAGAGACAATTGAGTTATTTACATGGAAAGCAAATATGTATTATATAATCAATGCCTTAAGTAAACAAGTGGAGTTAATATTGGTTCTGTATCATTATATATTTTTTTAATTAACTAAAGGGTCCGGGGGAGGAAAGCTTATTTTCTTAAATGTCTTGATAAAGCAAATAACTGAAGTTTGTTTTTTTCTCTTCTCATTATACTGCCCTGAAGTAGTAGTATAGCTTTCCAGCAATAACTTTAAAATAAGTCTTCTATAAAGGTGATGTGAAAGATTTCACTTGTTAAAGAAGTCGCTACAAATGGAAGACAGTTTAGACTAGTTTGTGTATATTACAGATAAGACTCTCTTGGGTATATACAAAATGTGGCATAATCCTAGCTTTCCATGTAGCTGCCTCTGCAGCTCTCAGAGGTTAATGGACTAAGAGATTGGAATATGTAAGAAACAGCAGATGACAGAATTTTTCATGAGATCACAGTATCTGCTTCGGATTTCCCCATATGCCCACTGTGTAAATACTTTCTATTATGAAAGCCCATTGGGTAGAATGAAAAACATTTGGAGAGCTCACAGAATATTATATCATTTTGTATTTTTATGACTCAAGAGTAGTTCAGAGTTTATTCTCAGTGGACATATTCAGAAAACCCGCTAAAGGAATAGGAAAGTTTTGCTGACTGCATCAGGATGTGTCTTCCCAGCGCCAGACCTGAGAACACTGCGGCCTCTGCCCTCTCTCCCTTTCTTGCTCTCGCTCTCACTCTCTCAGGACTGCCAATGCCTTAAGCTCTTTGGATCCTAGAAGACACAACCCACAAATCTCTAGTGTGCTGGCCTTGAATCACACCTGGCTTTCAAGAACGCTCTGCAAGTTGCTAATAAAATACACACTTTGTCTTAGACGGTGAAAACAAGTAAAACTAAAAGGGGATCAATGGGAAAATACACACACACACACACACACACACACACACACACCACAAAGGGGACATCTATGACACTTTCGGCAATAAAGATAAATAAAAAATAAATAAAAAATGAAAGGCATGAATATTAAGCTTCGTTTGGTGAGGGTGGGAGGGTGGGTAGTAATGCAGCGCTGTGACGTACCCCAGAGTTACCGCGAAGCCCTTCCTGTCCCCAACCTCTGGGCTGCCCCGTGACATGTGACACCTTGTCGTTTCACAGAAGGCCGAAGAGAACGCAGAGGGAGGAGAATCTGCCCTGGGACCAGATGGAGAGGTAAGGGATTTTGCGTCCATTTCTGCTGTGTTCTGCGCAGTGAGTTCCTGCCATGCCTTACCACACACGTCATTGTCTGTGTGCTAATTTTATTGTCACTCAGCCACTCATCTTTAAGCGAAGAAGAGTAGTCCATTAGCATAGTATAAAAGGGTTACACGGGAAAGTAATCTACTTCCTTCTCAGACTACCCATCAACTGATGTTAAGTTTCTTATGTACCATTTGAGAATTGTCTGTGCACATATGAGCATATGTTTTGGAATACATAGAATGTGTAAAGTCTTAAGTGATTCTATAATTACATTTGCCCAGTAAATGATACAGGAGCATAAACAGTGAGCCAGCTTCCTTAGTTTATTACTAATTTGAAATTATAATACTCCATAAGCCAACCAATTAACATATTTGGTTAACTTATTCTTTAAAAAGTATTATTTTTATTTATTTCAGAGAGGGATAGAGAGATAGAAACATCAATGATGAAAGAGAATCACTGATTGGCTGCCTCCTGCAGGCCCCACACTGGGGATCGAGCCTGCAACCCGGGCATGTGCCCTGACCGGGAATCGAACCATGACCTCCTGGTTCATAGGTCAATGCTCAACCACTGAGCCACGCTGGTTGGGCTTGTTAACTTATTTTTTTGACATCTTCTGTAGGCTTACAATGTAGCTTCTATTTGTCAGTTCATCAGCATGTTCCTAATTTTTTTTCTAGTATTTCCAATAGTCTCGTGAATCATGAGAATACAGTTATTCATTTATTGGATTTTTTTTCCCCCTCTGAAAACTCCAAGTTCCCTGCCTGCAATTCACACGAGGAGGCATACTCCCGGAGCAGGATGCGGAGGGAGCGTGCTTCAAGCCTCTCGCAGATTCACATAAACCTGCTCGGAGGTTTGGGTGGGTGGAGGGTTGCCTCTTCCTGTTCTAGAATCACTGCACGTGAGACATATTGTGAATGTGAGCAGCCTGGATGCAGGAGAAAGGTTGGAACCACCAGCCTATGCAGAAACCCTTTGAACAGTAAATGTTGCTTAACCGCTGTAATCCATCCCTAGGAAAGAAGGGTCGGGATAAATGTCTGATGTGTGAGAAATTCTCCGTGGGCTGTTAAGGGGGAAGAATACTCTATATGAGAGCACTTGGAAACGCTCTAATTTGTAAAAGCCCAGCCTGACCTAAGCTAGCCTCACATCAGTCTGTGACTAACAAGCACCGGGGAGAGATGTAACATGTTACTGCGAGAGCACTTTATCTCTTATCACCTCTTGGGAAAATTACCTACTGATCCGGGGCCTGTGACATACACCTTTTTTTTTCTCCTTTAAATCTCAGCACATGCGTGCTCTGTGTGCTGCAGTGGGCGAAGCGGACCTCTCGCTCAGGCTGTTTTGAAATAAGTTTCCTATTCCACTGATGTGCCACTCATTCAGTGCTTCTGCCACAGTCATCATTCCAGCTGGGGGGCCCCCAGTGTTCTCTGAGGCATGACGTCTGAAGCAGTCGGAAGTTGTGTTATAGTAGTTCAAGATCACGGAGTACGGCTCTTCCGTGGGAGATGATAGTAAATGGTAGATTTCCTTCTCTGCCGTGTGAGCATGCAGGTGACCTTTCACATTAATGAGGAAGAAGTGCCATCTTGGCATATAAAGTAATGGTGTTCACCACCGTGCGGCCTTCGCACACGTACAGGAAGAAAAACAATGATAGCTAGGGTGAGCCTTTTCTCTTTTCAAAGGTTATTTTTGTGGATAATTGCTGATCTATTGTGTCTTATTCTGACAGCACTTAGAGGGAAAAGAGGGGAGGTTCGTTTCCCATTAGATTTAGACAGTAACCTAGAGTACACTATTTTTCCTGTCATTTTTATTTAACTCCAAATAAGAATAATGTAGAAGAAAATGTTTGGAACTAATGAATAGTCTAAACATTGGATTTTGTAACTTTTATGGAGATAGATAACTTGAAAGACTCGCAGGCCAAGCATTTCCAAACAGACATCTTGCCTGGGGCCTGTCCCGGAAGCATAATCCCCTCCAACTCGTAGCAGTCACTTGGGTTGGGGAGGATTACTCCACCCTTAGGCCTCATGAAACAGTGTATTCTCTGAAGTAGGTTCAACGCAGCCTCTCCAATAACATTGATTCGCTTAATTTTTGGAGCAAGCCATTTTTCATGGAGAGTCTGATAATGAACTTCCGCTCAGTCTATTCTGCAGACTTCAGATGCACGGAGCTTTCGGCTTTATCACACGCCCAGCTACCAATGGTTGGTCTGGTTACCTGGTGGTTTGGTTTTGGGTCAAGGACACTGGTTCTGCTAAGCCATACCAGCCAGTAATGAGATGATACAAGTTACATGGTTTTTTCTTTCCCCATTCTCTCTGAAACCGTAAGTTTGCCCTAGTTGTTTTCTGAGGGGAGGTGTTATTATTTGGGGGCTGAGGTTCTTCGTTGCAAATGACAAAAATCATCTCTGCCTGATGGGAGTAGCAAGGGAATGTATTAACAGGATGTTGGGTAATTCATCAGACCTCCAGGAAGCCTGGAGAGCCGGACTTGAAGCCACACCTGGTGTTATACACACAATGGTCAGTGTGGACGTGGCTGATGTGGGAGCAGGCAGGAGCTTGGCTCAGCCAGGACCACCGTCCTGGTTCTGCCGCTGCTGGGGTCTGCCCTCCTGCCAGTGTGCCTGTTGGGCCTTGAACTTCTAGCTCCCAATTCAGAGCCATGGGAGTGCATCCATTTGGGGGAGCTGAGGTCTTGTACTGGTGACATTTCCAATCACAAAAAAGGGTTTCAGATGCCGGCAGCCAGAAGGCCGAGAGATGCCGCCCCGCACAGAACTGGGAGAACACCAAAGGGTGATGTGTTTTGTTATTTTCTCTCCTTTCCAGCCGATAGATGAGAGCAGTCAGATGAGTGACCTTCCCGTCAAAGTAACTCACACAGAAACCGGCAAGGTCCTGTTTGGACCGGAAGCACCCAAAGCAAGTCAGCTGGACGCCTGGTTGGAAATGAATCCTGGGTGAGCGTTACAGCAGAATTGTTGGTGTTCTTTGGCTTCATCAATGTTTGTGCTCCTATAAAACCTTGGACCTAAAGCAGTGATGGCGAACCTTTTGAGCTCGGCGTGTCAGCATTTTGAAAAATCCTAACTTAACTCTGGTGCCATGTCACATATAGAAATTTTTTGATATTTGCAACCATAGTAAAACAAAGACTTGTATTTTTGATATTTATTTTATATATTAAATGCCATTTAACAAAGAAAAATCAACAACAAAAATGAGTTCGCCTGTCACCTCTGACACACGTGTCATAGGTTCGCCATCACCGACCTAAAGCAACACGGCCTTTGCTGAAGTGGTTGAAGTTGGTACCTGTGCTTGTCACTCGCACACTGAACATGCTAGTCGAGTCATGCGTGCATACATTGTCTTATAATTCACAGAACTAAGCCCTGTCTCCTTCTCACCCCTTTCCCTGTAGTTACGAAGTCGCCCCCAGGTCCGACAGCGAAGAGAGTGATTCTGATTATGAGGAGGAGGTACGTATGTGCGCCTGAGTTCACTGGTTTGAAAGTCTATGAGGGAAGCGCCTGTGTCCTTCTGTACTTCTGCTTTCAGCACTGGCCTTTGGGTAATGACTGGGGCTGAGGGCTTGCCAAAGCTTTGGTGGGGCACGCCTCGCCGTGCCGTGACCTCTTGGGGGCTCCTGACCAATGGGGAGACTTGGTGAATTCTAAATTCATTCGGAACCAAGGAAGAGAAGCCGTCATTAACTCAGAAGGGCAGACTGTCTTTTGGGGAGAACGGAAGATGGATCACTTTGGGAAAGTCACTCCATGCCTCCAAGTGGCTCACTCAGGGCTCGCTGCCTAAAAATTTCTGAAATTCTTTGCTCCTTAGCATCTATTTGAAATGGAAAGTCCGGGAACTTAGACTAAAAGGGCAACTCGGGCTTGGTTTAATGACTGTATTGATCCTCTTGATTTCCCTTTAAATGTGATTCTTGTTTGAAATCCTTAGATATACTTGTTACCAAAAAGAGAAGCACATTTTTCAGTCTCTTGGAAGGAATACACAATATATCTAGAACCTAAAACAGTAATCTTGTATGCTTTTCATAGAATTATAAAGTAATAAAGGAATTTTCAGATTGATTAGGAAATGCTTAATAATTACAAATAGATTTTAAAAATATTTCCATCTCCTTCATCTCTGTTGTGAGTGTGTGGTCACTGAATGTGATTTTTGCCCGTGTCGAGGAATCCTGGTTCAGAGTGGCCACGGCACAGAGGCCACAGACGGGGCAAAGCCACCTTCCCAAATAGCTCACTGGGGTTAAGACAATCGTTATTTCCTTCTATTGTGTGGACCTAGGTTTTCTAAATTAATCTTCTGTGGACCCTTTGCAAAGAGGAAAAATAAAAGTTATATTTTTACAAAAGCATGCTATTAAAAAGCAAGTATTTTTAGAGCCATGCTATTTTTTTTTTCTTGTAGGCTATTCTTCCTCTGGTATATTTGAAGCTTATAAAATCAGTTTTAAAAATGTTTCTTGTTGACTTGGATACATGGGCCCATAAATAATCTGTTGGAAGAGCCTTCTCATTCAGAGAGCCAGGGAGGGACAGAGACGAGATAAAGTGGACTCTTTAGCCCACGCATGCCAGCCAAGACTGACAGATGCAGGCAGCCCCAATAGCCAGGAATAGAGTAAACTCGCCATCTGGGGCCTGCCACCCACTCATGGCAAGTCCTGTCCCCTCACAGCACTTTGCTTCTCGCCTGGAAAATGAGGAGCGGTGCTGATTCCTCAATTTACCCCCTGCTCTCAATGATCCGTCATCATAGGTCCGATTTTCAGAACTAATATTGTGTCACTTTGTATTTTTTCACTCAAGAATTATGGAAAAACATTGTTCTCTTTAAATCCACTTTTACAGGAAATTCTGTTGGGTTATCTGGAAAGAGTTAGTCTTCCACACCAGTGGTTAGTGGTGGGAACAGTGAATATTTAGTGAAGCTTTCAGACAGCACAGCGGAACGTAGTGCACAATGACAGGGTGGAGAGATGATGAGTCCTGTGGCGAGTTATGGACAGTTTTCATCAAAACATTCAGAAATGCAAGGTATGAAGTACCACAAAGCCACGTGACTACAGGCCTCAGCCCGGACTGCAAATGCCCGGGGCCATCAAAACCCACTGGCCTATCTGAGAGGACATTCTTATGAGTAGGACAAGGCGAACATGTCTAGAGCCCGGCCGCGGAGAGACTGATGTAGAGTGTGGCTACATTGGTGAGAGGCATGTGGTTACAGGACTCTTAGATAACCAAGCGGTGATGTCCCTCTCTCTGGCATGACTGTTCCAGTTTTGTCCTTAGGAGCAAAGGTGCTAGGGGCTCCTCTGAGGGTCGCCTTCATTCTCCCATTGAGTGATTTAAACAGCAGTGGAATGGTGTGTATTGCCCGGTATAGGGAGGTGTTAGATCTACTTCCTCCTTCATTTTATTTACTTCATTTACTTCACTCTTTAGTCTCTTTTTGGAAAATGCCAACCATAGAGATTCACTTGACAGAATGGAATCTTTGTTTCTTCCCAGGATGAGGAAGAAGAGTCCAGTCGGCAGGAAAACGAAGAGAAAATAATTCTGGATCCAAACAGTGAGGAAGTTTCCGAGAAGGACGCGAAGCAGATCATTGAGTGAGTATCTAAGAGTTTCCTTCCTTGCAGAGCATTTCATGACCTAAATTAGGCTTTCGGAGTTTTCTTTTGGAAAATTTGGAGGCAAGAGGCTGACGTTGTGCCCACACTCCACTTGAATCACTGTCAGAAGTCACCACTGGGTTCCAGCCACTGGGCCCCAGGGCTCCGGGCTGCTCCTCTCCCCCTCTGACCTCTTCTCCCTCCTGAATCCCCACCCCCAGCTCCGGCTCACGCCCGGGCTCCGCACCTGTCACCTGCACCCTGCCCCAGACTGACCTGATGACACTGGCCCCTCCACTGGCTGCATCCCCGCCCTTCCTTCCTCCCTCAGTGGCGTCAGCACTCACCCCGAACCCAAGTGAGAGACAGCATTCCCCCTGTCCTTGTTGCCAGCCAGCCAGCCACCAAGTCCCGCCAGGAAACACCCCTCTCCTCCTTCCCCCTCTGCGTGCCCAGCTCCGTGCCGCACCCTGGTCGTCCCCCACATCCGTGGTCTACACAGCTCTCTGTGTGTGTGGCTCTAATATTAAAAGGAAATTGTAATGAAACAGTCGGCAAAATAGAACATTATAAAGTGGTGACATTTAAAAGGAAAAAAAATGAACATTTTAATCTTTCCTCCTTTTATTGCAGGGCTGTAGGCCCCACTTTGTTTATTTTTCCCTTTTTTTCAGTTTATTTTTTTCTTTATTGATTAAGGTATTACATATGTGTCCTTATCCCCCCATTGTTTCCCCCCTTCTGCTCCCCCACTCATGCCCTCACCCCCCTGGTGTCTGTCCATTGGTTAGGCTTATATGCATGCATACAAGTCCTTTGGTTGATCTCTCCCCCTACCCCCGCCCTCCCCTACCTTCCCTCTGAGGTTTGATGGTCTGATCAATGCTTCTCTGAGGAACCTGTTTTATCAGTCTGCCCCTCTCATTGCCTGTAGAATAAAATATGAGCTCCCTAACCTGGCATAGAACGTGGAAGACGACCTTCCTCTTTCCTGTTTCTCATGTTGACTGCGGCCTTCTCTCACCTGCCTCCAAGCCGCGGACTGTGTTCTGGGCATAGGATTTATCCTTCCTTCCCAAGAGCCTAAGGCAGCGGTTCTCAACCTGTGGGTCGCGACCCCTTTGGGGATCGAACGACCCTTTCACAGGGGTTGCCTAAATACATCCTGCATATCAGGTATTTACATTACGGCTCATAACAGTAGCAAAATTACAGTTATGAAGTAGCAACGAAAATAATTTTATGGTTGGGCGTCACCACAACATGAAGAACTGTATTAAAGGGTTGCGGCATCAGGAAGGTGGAGAACCACTGGCCTAAGGCCTTCTCTCACCTGCCCTCCAAGCTGCGGACTGTGCCCTGGGCGTAGGCTTTATCCTTACGTCCCAAGAGCCTACGACAGCTTTACAGGCAAAGTGTTCATCTGCAGGTGTGGCTCACGTTCCTATTGGTCATTGGAGGTCACGCCGGCCTCCATTCAGATCCTGACTCCACTGATCATATGTGACAGGCAAATTCACTCCCCTCTCGGAGCCTGAAGCTCTCCACATGCATAAAACGGGGATGAAACTAATGAGTCTGCCTCTCTCTGGTTTGTGAGAATCACAGATAATGTATTTTAATTGCCAGGCGATTAAATAGTAGGTGATAAATAAACCACACTCACTGCAGCTATTTTAGGCTTTCCATTCATCTTTCTGAATGGATCGAAATAAAAACACACGCACCCAGATGTGTGTGCGTGATCCTCCACTTTCTCCGTCCCAGGACAGCCAAGCAAGACGTGGATGACGAGTACAGCATGCAGTGCAGTGCCAGGGGCTCCCAGTCCTACTACACAGTGGCCCACGCCATCTCCGAGAGGGTGGAGAAGCAGTCTGCCCTCCTCATCAACGGGACCCTGAAGCACTACCAGGTAACCGCTGGGTCTGTGTCTCCTTGGCGGGCCACCAGCTTCTACCTCGTTTGCACTGGAGTGTGTCTCATGGGCGTGTCGATTGCTTAAGAGGGTTGATGAGGAGAAGGCATTCTAGGTCCCCCTGCTTATGGGACTGACATTCTCTCCATTCTGCCTGTCATCCTGCTCTGAGAGCACTTCCATGTTACCATCTCTTCCCCGGGCAACTCTGCTTTCTCTTATGGGGTTTTGGGGTGAATTGTGTTTTAAGAAATCCTGGCTGGCCATCTGGAACCGTTTCATCATGGATGGCAACAGGATGGAAAGCCCAGCCACATTTGACGAGTGTCGGGAACATGTACCTAACTGGGGAGCAAACGAAGTGTTTCTTCGGAAATTGCACTGGTGGCCATAGTCCAGCCACCCAGCAGTCGCTGTCTACTCCATTTACACTTTTATCTTTTTAAGTCTCAATACAGTGGTGAGCATCCGTGCTTTGGTGGAAACCAGGCTGTAAATATAACACATTTCATGTGACCTGTGTGGAATGAGGTCAGCTGCTGTCTTCTCTCTCCTCCCACTTTATAGTGTTTCCCAAAGTGTGTTCCTTGGGACATTCGCCCCTTAGATGTACCTCAGAAAGAAAAAGAAAAATAGGTCCCGTGGTCAAATAAATATGGGAGATAACCACCAGCTGTAATGAGAATTACCATATAATTTACTGTTTCAAACTTGGGTACTAATGAGAGTGATAATAGGGGTCCTTATTATTTATAATAGGCATAACCCAGGACCGTCCTGAGCCATCCAGCCACCTGTGTACCCTGACAGGACACCTCCTGATAGTCCATGCTGTACGTCAGCACATCCATGACTCTATAAATATCAATGTGTAATCCATAACGGCACATCAGTATTATGCAATAAAATAACTAACTTTCTAGTTCTCCGATTTCTTTGACTCCCCAGCCTTATTTTCATATAGCACCTATTAGAAACCACGTGCTTTAGGCCAACTGTTCTCAAACCTTTTGGACTCGGGTCCTCTACACACTTAAAACGCGGCCCTGCATCTGCTGCCGTGGCCGGGGTAAAGCTACAGCGGCTGCCACAGTGCTGCCTTGGTCCCTGCTCCAGGGCCCGCAGTTCTCACCCACTGTTGCTCTTGTATCGCAACATAAAAGGTGAACAATGCCCTGAAGTTACTGTGAAATCGCTGGGCCTGTGGCTCTCCTGGGAAGGTTGGGGGCACCAGGAGCCCGAGGAACATACTTTGACAAGCACTGCTCCGTCTGTAGTGAGGTCACATTTTCCCCAAAGACCGCGCTACTTTCATGAGGTTCCAAGTGCATATCACGTACTTGGTCTGCCCGACGTAGATATTAATTCATAGTATGTTCTGATAAACTGGTACATGTCTGTGTCTGGGAGATGTGTTCTTTGGATTATTCATGAGCAACTCAATGGCCCATGGATTTCTGCTGCCATCCGGTACCTTTCTCAGCACTCGTCCATCCCTGTCCTTTCACACCCACTCCCCCGCTTCCGTATGCCAATGGTGAGCCCTTCTCCTGCACTGGGCGGCTGGAGGTCCCGGATGCCTTGCCCTGCCCCCTGGGTTCTTGTCTCTTGGAGACACTTCTGCCTGATGATCCTTTCCCTTTCTCTCAGACCAGTTCATGTTGTAGCTCCGAGCCTTCCAGAACCACTTGGTCCCCAAGTGAGCTTTCTCTCTTCTTGCTCCTGGACACGTTTTTGCATCATGAACGGTTATGTAACCCTCACATCATGGAGGCCTTCCCGCTGCCTCCTGGAAAGCTGTGGTTCAGTCCCCAGCCCCTCCAGTTTCATGGTCCAACAAAGTACAGTTCATTCCCCACAATTTTAGTGAATTTCTAGTCCCTTCTGCTGCCAGTTTCTGCTTCTGTTTTATCTGGGATTAACACGGATGCAAAATTCAGCCCCTTTGCCAATTTTCATTTAAAAAAAGAATCCACCACCTCCCAGTGTCCAAATGTTCCTGGCCTTCCGTTGGCTTTCCTAGGAGTCTGGAGGCCTTGGCGTCATGTTGCAGCCACGCAGGTCCTCCGAACCACCAGCTGTGCTTCCAGGCCTTTCCTCATGTCCCCTATCTTTTGCCCACTTGCCCAAAGGCTCTTTCCATTTCCCTTCTATTTCTTGGCGTTGCTGTCCTTCGAAACCCCTTGGGATGGCCTGGAGTCTTGCGTGGCACAGAGACTCCAGGTGGCCTCTGAAAGTGGTCAGGCCAGTGCAGTGCTCTCCCTGGGAAACAGCCTGGCCCATACAGTGGCGTTGGCACTCCGGCCGTTTCTTGGTGCGTGTGTTTAGGCGAGTGGCTTATTGTCTCCTCTTTGAAGCTTCTGAAGGGAGGCATACATCTGACACCCCTCGGGGTCCATCTGCCATAGCTCCTTGCATGGCTCCTTGCACAGAATAATCATTTAATACATTTTAAAATAAATGACTTCTTTCTCACATAAAATATATTAAAATTAACATTTTCCTAAGCATGACTGCATGAGCAAGCTAAATTGCCTTTAGCTAATATAAATACAGATATCGATATATATAGATACTGATATCTATCTATCTATCTATCTTTGATCCTACCTTTTAAATCCAGCCCGGCCAGTGTGGCTCAGTGGTTGAGTATCAACCTATGAACCAGCAGGTCACAGTTCTATTCCTGGTCAGGGTACATGCCCTGCCCGGCTTGCAGGCTCAATCCCCAGTGTGGGGCCTGCAGGAGGCAGCCAGTCCATGATCTTTCGGATCATTGATGTTTCTCTCTCTCTTTCTCCCTCTCCCTTACTCTCTGAAATCAATAAAAATTGTGTTTAAAAAAATAAGCAAATCCAGCATTGGTAGTATGAGAGGGAAAGGGAATTGGTATTGGGAGAGGCAGGTTTAACAATTTTGTATTTTCACCGACCTTTCTTATATTTGACGGACTGCAAAGCTGCATCTCGGGGCAGAGCTTTTGTGCTTTACAAATATGTGGAACCTGTTGGTAGGCAGTCAGCTTCCGTAGGCTGCCCTTCGGGAGTGCCCACATAGCGAAGTTTCCATCTGCTGACCCAGAGATGTGCCCCCCCCCCCCC
>NW_006294121.1:130434-132081 GCF_000327345.1 Myotis davidii
CAAACACGTCCCCCCCCCCCCCCGCCAGAAACGCCCTCCTGCAGCCCAGCAGCCACCCCTGGCTCCCTGGTCACCTGGCTTCCTCACCAAAGGCAGCCCACCCTGGACGGAGGGCTCCTTAGCCAAGAAGGCTCTTTCTAACGATCTGTGACCTTTGAGCCAAACCTGCCCCCTGGTTTGTCCGTCTTTAATCCTCGCATTGGCTTTTTGTTCCTGGAGTGGTTGGAGTGGATTTTGCTTTGGGTTTTCTTCATTTATAATAATTCTAGAATGTCCTACACTGCGAAATGCTAAGTAGGGATGAGCAGCAAAGCTGCTTAAAACCCTACCCGTCTGCTCCAGCCCATCGTTTCTAAATCTGATTAGCACTCGGCACCTGCCAAGCAGGGGGACGATTACGGGCTGGTGTTTTAAATTCTTTTTGTGCTGGTGCTTCCCTCACTTTCCTGCTGTGGGAGATCCAGCATATAGCACTATGGAGTTAAGAAGTCACAGCCTCACTTGAGTTGTATTAGTATTAATTACCTGTGCAGATCTTGGGTAATTGAAGCAATTACTCTTCATTTCAGCTCCAGGGCCTGGAATGGATGGTCTCCCTGTATAATAACAATTTGAACGGAATCTTAGCTGACGAAATGGGGCTGGGAAAGACCATACAGACCATTGCACTCATCACTTACCTGATGGAGCACAAAAGACTCAATGGCCCCTATCTCATCATCGTGCCCCTTTCGTGAGTACCGGCCTTTGTTCTGCATTATCTGTCTGTGTGCTGCAGCCATTGAAAGCAGAAGTATAGCCTGTGCTGGGGGCCCAGGAGCATGTCGTCTGGACGTAGGTTTTTTATTTCCCACCCCCGACCCCACTCCCAGCCTCCTCGCTGTACAGTGCGCCTTATTCCTTCAGCGGCTCACCAAGGTGGGGAGAGGTTTCCTTTTTTTTTTTTTTTACTGGCTGTGGGTGTCTGGCTGCATTTTTCATCCCTGAGATCTTAGGTCTCCCAGCGAATACAAACCTGGACCTTGAGGAAAAAAATAAAGTTTCTGCTTTTAGTATTTTCTCCCATATTTGTTTAAAGGAGGACTATTTGCAGACCTCTTTAACCCCTTCCCCGGCAGAAACGTGTATACACGTTTTCACAAAATGTTCTTTTTTCAGTCGTCGACGAGTATACTCGTCTAAAAACTTTACCTTCAAAAACCAGCTACATACGTACCATTCTAAATAATTTCATCTAGAAACTTTCTGAGGAAATACTATTCTTAACCACAAAAATGGGAAGAAAAAATAATTACAAACTGTTTTCATAACCAGCATCAAAAATCCTATATAGAACCAAAATAAAAAAATTATTTTTTAAAACTTTCTTTGATTTTTTTTCTGGTTCCATTTCCAAAAGGTTACATATATTCAAAAGACTGTGTATTCCGTTCTTTCTTTATTGTATCCTTCAAAGCAGAATCTAAATCAAATTTGTAAGTGGGAATGTTACCTTACCCTGCCCGCAGTATGTGTAGTTCATTTTCAGTGACTTTGCCTCTTGGCCAGGACAGGTCTTTGCTGTGCACCATTTCACTCCCAGGCCTCCCGCCCCAGTGGCTCTTTGCAGGTCTTAGTGGACACTCCTGAGAGGAGGACCTGATCATT
>NW_006294121.1:132112-170891 GCF_000327345.1 Myotis davidii
ATAAAACAAAAAAAATATGATAAAAAAATATGGTTTATAGGAAGACGAGTTACAAACTGTTTTCATAACCAGCATCAAAAATACTATATAGAACCAAAATAAAAAAATTAGTCTGAAAAAGAAACGTTTATAACAAAAAAATTATTGGGGAAGGGGTTAATATGGATGATCTGAATCCATAGTATTTAGATATTCTTTGCATTTTACCTACATTTTGAATATGTGTTTTGCTTCTTTTCTATATTTTACACGTTCTGACTTGTATATTATGGTCACGCTTTCAGGGATTAAAAACAGGGGCGGGGGCCATTCACTGTTTCTTCCCCGCTTCCTCTTGACAGATGTATTTAATATGTTCACATGCTTTTGTCATTTCTTTTTTCCTGACTCAACTTTTCTCTGAACGTGTGTGGCTGTTTCTAAAGACTCACCGAATCGCTTCGGCAGTTGCTATTTTTCAATACCATATTAAAATTTAGGGTGTTTTTTTTTTCTTTTTCTATTTTTTGCCCTCTATAATTATGCATTCTTTATTTTTGTTTCTTATGAGATTTATTTTTATGTGCCCACAACATACCTGTCATGCTTTGTGGCAGCTCATTTCTAACTTATCTCTTATTTTCACACCTTTAAAAAAATATGTCGTCAAGATATTCAAGGTGAAGCCTGAAAATAAATAAGAACATCTATTTAACCACCGACTTTTATACAAATGTCTATTTTTCTTTCTTCTATTTATTTTTTGTTCTACAGGACTCTGTCTAACTGGACATATGAATTTGACAAATGGGCTCCTTCTGTGGTGAAAATTTCTTACAAGGTTTGGAATGCCGTGTTTATATATAAATGTGCAAAAGCAAAAAATAGACCCCATTTTCTTTACTCCATATGCACATCTGTGCACTGTATTTGGTTGTAAAGTTTTGTCATGTACATCATGTACTAAACAGTGAGAGTTAATCATCCCAAGAAGATGACTGTAATAAACCATAATTACTTTCAGATAGTGAAATGCAGAAGAAAATTGTTAATTATCATATTGCGAGGTTTCTGATGAGAGTAATACAAATGACAAATACCGTGCATTCCCTGTGCTGCCGACGGGCTCACTGTGCCTGCAGAAAGTTCAGCAATTCCCTGGGTGCTCAGGCCGCCTGCGACAGGCTCCCGTAGAAAAGGAGCCTTTCATTGGAGCAGCGGGTTCTCCACTACCCGGCGGTCACTGTAATTTCCTTTTCTCTCTTCCCCTGCCGTTTTCAGTGGGAAAGCCTCTCTCTAAGAGACTGGAAAGTGTCCAGACCTGGGCGATTTCACTGAGCACTTTCTTGGTGGATAATGTGTCTGTATATAATAATGCATATATGTGCAGTCGTTAGTCACGGGCCCGGGCTCCATTAAGCTCTGAATAGTGAGAAACAGCACACATGTGCTTCCACTGGGTAATAGATACGTGTTTTTCTCCCTTTCTATTCAGGGCACCCCTGCCATGCGTCGCTCCCTTGTCCCCCAGCTACGGAGTGGCAAATTCAACGTCCTCTTGACAACTTACGAGTACATTATAAAAGACAAGCACATTCTTGCAAAGGTATGTTTAAAAAAATTCTTCTATTGCTAAATGATGGACCATTGCACTGGAGTGTAAAGTATTTCCCAGATTATACTCACTAGGATAATTTGATTGTTAAATGGCATTTCTCTCTTTTTTTAGAGTCAGATATATTTTGGTTATGGGTTTTAATTGTATGCATACTATTTGTGTGTGTGTGTGTGTGCGCGCGCACGCACGCACGCACGCTCGTGTGCACCATCTGTCCTGGGGCTCTTACTTATCCTCCCATAGATAGTCAGTTTACATCTCTTTAAAAGTTCGCTTGGGCTCCTTCTGCAGTTCTCTCTCCAGCAGCTCCTGTGGAAGGAATCGTTGTTTCTGCTGCCCTGGGTTATTGTCAGTAGCGTAGCTTCAGTCCTCTTGGACCTTTGTCTCTCCAAAGACGAGTAGCATCTCTCCACATGGTCTTGTCCCTGTGAACATTTCTCCGAGCTGTGGCTTTCCTGCTGTCCCTGTTTTAGGTTAGTTTCCTTAAAAAAACATGGGCCATTATTGTTTGAATTACTCTGGGCTGTTTCTGTGACCATTTGGAGCTGGGAAAGAGAGGTTTTCTACCTGCAACCTACATGCCTCCTAATTTGTATGTCCTAAGTTGTCCTTTAGCCATAAAATGTCATTTTTCCCCATTAATATCATCTTGCCTCCTAATATGTTCATGCAGAATGATGGAAGTAGTTTCTTTCATGGAGCAAATATGAAGACTTAATTTTTTTTAATTTTTTTTTTTTTTAGTAATTTCTTTTGCCCTGTGGTGTTTTGAATGCACTATCATCTGAAACCAAGTTATAGTCCAAATTAGACAGAATCCCCATTTCTGGGGTGTGTTCTGTCTCTGCACTAACCCTTTGCTCTGGGAACTGACGTTCCCTTGATGGCATCACAGGAAGTAGCATACAGGAAGTGTATTCCCGGGGGTGGTCTAATCATTGCGAGGGCACTGGCAGCAGTGCGCGTTCCGACTCCTCGTATTCGGAGACGCATTTGGTGGTGTCAGAAATGATGTGTTTTCACTATTACGATGGGAATGTGTTTATACATTTGTGATCCTTGAAAACAAATTCAGACCGTGTTTTCTGCATAGGCATTTCAAAATTCTTTGGAGACGCCTGTTAGTGAGATGTATCGCTTTTATTTGTTACTGGAGAAATGGAGCTACAGAACGGGGCAGCAATTTTTTTCCGAGTGGAAGGCCTAATTAGGAGTAGCCCAATAGCAAAACCTACGGCCTCTGCTTCCTTGTTTACTATTTCATAAGCCAAATTGGGCAGGAAAGCAGACGTAGAATATTTACTTAAATACATGTTATCTGAGGGCCTCTTTTCACACTATTGGTAAGTTTGGGACGGCCGCAGTACAACTTTGATTATTCTTAAACACTTTTCTTAGAGGTGGTAGAGGCAGAAAAATACACAAAATCTCTGGCTGTTTCCTTTTACCTGAACATCCCTGCCTGACTGATGCTTTTATATGCTTTCCCCTGATTTCCCTGGTGCTTCTGCGGAGGAAGGCGAGGCCTGTGGGGAGTGCGGTGCTGTCTCCCTCCTCTCTCCAGGAGCGTAGCGGCAGGATCCAGGGACATCTGAGCACCAGATGCTTTCCTTGGCCATCGCCCCTGCTCTGTAGGGAATGGATAGGCTTCGTGGAACATTCCTCATTGTTCTCACTTTAAGAAATGGAGACGAGTGACCTTGAAGAGGGCTCAAGTGTAAAATAGGAGAGAGGAAAGGGGCTTTCGTAGACGTAGGGAGGAGGATTGCATCAGACGGTCATCCTTTACTTCTGAAGGGATAGTCGTGTGGGGGGGAGTGTGTTATGTTTAATTCTGAAGGCTTGGCGTACAGAGAGGAATGACATTTAGCATTGTCCTCTCTGCCGGTGAGAATATCGTAAAGCAGGGACTAGAGCTGGTGGATAGGTGCTTGGCAGGTAAGGAATACTATTATGTGTGAGAGTCCAGGTTGCCAGATCTTCCTTTTTTCTTTTTTCTTTTTTAAAGGAAAAGCTAGATGTCTAGATTTTAATGTGAGATATACCAACTTTTAAATGTTAGCAGCTAATTGAAATTAAAATAAATAACACTGATCCAAGCCCTAAAGGTAGTATAGTCAGCCCACGTAATAGGAAAGAAGGCAGAAGCCAGAGGCTGTCAGCTACAGGTAATGCTGGAAGGACCCGTCATTAACTGCTGCCTCAGTGGAGAGCTGTATTCTGTACCTGCTGGGTGCGGAGGGGGCATGATCGTTAGGCCTGGGACAGCGTCAGGGTACAGCATTAGCAGCGCTACAGGATGGGGAGACTCAGGGGCTACCCCTGGCTTAACCATTGCATTCTGGACCAGGCTTCCTTCCTGGTTAAAGGGTGGCTTGGAATTACACGGCCTCTAAGGAACCTAATTGCTTTAGCTTCCCGTTGTTACATGACGTATTATCCAACCTGTCAGGTATGGGATAGAGACTGTTGAGGTTCTTTTATCCTAAGGAGAACCCCACCATCTGTTTCACCAGGTATGGGTTCTTTGGTTTTCCACTTCACCTCTTTTTTGTTGTTATTAATCTTCACCCGAAGATATTTTTTCCATTGATTTTTTTTTTTAAGAGAGAGTGGAAGGGAGTGGGAGAGACAGAGAGAGAAACATCGATGTGAGACACATCGATTAGTTGCCTACCGCATGTGCCGGGCCGGGAACTGAGTCTGTAACCAAGGTACGTGCCCTCCACTGGAATCGAACCCAGGACCCTGCAGTCCCTGAGCTGACGCTCAATCCACTGAGCCAAACCAGCTAGGGCTCCATTTCACCTCTTGCCTCCTGGAAATCGTCATCTTTTCCCTTGCTCACCACATGTCGGCCCATCTGACGTTACAGATCCGGTGGAAGTACATGATCGTGGACGAGGGCCACCGGATGAAGAACCACCACTGCAAGCTGACTCAGGTCCTCAACACGCACTATGTGGCCCCCAGGAGGATCCTGCTGACCGGGACCCCGCTGCAGAACAAGCTCCCGGAGCTCTGGGCGCTCCTCAACTTCCTCCTCCCCACCATTTTCAAGAGCTGCAGCACCTTCGAACAGTGGTTCAATGCTCCGTTTGCCATGACTGGAGAAAGGGTACTGGTCTAGCTTGTGTTTTTTTCACTACTTGACAATGAAATGAAAGGATCTAGAGCTGAGAACATCAGAGCGACAGGAAACCCTCAGGGTGGTTTACAATGTCGCCCACATTCCGAAGCTAGCCCGAGGGACACATGTTCTCAATCCCGGGTGTGTCCGCTCTGAAGAAAGCGGATCTAGTGAGGTGTGGGTGTCCCGACTCCAGCCAGGCCGCCAGAGGACACTCCTGACGGTGGGATGCTGACCTGCTGTGGGCCAGGGGGGCCCATGGAGGGACAGTTACTGCCTCAGTTTAACCAGGTCAATTCAACAGCTGAACATATACCTTAAGACATGTACAACCTTGTTATAAACATGGGCTTCCCTTTAAACTGTTTCCTCATCAAGAGTGTGTGTGTAAAACTGAAGTTGGACACTAATTTTCTGTACACGTTTTTCCAGAGTTCAGTGTGAGCCTCAGTTTTGTGTCTACATAAATAATCCTCAAGTCTGGAGCAGCCATTTCTAAATTTCTTACCTCCATTTCTTCCACTATCTATCTTCTCTTGGAGCTCCTTGATGAAAGGAGGGCCCGAGCCATTGTAAAAAAAGAAATGGGCACATGACCTTTTGGTTAGTGATTTCTTAACTATAGGAATGGGCACATGTCCTTTGGTTAGTGATTTCTTAACTATAGGCATGCAAAGCCAGAAAGAATGCTCTAGGGCAGTGATGGCGAACCTATGACACGCGAACTCATTTTTTGGTTGATTTTTCTTTGTTAAATGGCATTTAAATATATAAAATAAATATCAAAAATATAAATCTTTGTTTTACTATGGTTGCAAATATCAAAAAATTTCTATATGTGACACGGCACCAGAGTTAAGTTAGGGTTTTTCAAAATGCTGACACACCGAGCTCAAAAGGATCACCATCACTGCTCTAGGGAAACTTAGGTTGGAACTCTTTAGCCCTTTAGTTGTGTGGTACGTTTTCTTTTTGTCAGTAAGTGATTGACTCGCCCATTTGTATAGAGTCAATCAACTCTGCCCCCTAGAGGTGATAGAGGAGGGTGAAAGAGAAAGCAGAGGTTTTATAAGTGTAACTGTAACTCCAATAAGATCAGGGCAGAAGAAAGGAAGAGCAAGGTAGCATGGCTCAGAAACCGGCCAACATAAACTGGATCTACTCTTGTTTTCATCTTTGTCTACAAGCCTATTCCTTTGGCATGTTCCTGCCTCTAGACACAGTTAAGAGCCTAACCTAATGCCTCCACTTTAAGTAAGAACACATTAACTGTTGTTGTCACTCTACTCGTGTTCTTTTATTTTTCTTTAATAATCTTTTTTAAAAATTGATTTGAGAGAGAGAGAAGGGGGGAAGAGAGAAACAGTTGTTCCACTTATTAAGCACTCATTTGTTGATCCTTGTATGTGCCCTGACTGGAAATCAAGTCCACAACCTTGGTATATTGGGACAACGTTCTAACCAACTGAGCTACCCAGTCAGGGCTACTCGTGTTTTATGTGAGTCTTCTTCCCCCGACCCCCAGTGTGGGTTGTTTTTTTAATCTTCACCCAAGGATATGTTTTCATTGATTTTAGAGAGAGAGTAAGGGGGAGAGAAAGAGAGAAACATCAATGTGAGAGAGAAACATCTATCGGTTGCCTCCCCTATGCACCCCAACCTGGGATTGAACCCATAACCTGGTATGAGCTCACATAGGATGATGCTCCAACTGGCCAGGGCTTCAATCAGTCTTTATTGCCAGTTATGTCCCATAAAATTCTGAGCCTTTTCCACAAACCCATCCGTAAGACAAACACCCATTTAGAGGCTATTTTATTTCCAGCTGGTAGGCAGGAGGGGAGAGGATTCTGAGGTGTATGTGACCAGTTATATACCTGGCCTTAACACATATAAACATTAAAACATATACTGAAATGAATAATAAATGTAACATAAAGTGTTATTACATGAAACATCCTTTAAAGAAAATCGAAGTCATCTACGGTTCTCTTCTTGTAGGTGGACTTGAATGAAGAAGAAACTATATTGATCATCCGGCGTCTACATAAGGTCTTGCGACCATTTTTACTGAGGAGACTGAAGAAGGAAGTGGAATCCCAGCTTCCAGAAAAGGTATGTTGCAAAATGCACAAGTTATGGTTTCTTCCCCTGCCGATATGGTTGACATACCTGCACCTGGAATCTGTGTTTCTAAAACAGCAAGTTTGTCTTTTGGAAATCTCTTGAAGTGCTAATTTATTCGATAGAAGCTAGGGGGTTTAGTATAGAGAAGGCAAATTTCGGCATTTTCAGCCCAGTGTCCAAAATCTTTGGGCAGATTTTATAAAATTACCAAATTCATTGAGCTTTACCAAAGTCATTACACTTTAACTTACAGCCACTTTGCATACATTAATTAACTTAACATTGCATTTTACTTTAGATTTTTTTTTAAAGTTAACTAACCTCATTTGAGTTTATTCTTACAGATGCCATAAAAGTGTTCTGTTTGTAAACCAAATAAGGATTTGAGTTTGGAACTTCAATCATTATCAGAGGGCCTAGTAAATATTGGCCAAGTTTCCCAGAAATTTATTTAATACTAGAGGCCCGGTGCACGAGTTTGTGCACTTGGGGGTGGGGGGGGAGGCATGTCCCTCAGCCCGGCCTGCTCCCTCTCCCAATCCAAGACCCCCCTGGGGATGTCCAACTGCTGGTTTAGGCCTAATCACTGCGGGGATCGGGCCTAAACTGGTAGTCAGACACCCCCCAAGGGATGTAGCAGTGCGCCAAGCAGTAGGCAGCCAGGGAGGAGCCAGAAGAGTAATGGCTAACCTTTTGAGCTCGGCGTGTCAGCATTTTGAAAAACCCTAACTTAACTCTGGTGCCATGTCACATATAGAAATTTTTTGATATTTGCAACCATAGTAAAACAAAGGCTTATATTTTTGATATTTATTTTATATATTTAAATGCCATTTAACAAAGAAAAAATCAACCAAAAAAATGAGTTCACGTGTCACCTCTGACACGCATGTCATAGGTTCACCATCATTGAGCCAGAACCAGGGCCAGGTGCCACAGTGCTCGCACTCATCCCGGCCTGCTAAGCCTGCTGTCGTCATTCGCCATGGAGTCAGGAGAGGCTCCTGCTGCAGCTGCACTTGCCAGCCATGAGCCCGGCTTCTAGCTGAGCGGCTCTCCCCCTGTGGGAGTGCACTGACCACCAGGGGGCAGCTCCTGCTTTGAGCATCTGCGCCCTGGTGGTCAACGTGCATCATAGCAACTGGTCTTTCTGGTCATTCCGGTCATTCTGTCTTGAGGGTCGCTTAAGCTTTTATATATATGGATTTGATGCTTGTGATGTCACCATTCTAACAGGTGAAAAATAGAATTTCTACAAATTACAGAACCTTCATTTAATTATTCTTGGGCACAGTTTCTGTCTCACACCACAAACATGAAGTTCCTGAGAACATTTTGAGCAAGTATTTTTCAGATTACTTTGTGGACACTGAGTTTTCAGTGCTTTAGAATGTCCTTTGACTTGGCTCTGCACTTTTAGGTTGGATTTAGGTATTAGTTTAATATGTTTCTGATCATAGTTTGGAACCACACACATTTGAGTTCTAAATTTTATTCTCTTAAAGCAAAATTATTTGGCATTGTATACTATTATTTCTAGCATGAGATATTTTGATCTGAGCTTTCTCTTTAGGTGAGCCAAGTTTGAAATGTGTTATTTTGCACATTGTGTTTTTCTGTGTAATGACTCTATTTTTTGGACAGATTGTTTCATCCTGTTCATTTTTAAGTGGGAGCTGGAAAATAACATATGAAGTTGATCGGTTTGCTGAGAGAGAATTTTGTTCTCTATTCTTTAACAATTGAGAAAAATTAGAATTAAAGATGGTTTTTATAGCAGGCTTACTCCAGGAGTAGCCCAAACATTTAAGTGTTTTATTGTGCTAGTAAATGCATTATGGGCACTAAATGCTGTATCGATATTTACTTAACTTCTGTGGTCTCAGCATCTTTGGGTAACCCCTTTTCTGTTTCATATGGAGCTTAGCTACTGAATAGTTAAACTGGGGAATGGATACAGTGGCCATGTGGCTGCCTGGAGCTACCTCCCAGCATACTGTTACTGAGATCCTGCAAGTCATAGTGGTGGAATGTTACGGATTTTAATTTGTCCCATGCTTTCTTTTGTTTCTTTAGAAGAGCTGTAAAATAAAAGGTGACTAGCTAAAGTCCTCTATTTATTCATTCCATAAAATTTCTTAATCTTGTTGACTTATTTACTTACAAGACTGGCTAAATAGACATAGATTTTTTTAAAATGCATTACAAGTTAAAACTATGCCCTGTCTTAAGAAAATCCTGTATAATAAAAGCCTCTGTGGTCATGACGCCCTCATGCCCGTAACGAGTGATCACCAGGAGGCTACGTGCGCAGCCGGCACACACAGGTGGGTGGGGCTCCATGCGCGGCGAGGCACACATAGGTGGGCAGGGGCTTGATGCTGCGTGCATAGCGCGAAGGTGGGTTCCGCGGCTCCGCCCTACCTCTTTGGGGCAATCCATTGAGGAGCCCTGGATGGGTGGATGGGGCCTTCCTCTTTGGGGCGATCGATTGCGGAGCTCCCACACTGTAAGAGGGCACAGGCCAGGCTGGGGGACCACCCCCCACCCCCGAGTGCACGAATTTCGTGCACTGGGCCTCTAGTCCATTATATAAAAATCCAAACTTTTGCAACCTAAAGATTGTGGGGTGGTCATTTATTTCACAAAGGAATTCTTTACTATTTATTTTACTGTTCTTTCCATAAGAGTGCTTCTTGAGTCTGAATATACTTTTTAAAAAATTAGTATTAGAGTTTCGACAGTATGTCTCCTATATAAAGTACACATGTGCTCTTTAATAGCCGGAGCATGACCTCTGAGGTATGTTAAATACCCTGTATGTGATAGATTGTCTATGGATAAGCTCCCTTTTCCTGGAGGTAACTTGGAAGTGTGGAAAGCATGGGTTCTGCCATCAGAGTGGACAGGGTCCCCACCACATTCTCTGTCTCTTACTGTGTGAACTTGGGCAAGTCAAGTTAACCCAATGGGTGTCAAGGTTCTCATAAGTGAGCTATAAAATAAATGATACCTGCTTCATAGAACTGTTGAGAGGACTAAGATGGATGTACTACTACTACTACCGTGCCTGGCACGTGGGCAGCACTCAACTAGGGACAGCTACTCATGTTGCTGCTTCTATTATTAATGGAGGCCTCTAGGCCTCACTGTTCTCTCATTCTCGCACTTCCTGTGGCCCTCCCACATCGCTGTCCCCATAGTCCTTTCAAGGCAAGTTGTGGGGCCTAACCACTGTGTGTAGCTATGTGGCCTTATTGATGCCTTGTGGCCAGTGGTTATTCTGTTTTTTCTGTCTCGTGAGGACTTTTTTATCAGGGAAAAATTGGTCATTTAAGTATTATCCTTGGGGATAAGTTTTCTTCTACCTTCTCCTGCCTATAGCCACAAACAACATGAATGTCCTTCTCAGCCTGTGTAAGGACTCAGGAAGGAATTATGGCTATGGCAGGATAAGGCTGACTATAAATACTTCCACAGCAATAATTCTCAAATGTTTTCGTGAAAAGGAATCAATTAAGGAAGTGTTTTTTATTTTACGTATAATAAAATTTACTCTTTTGGGCACATAGTTCTAGAAGTTTTGAAAACTGCATAGTGATATTTCCCACGCCTACCTTCACAATACAGAGCAATTCTATTTCCTAGTACCCCCTCCCCGCCCCCGCCACAAATTCCTTAGTGCTGCCACATTTTAGCCAGAGCCTCTCTCCACTCTTAGTCTCATGCAACCACTAATGTGCTCATCCCACAGCTCTGCCTTTTCCAGAATGTCGTCTGAGTGGACTCAGACAGTGTGTGTCATCAGACCTTCTGCATCTGCTTTCTTTCACTCAGCATCGTGTGTTTGAGATGCATCCAAGTTGTTGCAAGTATCCATAGTTGGGTCATTTTTATTGCTGAGTAGTATTCTATTATGTGGATGCACCATACTTGATGAGGGATAAATCTGCTATAAACATTTTGTACAGGTATTTGTGTGAACACAGCTTTTCATTTCACTTGAGCAGATAATTAGGAGTGGGGCTGCTCGGCCATATGGTCAATGCACATGTAACTTTATAAATTTCCACACACTGCTCCAAACTGTCTGAACCATTTTGTAGTCCCACCAGCAATGTGTAAGCATTCCAGTTCCTTCCCTTTCTCATCAGTACTCATTGGGAAGTGTCAGTTTTTTAAATGTTTTTTAGCCATTTCAATAGGTGTGTAACTTTAATTTGCCTTTCTCTACCATCCAGTGATGGTAGGCATCTTTTCACGGGCTTAATCAGCCCCTGTATGTCTTCTTTGATGAAATGGTGCTCAAATCTTTTGCTTGTTTTTAATTTTTATTGCATTGTTTCTTTTTTTATTTTAAAAATATATTTTATTGATTTTTTACAGAGAAGTGAGAGGGACTAGAGAGTTAGAAACATCGATGAGAGAGAAACATCGATCAGCTGCCTCCTGCACATCCCCCACTGGGGATGTGCCCGCAACCAAGGTACATGCCCTGGACCGGAGTCGACCCTGGGACCCTTCAGTCCACAAGCCAACGCTCTATCAACTGAGCCAAACTAGTCAGGGCTGGATTGTTTCTTATTGTTGAGTTTTGTGATAGAAAAACTTAAAAACACACAATGTCAACCCTTTACGGTAATTCTGTTTAGTGTAGCTAGAGTAACCTTGGGAATATATTTCCTCAGATGAAACTAAAGCAGGCATTGGAAGGCCACAGTATGATAAATGCAGTTCTCCTTCATACAAAATTTAGTTTTAATGAATATTTAATAAAAATTAGTTTAAATCAATGGCTATTGAATAATTTTATGAGTCTAATGAAATACCTCATGAGCAAGGGAATAGACCGTCCAATACGGTAGGCATCTTTTCACAGATTTAAGCAGCCCCTCCCGCAAACCACCACCTACTGCTAGTATAAAACCCATCCCTCACACAATGGGGATTCCTAGGCTGGGTGTTAGGGGAGGTCTTCGGGGTGGATCAATAGAATATTCATCAGCTTTATGCTGATATACCAAAATGAGATTTATTCTCTTATTAAGGTGTGGTTGGCAAATGGCATTTAATTGGATTTCTATTATCTGTCTCCCTAAGTACGGTGATTTAAACTATTTACCCTCTAATTGGGGAGAAGTGCAAATCATTTACTCTTTTATTTTTAATTTATCTTTATTGTTGAAAATATTACAGATGTTCCCTCTGTTTCCCCATTGACCCGCCCCAGGCCTCACCACACTATTGTCTGTGTCTATGGGTTATGCATATAAATTCTTTGGTTAATCTCTTCCTACCCACCTACCCATCCCCACTTTAAGTGTCCTTGGTTTGGGAAGATAGGATTTACCAGGTGGACACAAACTGCTGGTTAACTGTCTCAGTTTCCCTATTCCACTTGCCTGGAATTTTCCTAGCTTCTTACTATTCCGTAACAACTATAGGTAAAATATAGTTGCAAAGCTTATGACGATGATTGTGACCATGTTTATCAAAGCAGTTTCTGGTATCCTCTAAGGACACGAAGGAAGAAGGTCAGAGTCCTCGGATGGGCTCCCCTCTCTGTTGACGCGACCCCTGTGGGATGTCCGAGTCCCCGTCTGCATGGTATCATCATGCCTCCTGTCCCCAAGCCCCTCACCTGCAGCACCTGGCAGCAGCTCACTGGTGGGGAGGGGGTTGAGGGTTCTGTACCCATGAGCCCTAATGCCCTTAAACACGAGCCTCGGCGTCTCTTCCAGCAGTGAGGCCCCGGGGAAGGTGAACGTCAGGGCAGAACTCACAAGCCGGAACCTCTGCTTGGTCACCTTTAACACAGAGTTTAATAGAGTGGACTGTTCCCAGTCCTAACTGCACCATTAATTAGCTGTATCATTTTGACTCAGTCTGTTCAACTTTTCGATGCTCTGGTTCCTTATCTATAAAATGTGGACACTGGCCCAGCTGGCATGGCTCAGTGGTCGAGTGTCCACCTAGGAACCAGTTCGATTCCCAGTCAGGGCACATGCCCAGATTGCAGACTGGATCCCCAGTGTGGGGCGTGCAGGAGACAGCCAGTCAGTGATTCTCTCTCATCACTGATGTTCTATCTCCCTCTCCCTTCCTCTCTGAAATCAATAAAAATATATTTTTAAAAAATAAGATAAAATGTGGACACTGAATATAAGTCTCTTAAAGCTCTTTGTAGAGAAATGAAAGAAGGCAGATAAATGCACGTGTGCATGGGGCCTGGTCCCTAAGAGCTCAATAATATTAACCCTGATGTCATTTTTATCTTTATACTCCTCTGAAGTTGTTTAACATTTTTCTTCACCATGATCAGATGTCATTGAGAGTTAATAGCTCCTGAAGAAGTGGAAGTACTTTAAAAATATGACACGATCAGGCGTGTAACACACAGAACCTATATTGCCTGCATCCTTATTTATTAAACTTGGAGATGTTTTTGTCCCAGCCTGGCCAAGAAGGTCATTAAAAACTAAAACAAGTCGATGGTAGGTTACTTGCCCTTCTGAACTTTTCTGCTAAGAGCCAGCCTTTCTCTAGTTTGATTTGGTGCATCAAAATGATTGGCAAAAGGCCATGAATAGTGGTTCCATTGAGCCTGACAGGTTTCTTCTAAAGCAACAATTGAATGAATAGTCAACTTCTCTTCATCTGTGACCTCCTCGCTCTGGCCCTCAGAGCTGGGAATAACCTGATCGTTTTTCATCAGTTTATTAAACATTAGGCAGCTTGCTGATTTACCTTTAATCACATTCTGCAGATTTCTAGGCATTAATCTGTTGTTTATTATGAAAACCGCACGTTTGTATTCTGGGGATTGTTTTAATAAGGTGAAACAATAAGAGGAGAGCATCCGGCGGATTTTATGCAGCAGGAGCGTGCTAGAAGGGATGCAGGTGTGTGCGGAGCTTTCTCTCGCTGCTGCAGATGGGCTTTTTGCAGCATTTCAGGTGGAAGCACAGGGGGTCTTGCCTTCTTTAGGTGGTCGTTGAACCCAGCTATGGATTAGGCCTTCTCCACCTGCTGTCCTCACTGGGGAGTGTCCTCTCAAAGCAGGTATATGAAAGTCAACCTAGGACTGTTACAAGTCTCATTTTAGGACTAGTATTGGGAGTAACCACATATCACCATTTGAAAACAAAAATGTTTCACAAAGAAAATCATAGGATATTGGCCATTCACTGTTTTTCCTAAACCTGTCCTGTTCCTGTAAAAAGGGGAGATAGTTGGGAGGCAGAAGAAATACTGAAAATATACTCTATATTCAGTATCTTTGAATTTGAACAGTTTACAAGCCATTCTCTCAAATTTGGAGCAAGTCATGAAAATTCCTAAAAGCATAGCCCTAGCCACAGTTACATATGACCTCTGGAAGGTCCCTCCACCATACCATGCCTTTAGCAACGAAGGCCATGGTCTGTTCCACCCCCCACCCCACCCCTTCCCAGGAATCCAAGTGGGGAAGCAGATACCTTCAGGCTCCTGGAATGCCACCAGCAGCTGTGTCTCAGCTATCTCTCTCTCTCTTTTTTTTTTTAATTAAAAATATTGTGTTATTGATTTCAGAGAGGAAGGGAGAGGGAGAGAGAGAGAAAAACATCAATGATGAGAGAGAATCATTGATCAGCTGCCTCCTGCACACCCCACATTGGGGATGGAGCCTGCAACCCAAGTATATTCCCTGACTGGGAATCGAACTGTGACCTCCCGGTTCATAGGTCGATGCTCAACCACTGAACCATGCTGGCCAGGCTCAACAGTCTCTTTAGAGCAGCACCTTCTCCCTCCTGCTCTCAACCACTTGCTGCTCTTTTCCCCCAGGTTGAATATGTGATCAAGTGTGACATGTCAGCTCTGCAGAAGATCCTGTATCGCCACATGCAAGCCAAAGGGATCCTCCTCACAGATGGTTCTGAGAAAGATAAGAAGGTGCGTGGCGGAAGGGGACGCAACGCAGGGTGCGCACGTCTCCTGGTGACCGGAACGTCCGATACCTGCGGGAAGCATCCTGCTCACGCAGATTTGTTAACGCATGTTACTGGGTCTCTTTTGCAGCTGTTGTAGCTGCCAAAGGACATCTCTTACCCTCTTCAGGGTAAACTACACTGTGGCAGGAAGAAAGGAGTAGGTCCTATCTCTGAAATAGCTATCTGTGCTCACGTCAGTTTGGCAGAAGACATATTCCGCCTAAAAGTGGGTGGCATTTTAGAAGTTTCATTTCTTGGTTCTCTGCCTTCCCAGAATCCTAGGGAATAGACAGTCATGTCACAAACCCATCGACTTGACATAACTCCTTCCTGGAGGATGTTAGTCACAAGAACGGTGTGATACCGAACCCAGAAACCGCCCTATTTTAGCAGGAGCTTTGGACCACATGAGGTGTGGGTTACGGAGACCGACAGCCCTTTGCCTCTTGTAGAAAAGCTCACTTTTTAACAATTAGAATCATCCGATCCTTTAATAACTTGTTCTATTTTGACTCTCTCCACGTGTTCTTAGGGGAAAGGGGGTGCGAAGACACTCATGAACACTATCATGCAGCTGCGAAAAATCTGCAATCACCCGTATATGTTTCAGCACATTGAAGTAAGTCGGTGTTCTCTGTTTTTTTAAGTTTTTAAAAAATATATTTTTATTGATTTCAGAGAGGAAGGGAGAGGGAGAGAGAGACAGAAACATCAATGATGAGAGAGAACCATTGATTGGCTCCCTCCTGCATGCCCCACCCTGGAGCTCGAACCCACAACCCAGGCATGTGCCCTGACCAGGATTGAACCGTGACTGCCTGGTTCGTAGGTCGACGTCAACGCTCAGTCAGTGAGCCAGGCCGGCCAGGCTGTGTTTTCTGTTTTGATCCTGACCCTGCTTGTGCTCTTCCTACTAATACTGCTTAAAAATTTTTTAATAGAAAAATACAACACGGTTAAAACGTGTATGGACGTTGAAATGACAGTTCTGCCCGTCAGATAGCTTAACGGGAAGAATTAACAAATGTGAATTTTCTGGTCATGGATGCTTTTTGGCACCAAGCACTTGAGCATCTGGAATTTTACAGCCATGAGTCTAAAGTGGTGAGAAAACGTTGTAAGCTATGGCTCATTATGTGGGTTTGGGTAAGTACTGTGAATTGCCTTGTTACGTGAGGCGCTCTGAAATGGAGGATAATGATCAATATATCCAGTTTCCTCAGGAGGATGCTGTAAAAAACATTAAAATAATGTATTTATACCTGTGGAAGAGAAAGATGTTCTTGAAATATTTTCTCTGTGAAAGACGCTGACCTTGGTTGGTTACTTAGATTTGTATTCTTCCTCCCTGGACTCCATCGAGACAATGTAAATTCAGGCTGTAAACCGCTGCCCTGGTCTTTATGAAGCTATTTCTAGGGGTGAGGACATTTTCTGCCCTATTCACTCCATGTGAATAAGTTTCCTAAATTGACAGAGTTTCACCCAGTGGGAACAATGGACTTGAGCGGCAGGAAGGAGCCACATTGTAGTCTCCAGCCTTCAGTGTTGCTGTTGATGCCGGTGGCCCAGGGGCAGCACCTCGCCAGCGTCGTGCCTGCTTCCCACCGCACATGGGCAGGGGCCTGGGGCAAGTCCCTGCAGGCTCGGGGTCCGGTCCGCAATTAAAACATACACACATGGAAGGATCTGAGGAAAAGAGTGAACAGTCACAGTATAAGAATGAGGTTGAGTATGCATGACTTTGGCAATTCGTTTTTTCTCCCTCGTTTTTGGTAGCTGTGCTTGTCAGAGTATTTATTGCACGCCTTCTCCCTGTACTGGAGCCCTGTTCCAACTCTGGTGGGGAATTAGAAAGACTCCTGATACTGCTTTTGCCTTCAAGTCCAAGGGCAGAGTTATCTATACACTAAAAAGCCCTAGATCTGGTAAAATGACATCAGCAACAACACTAAAAATAAAAAAAAATCCACCACCTGTCAGTGTGGCTCTGTGATTGAGTGTCGAACCATGAACCAGGAGATGGCGATTCAATTCCTGGTCAGGGCACATGCACAGGTTGCAGGCTAGATCCCCAGAAGGGGGCGTGCAGGAGGCAGCCGATCAATGATTCTCTCTCTTCATTGATTCTCTCTTTCTCCCTCTCTCTTCCTCTCTCTGAAATCAATAAAAACATATTTTTTTAAAAATCCACCAACAAGCCCTAACCGGTTTGGCTCAGTGGATAGAGCGTCGGCCTGGGGACTGAAGGTTCCTGGGTTCGATTCCGGTCAAGGGCATGTACCTTGGTTGCAGGCACATCCCCAGTAGGACGTGCAGGAGGCAGCTGATTGATGTTTCTCTCTCATCAATGTTTCTAACTGTCTATCCCTCTCCCTTCCTCTCTGTAAAAAATCAATAATAATATACTTTTTAAAAAATCCACCAACAAGCACAACTATTTAAACTATTAGACATATAGTGGAAGGAGAATTCAGTGTGCAATGAGTCCATACCCCAGGCCACTTCATAACGCAGATTGAGCCTACGGGGGTGAAACTCTGCATTTAGGAACTTTATTCACATGAACCGACCTGGTGTAAGTCACTCAGCCTCTCCAAGCTCTAGTGTACTTGACTTGTCACAATGGTCATGGATTCTAGGACTGACAAGAGGACGAACTTTAAAACAAGTCATATAGCAAGCATCTTGAAAACTGATAACATGTTGAACAGATGTGAGGTATCAATGACTCAGTCAGGGGTGGGGGGAGGGCTGTAGGCTGGGCTGGGAAGAACCAAAAACATGTCTATGATGGGGTCCTATCAGGTTAACCTGTCACCCACCATCTCACTTCTCTTAAAAACAATTTAAGATGTTTACTCTGCTACATAGTGGGGTTTGAGGACTCAGGTTGTGAGAATTAAGTGTCAGCCTTACCTCATTTTGGTTATCATACAAAACTAATCTTTGTAACATGCTAGGCCTGTCAGGAAGGGAGATGACACGGTCTCTCCTCCAGCTTCCGTCTGCGCACCTGGGGAGGGTGGAGGGAGAAGGCCATGGTAACAGGAGCGAAGGTTAAGTAGCATGTCCTCTATTCCACGTGTATTTGCATTTCGAATGGCAGTCAGTAGGAAAACAAACTTTGATTTGCAGGTATTTTTAGTTTTATTTTACTGACTTTAGAGAGAGGGTAGAGGAGAGGGATAGAGAGATAGAAACATCAATGAGAACGAAGCCTGGATTGGCTGCCTTATGCACGCACCTCCCTGGAGATCAAGCCCGCAACCCTGGACGTGTGCCCTGACTGGGAACTGAACCGGTGAACTCTTGGTTCATGGGTCCAGGCTCAACCTCTGAGTCGCACCGACCAGGCTGATTTGCAGTTTTTCAACATAAAAAACGTTCAGGAGCACATTCCTAGAAACGGGAGCCGCAGTTCCTGGCTAATGTGTTACTAGTGATGGGTCAGAGACGGTGTGTGCCTTCTGCCCTGGTCTTTGCTTTGTTGGCCACACAGCCTTTGTCCATACTGTCACAGCAGAAGCCCAGCCTCGCAACGGGGCTCCCTGCTCCCCTGGGGCTTCAAACCAGAGAAATGAAAACAGGTTGTGAGAGGTTTTTTTATTGTTGTTTGCTTGTTTTTTTAATATACCTTATTGATTTTTTACAGAGAGGAAGGGAGAGGAACAGAGAGTTAAAAACATCGATGAGAGAGAAACTGATCAGCTGCCTTCTGCACACTCCCCACTGGGGATGTGTCTGCAAACAAGGTACATGCCCTTGACCGGAATCGAACCTGGAACCCTTCAGTCTGCAGGCCGACGCTCTATCCACTGAGCCAAACCGGTCAGGGCGAGGTTTTTTTTAATGATGCTGATTCCTAATCATATCACCATCTAGTGACACATATCTCTTTGGTTCTTACAGCCCTGCTTAGAGAGAGGGTTAGAACCTAAACATCTAGTAAGGAATGGCTCTGGCTGCCTGTGGAGAGAGAAGGGGTGCTTTCTCAACATCAGAGTGGGGCTTTTGGCTGTTGTCCACGCAGGTCTGCGTTCTGGGGGCTGGACCTTCCATAAACAATGAGCATATTTGAGGGGAGAGCCCAGAGGGAAAGATCTGGTCCCTCTGGAAGGAAGGGAAGCAGAAAAAGGAGACAGCTGGTGGCTAATGGGAAGGTGGGACATCCTCTCCTTCCCCCAGATGGTCTCCCTTTCCTTCAGTGGGAGTGGAAATCACATGGAGGGCAGCCAGGTACTTCTCCCACAGCCGGGAGGAGGGGGCTGTGTGATGAAGTCCAGTGTTTTAAAGTGAGAGCTGGACCCCTGAGGGACGCTATACATGGAGGGCCTTATCTGTAATAGAGAAAAGCACAGTGTGCAGGGGACGTTAGGACCTCACTAAACTAAGATTTAACACGGAGTGTATGATCACCATTGCTTTCACTGTTAAGTATTTTCACAGTGTATTTATGTGCACATTTTAGACTTGATTTGCTTATATAAAGCTCTTCCTCTAGTCTCGACTCTATGCTCCTTGGGGGTAGATATTTCAGTTGTTTCTGGATCCCCCGAACCGTCCCAGCTCAGCCCGGGGCCAGGAGATGTTTAATCGCTGTTGGATGAATGAACTAACCCTGTCATCTCAGCAGGAGAGTCTAGAAGGTTGCAGAAACTCACAGGAGAGACATTCCTGGCAGAACAAAAGTCTGATTTCAAAGACATTGAGTTTCAGGTTCATCTTATCTTACTTATTATTTTGTTTAATTGTACTCTAGAAACAGATAGAATGACCTCACTAAAAGAGTAATCATTAAGTTAATAATTACATATCTGATGGGTTTTCTTTATTCATTTTCTTTTTCTCTCTCTTTTAAAGGAATCCTTTGCTGAACACCTGGGCTACTCAAATGGGGTCATCAATGGGTAAATCTTAAACTTTTTTTCTTCTAAAAAATAGTTTGTTGGTCCTACCTCAACTTTTCTCTCTCTGGTGTTATTCGTCATACAAATACACACAGCCAGCCTCCTTAGCCCTCTCCCCTCAGGAGAGCCTACAGAAGTTGTGAACCAAAATGTATCAGCATCTCTTGTACTTTAGTGGCATAAATCACCACATGCCTTGAGTAAGTGGCTATTCAAAGGACATAGATCTCATTTAATAGATTTAATAGTATCCTAGTTCTAAAAATGTTGTCGAAGCTTCAAGGGTTGTTATTTATAACCAATAGTGTAGCTTAGGCTTCAAGAGGATTTATCATATTAAATTTCAAGTGGATATTTAGTATTAACTCGTAGGAGTAGAAATGTCTCATCTACTATAAATATGTATGACTTTACAGTAATTTGTTAGAAATACGGTCTGTATAGGAAACATTTTTCATAAGCAGTGGACATTGAAGAGAAGCATGCCTTGCAGCAACAAGAAGGAACATGCATAACAGGAAGTCTCTGTTTTGCTTGCTTGGCACCAGGGAAAAGGTATTATTAGGACACAGGACTTATTCTTGGGTCCCAAGGGCAGACCATGTCACCAGGAATTGGAACGCATCCAGAAGCAGTGCCACCAGGCTCTGCTGCCTCCCCACTGCCCCCCTTTCTCTGGGTTCTGTGGTCGCTGCTGGTGCCATCAGGTTGGCCAGGGTTGCATATTAAGATCATGGTCACGGGGGGTGTTTGGAGGTCAGTTCTCAGAGCAGGGGAGGGACACTAGGACAACCTACAGTTGAAAATGTGTCTCTTAGACACAACACATACGTATTGTGTCGTAAAATCAGCTACCGAATGGTAGATTTCACTGTCCTAGACTGCAAGTGCCCTGGAGAGTTTTCTAACAATACCAGTCATACAATAAAGTTTTAATAACAACACACCCTTGTTGATAAAAGGGAAAAGTGGGTGATTGTGGAGGAAAACGGCTCTCCTTTAGCTTATTGACACTCTTCTCCATTTGATGGCAGTACACATTACCATTTAAAATATATATATAGTCCCTGCAC
Source organism: Myotis davidii (assembly GCF_000327345.1). Classification (NCBI taxonomy): domain Eukaryota; kingdom Metazoa; phylum Chordata; class Mammalia; order Chiroptera; family Vespertilionidae; genus Myotis; species Myotis davidii. Next base: position 152,923 of record NW_006294121.1, read on the forward strand.
AACCCCTACTGGGGATAGAGCCCCCATCCTGGGCATGTGCCCTGATAGGGACTCAACCATGACCTCCTAGTTCATAGGTTGATGCTCAACTGCAAAGCCATACTAAGGAGGCATATTACCATATGTATTTTTTACTTGAGTTTTCTGCCTAAGCCAGGACTCTTGCCCCCTTCCCAATGCATTCCAGCACAGTGTACATGGTGATCTTATAAAAAGATATATCACCAAAATACATGGTAAAGGAAGAGGATTTGAATTTGGGTGGTGGACACACATTGCAATATACAGATCATATATTATAGAAATGTACACTTGAAACCTATGTAATCCTATTCACCAATGCCATCCCAATACATTTAAGTTTAAAAAATAAAAAATATTGGGGGGGGGGCAATGGGGGCAAAAGAACATATATGTAATACCTTAATCAATAAGGAAAGAAAAAATAACTATATATATATATCATATATATGTCAGATCTTGTCACTCCCCTGTTTAAAGTCCATCAATGGCTTTCCATTGCCCTTAAAACTGACAGGTGCAGTGTGGTGAATGGAGCGCTGCAGGTCTGCCCGTCCCACCCTCTGCCACTCTGCTCTCCTCTCCCAGTGTTCTCTGCTCACTTAGGTTTAAGTCCCACACCCCCTTTTTTTTTTCTTTTCTTTTCCAGTTCCTCAGTCTCACCAGGCTCTTTTTTACTCCTCGGGGCTTTGTACATATTCTCCCCACTTCCTGGTATCTTGTCCTCTCCTCTCCCAAACTTTCATCCTCCATGGGCTGCCTTTTGCTCAGTCTTTTAGGTTATAGCTGAACTGTTATTTTTTTCAGGGAGGTCACAACCCCTGACATTGGAAACCTGTTAGCTGGCATTTTTTCCCCTGGAGGCCAGATCTCAAATGTTTTCACCTTTGCAGGCCCAAAGGTCTCTGTCACACCTGCTCAGCTTTGCCCATGTAGCATGAAAGGAGCCATAGACAACACAGTGAGCATGGCTGTGTCCCAATAAAACTGTACTTTACAAAAACAGCCATCACACCGGGGCTGCAGTTTGACCAACTCTCTCTCCTCTAAAGAAGGTAGTAATGTGTTGCTGTAAGTTCTCTCTTGGCAACTTGGTACCTTTTTAGTACTTACACAATCTATGATGACCCATTTTGAAGGCAGGGATTCTGTTTTGCTTATCACTATGCACATGCCTAGCATTGTGCTTGGCACAGAGTAGATGCTCACTAAGTATTTGAATGACTCTTAAGTGCCCTAAATTAACAATTGTATATGCTTAATAAGTAAGGATTTAGAAAATAAAACATATACATGTATGTTTGTGTAGCATATGTAATGCACTCTTTATGAGTTTTGTATATATTTTTATTTTTCCATTATATACTCACTGCTTTGGAGTGGATATTCACTCATTCATTCCACAGTTACTTATTGTTTATGATGCACAGGGAATAATATGAAAAGCGGAGTTATACTGGATCCTGCAAGAAGACAGCAGTAATACTGTCTTCTTGTTTTGCATTTTTGGGTTCAGGGCTGAGCTGTATCGGGCCTCAGGAAAGTTTGAGCTACTTGATCGTATTCTGCCAAAATTGAGAGCGACTAACCACCGCGTGCTGCTTTTCTGCCAGATGACGTCTCTCATGACCATCATGGAGGATTACTTTGCTTTTCGGAACTTCCTTTACCTGCGCCTTGATGGTGAGTACGTGAGGAACTAGAATGCGAAGCCCTGCTCCTGAGAGTACAGAAATTACGGGCACTTAGATCCAATCTCCTCGGAAAAGGAGGGGTGAGATTATTGAAGAATTAACTAACAGGGTGGGTGCCGCTTTTCTAGATACCGATTTTCATACCCTCAAACTCAAAATAAGCTGAAATCCCTTGCACAGCTGTTTATCCCCACACACAAGCCAATACAAGTGAGCTAGAGTCATTTACTGGCATAAGTTCCACCATTAAATGAAACTGAAATAAAATTTAAAAACCCTCCTTGCTCTTAGGATTATCTATTTCCTTTGCACCATATGGAATATTTTTATAAGCTGTTAGCTTTTTGTGTTAGGGCATGTTTTAAGGGGATAAAGGCTATGTCTCCTTTGTTCAGTAATACTGAAATAGTTCAGTTAAGATTATATTTCATTATCATTAAAGCTCTTCTCATTTTCTAAGCAGAATATATCTATATGTTACATTAAGAGATAGGTTTCCATTGTTTCCTGGATTTTGCAAACTATCCCATATAATAAAGAGCTAATATGGCAATTAGACCGGACGGGCGGAACGACCTTCTGGAACGAGCAGTGGGCAGGGGAGTGTGGGGCCCATGAATTTCATGCATCGGGCCACTAGTGTAAAATATTTCCCTGATACTAGGAGAGAACTTTAAAGACCATGTCCTAAAAAATTAGTAAGTATGAATTTAGGGATATATGATTTCTATATCAGCCCCAGTACTTTAGAGATGAAACATACTATACTTTTCATACTATAGCAGGGGCTAAGACTTTCAAAGAGTGGTAAGTGGGAATAACTAATTTAGAGCCAGGATGGTGTAAATCCCCGAAGAATACATTATTACTAATACCAATTTTCATCTTGTGCAATATACAAGTTATTGTTAAATGTTAACTTAGTTTATGTTTCATTGAAAGGTTTTATTTTTATCCTCCCTTTGCCATGAATTAGACATAGCTAGACATATACCAAACCTCAGACTTGCCATACTTGAGTTTTAATTTAATTTATTTTAAATATATTTTTACTTATTACAGAGAGGAAGGGAGGGGGAGAGAGAGAGAGAAACATCAGTGATGAGAGAGAATCATTGAGCAGCTGCCTCCTGAACGTCCCATACTGATGATGATCGAGCCCGCAACCGAAGCATGTGCCCTAACCAGGAATCGAACCATAACCTCATAATCGAACCTGGTTCATAGGTCAGTGCTTAACCACTGAGCTACGCTAGCCGAGCCATACTTGAGGGGTTTTTTGTTGTTGTTTTTTTTTTAAATATATTTTATTGATTTTTTACAGAGAGGAAAGGAGAGGGATAGAGAGTTAGAAACATCGATGAGTGAGAAACATCCATCAACTGCCTCCTGCACACCCCCTACTGGGGATGGGCTCGCAACCAAGGTACATGCCCTTGACCGGAATCGAACCTGGTACTCTTCAGTCCGCAGGCTGATGCTCTAGCCACTGAGCCCAACTGGTCAGGGCCATACTTGAGTTTTAAATGAATTCTCTTCATGATCTCCCTCTTAGGGTATTTTTAAAAAATGAATTATACCTCTGATAGACTTGATTTTTAAAAATCTTTTTACCTCTCTCCTCCAATGTCACTAACAACAGATGAATGGTTAGGTAAATGGTAATTTTGAATTCAGGACGCAGTTACATCCTCCACAGTCTGTCTCTTTTGGCAGCACTCCTGCATTGTCTTGTCCTCTGCCCGGATCCCTCCCTCCCTCTCTGGGAGAGGTCAGCTCTCCTTCGCCACTCTCATCTGAAAGCAAACCTTCCTCCATTGTGCTCAGGGGAGGGGCAGCCCAGCCCTCTGGCCCCCCTCTCTGCCCCCCACAGGTGTCCTAGATGACTTGTTTACCAGTCTGTGGCTTTTTGTTTTGAATCTCAGCTCCCTGAGGATAGCAACCCTGGAATGTTGAAGTCTGTGAAATTGACCAGAAATGATTTCCTTGAAACAAATCTCTCTCCTGTTTTCTCCCCAGTCTCAGAGTATCTTTATAGTCTGTTGGTTGCTGTCCTTATTGTTACTACTGACAACAGTCCTAAGAGCTAACGTATATGGAATGCCTCCTCCATGTGGGACGGCAGGCCACCCACCTCTCGTGCACTGTTAATGTAATTTCCTCAGCCAGCCAGCTACAGTTGTCCCGTTTACGGAGGTATTGCCATGATCCCCATTTAACGGATGAGAAAGCAAAGGTTTTAGAGAGATGAGTTAATGGTGAAACCAGGTTCTGACTTAGGTCTGTCTCCAAATTAGCTGCTTTAACAGATCCAGTGAGATATAGCCATTTCTGAAAATGTAGGCTGCTGCCCTCTCAGCAGCATTTGAAGGATGATTTTGAACTGAATCAAAAAAGTTTGATTGATTGATTGAAAATAACCAGTCACCAGAGGTACAAGATGAATGAGCCACTCACGGTTCCTGCTGCCAACCCCCTTCCCATTAGGTTGGAGGAGACAACTCAGCAAGTTCCATCCAGCATTAGAGATGGGTGGAGAAGGCCAGACAGATTTCCACCCACAGGAACCAGCAGCCATGTGTTTTGGGGGTGGAGAGCATGGTGGGCAGACAGTCAATATACACGGGAATAAATTAGTGCCCGTGCTTCTGTACCACTTCCACCTACCACCCTCTTCACCCAGTTCCAAAGACTTCAGATTTTCAGCCAAATTTGATGTCTGTGATTTTTGACCTCAGGAAAGAAAAGAAAAAAACCACTTGATGACAGCTAAGCAGATTTTTCTGCAAAGATTGTGGTTGCATGAATAGGTTTTAGCTACTATTCCATTATAGTCTGTTTTCACTGGAAATGATTTTTGAGTGAAAGCAAGTGGTGAAGTTACATCCTAGAAGGCCGAATTTTCCCAAAGCACTTGACACTCAGTTAAAATTAGTAATTATGAAAGCCTGGCAGTATGTTCCTCCTGGCAAATTCTGCAGTTCTCAACACAATTGCCCTTGCTATTAATTGTATTCTTGGTAATGTGCTACATCAAAGTCCAGAAGAACCTGGGCCGGGTGCACATTAAATCCTGTGCCACCTTCAAGGAGCATTTATTTGCCTGTGGATAAATCCTGACAAGGTAGTTTGAATCTCCCTGAGCAATATCCCAAAGATTGCTGATGATCAGCAAAGATCTTGACTTGGGGAACCTTTGACTAATGGATATGGTAATGCAGCAAGTTCTGAACATTGTAATAAAAAATGCCATAGCTTTGCATGAAAAGTGATTTAATTGTATTTTCCCTTGGTTTTATAACTTGTCAAGTTCCCAGCTATTTTATATAGTTTCAATATATATCAGATATGTGGTCGGTCTGTTTGCTTGAGGTATTTGTCATGGGGCCTGAAAACTCCTTTCATCAAATAATTTTGATAGTCCTTTTGTTTTTCAGTGCTTTGTTTTTGCATCTAGGGTTATTTCATCCCAAGTAAGCATATCCACGAATTAATCTTTTTTTTTTAATCCTCACTAGAGGATATGTTTTTATTGATTTTAGAGAAAGAGGAAGGGAGAAAGAGAGAGAGAAAATACATTGATGTGAGAGAGAAACATCGATTGGTTGCCTCCTGTACATAGTCTCTGGCCAGGGATCGAACCCTCAGCTTTTTGGTGTACAGAGCCATGCTCCAACCAACTTAGGCAGGGCTCTACTAATTAATCTTAATGCATGTGACCATAAACTGGTTATTTTTTAGTGGATCAAAACTGAACTTCTCCCCTGAGTACATAGACGCACAGTTTTTGTACTCTGCTACCAGAAAACAGTTCTCCCTGGGAACTCCTTTCCGAATTTTAGAAGCATCTTTTCCGTTTCTATGGCTGATTATTTACATAAAGCAGAGGATAAATATGTGAACCATTACTTCATGTGAGTAATTTTTCAAAAATGATTGTCACTGGAAAGATGATGGTGGCAAAAAGTTTTCATGGTAAAACAGATCTTCCATGAACACCGTGAACAAGTAGCTCCCCATGAACAAGTAGTTCTGAAAATAAAAGAAAAACGAGCCCCACGTGTTTGAAACCTCGTTCAACAAAGCACATTTCGTGATTCTCCCCCAAATTCTAAGTTCTTAACAGTTCTTTGTTGCAGAGTTTGACCAGGTCACTAAACTTGAAATCTAATTTAGAAAGTAAAATGAGCTCTAAAGAACGTGGCTTCAGTAACTGAGAGTCCCCCCCCCCCCCCCAAGCCACATCTGCTGTATGCAAGCAATCAGCTCTTTCTCCCTCCTCAGGAGGGTACTTATTACTTTTATTAATATGAAAAACAGATCCCCCATGTTTGGGAACTTGACCCTCATAGTAACTTGATTCCATTAACCGTAGTCACTGAGCTGTTTTAATCCTCTGAAATAAATTGCTAGTATAGTTTCATCCTTAAGAAAAGAACACCATGTAGAAATAATGTTTGTATAGCAGGCAGTTAGGGACTATCATGTAACGTGCATATATATTTCCCAACAGCCTCAGGCCTTTTTTTCAAAACTCCGCAGCTCCACTTCTCTGCTGAAATATGTTCAGGTAGAATATGTAGATTCCTTTCCCTTCCACAGTGCAGTTCAGGTAAATACATCACAAACCCAAGGCATGTGATTGAGTGGCTGTTTCGGGACACCAGTATGGTGCCTTGGCATCCGAAAAGTGAGCGCCTTAGCCTGCGGTTGGGATGCTCCACTTACTCACTGCTTTGGAATCTCCTCAGACACCACGGGGTGAGCCATCGCCAGGTGTGTCACGCGCCGCTCTGTTGGGCTGAGTTTGGCGTCCTTTGAACTGTCAACATGAGAAACAGACTGAGAGATTCCTTCTTCCCCCCACCCCCCTTCTAATTATTGTGGCTTCAAGCCTTGCTACAAGGATAAAAATATTCCCTCCACATTTTATGTATTTACCAGCCAGATCGTGCTCAGTAGCAGTCCACATGGTGACAGTGTAGTAGCAACTGATTTTCCTTTTGTTTCCATTCTCTTGGCGTAAACAAGACCTCACACTAATGCCTATCGGCAAAGTTGCTTTAAGCCATCATAATCATCGTTTTTTGCTCTGTGTGTGTGTTTTAAAATATATTTGGTGGTGGTAAGCACAGGAACATATCCAGAAAACGTTTTCGTTGAGTTTTAGGTTAGCATAAGAATATTGTACAACCTGTGAAGTTGCAGAGGTGCCCAGTCCAAAACGTTTATATTCTTTCAGCATTTTGGAACTCTGGGTGATAGACAAAGTGTTCCTTCTTAATCTGAGAGAAGTCTCTTTCGATTGCTCCATTATTTTTCTTTTCTTTCTTTCTTGCAAAATTTTCAAAGTTCCTTTCAAACATACAGAAACCTCCAGGGGTTACCTCACCAATGCCGAGAGGAGTCTGAGTCTGTTTCTCAGGGAAGCAGGCCTTTTTGTCTTGCTCTGCGCCATGTTCAGACAGGAGTTAATTGGCAAATTTCTTTTTCTTATCCCCTCAGGCACCACCAAGTCTGAAGATCGTGCTGCTTTGCTGAAGAAATTCAACGAACCTGGGTCCCAGTATTTCATTTTCTTGCTGAGCACAAGAGCGGGAGGCCTGGGCTTAAACCTCCAGGCCGCCGACACCGTGGTCATCTTTGACAGCGACTGGAATCCTCATCAGGTCTGCGTGTCCCTGACTTAGCTGCCCCCGGAGAGGAGCTAAAAGACCAGCCGTTTCATCACTCACATTGGTGGGGCAGAGCAAAGTTCTACACAGTGGGCCATGTTTGCAGAGGGAAAACAGCCCCGCACATTATTACGGCTGTTTTCTTATCTCCCTTGGAGCATATGGAGATGTCTTATTCATACCTTTGATAGAGCTCAAATTTAGGGTTGAAATACTTAGTTTCTGCTTCGTTTTTAACCTCATTTCCTGGGATGGCCACTGACCGAACTACTTGGTTGGTGAAGGATAAATCAGAAGTATTCCAAAGTAAAAACAACACAGGAGCAACTCACATGGCTTGGCCCTTACTCCGTGCCAGCCTCGTCATGCACATTGCTCCATTCAACCTTCACACAGCCATGTGAGATTGTGACTGTTACTATTCGCTTCCTCACAGTCAAGAAAAATGAGTTTCAGGAAGTGTAGGTCAAGCATTGCATATATGACAGATAAGTTTATAGTCTGTGTTTTGCTTAAAATCATCATCAAAAAATATTCTGTGGAGCATCAACTATGAAGTTCTTCTAGCAGGTAGGTTTAGAGTTACCTTTTGGTGATTAATAAATCATCGAATGGGTCCCTTGTGGCCCTGGGTTAGTAAATTATGCTGGGAGTTGTGCACCTGCCTGTAAGATAATTGGGTGGATGCTGTTCGTCAGGCTTGATTCATATTGGAACCAATGTTAACTCAAAATAGTAAAAAGGGACACTGTGGCTCTCACATATGAGTATGAATTCTCCATCAGCTTCACGTGGGCTCCTTTCTGCACCTTGGTTACCTCAATGGTAAATATGCAGAAAAATACTGCTTTACTGGGTCACTGTGACAGTTGGGTGGAAAAGGCTTGTGGCGGAAGTTTTGGGCAGGAAGCTGGGGTTCATGGGTGCATTAGAATTAAGAGGGAGATTTTACAAAAGCATAAATGCCTGCTTCCCCAATTTTGAAGGTGCTTCCCACCCATACAGACTCCATGGACTTTTCTATACATTCAGATGCTCCCAGGAGAGTCTGGCATAGGTTTTCTCACACAGCGGACAAGCACTGATTTACAGAATAAACCAGTGGTTTCTAACCTCGGGGTGGCCACCAACTCTGACCATTGCCTGTGCCCACCTGTCACTCTCTTTAGGTGACTACAGTGGAATTGCCGTTAAATCTTTCTGACCTTGAAGAGGGTTCCAAATCTTCAGGAAGTATTTGGATGTAGTTTTACATCCCACACTTCACTCCAGAGCATTGGTAGAATTCGTATTTGTGTGAGAACTCTGCAGCTCTCCTGTGGACCATTGTGAATTCAGCATCTGTTCCACAAACACTTTCTGAGTGGCTGCTGTGGCCCAGGTGCTGAGCTAGCTGGGTGTCTAGGGGAAGGAATTTGTGATTTCTCTCTTCCTGGGTGCTCAGTGTGGTTGGATGTTAGATTCCCCTCCTTGCTGCTCCCTGAATCTCCATTGAGAAACAGTAACTTGTCTGTAGGTGAATGGAGAGTTCACTAGATTTTATCTTCTGAGGTAAACATTTCTATGGCATCTCAGTTGTCCACTTTCGTTGGTACAGTGCTAATTCTAAGACCCAAAGGAAATCACTTTCTGGAAATGCTAATTTACCATGAGAAAGGATGCTGGGACATATATGCCTGCATCTCTCTCTCTCTCTCTCTCTCTCTCTCGCTCTCTCTCTCTCTCTCTCCCTCTCTTCTCTCCCTCTCCCTCTCTCCCTCTCCATCCCTCCTTCCCTCCCTCCCTCTTTTTTTTCACACATAAACACACATACACACACACACACACAAACTTTTATGACCAGCACCTAAAGGTGGAACTCCAGAATCAAAGTAAATTACATGAACACCAAACAGTTGACTTTTAAATGTATATGAATTAAAACACAGGGCCCCAAACTTTGGGAGGTCTAATTTACCAGAAGTTTATCACATTGGGCCACACATTTCTGGAAGTATTTCTATCTGCCATGGGTGGATTCATTTCTACCTGGTTTGATCAGGTTGGCTGACTGGATTTTTCTTATCTATCATTTATGGTCACTAGTTTGGGCAAACCGTTATTTTTTTACTTTATTTTTGGAAGTCAGCGATGTTAGAGTGATATAGATGAGTGCTAATTTCTTTTATTTAAAGGGTAAGAACGAATTAAACAACAACTCTACCAGAAACTGAGGCACTTACGTAGCATAACTTACTTCATGCAGTCCTCAGACTATTTTACAGGAAACCTGTAAGGAAACCCGTCAGTATTAACTAGCCCAGGACCACAACCAGGTTCACACCCATGTCTGCCTGGGTTTGGGTTTGCATCCTGGCTTTTGGCTCTTTCTACCCTGTACCCTGCATACATGTTGCATAGTCCCCACAATGAAAGTTATGGAGCTTTTCTTTTTTTACTTGTTGGCTTCTGCATGCATTGAAGGAAATTTCTGGGACTATTCTGTATGGTGGTGAATCAAAATCAAGGCATATTGATGACAAAGGGGCTTTATTTGACCGAGGTGGACAGATTAAAGATAAAAGCCTTAAAGTTGCTAATTGGAGGCCCTAGAAGCAAAGCTAGAACAGGGATGTGGAATTAGCAATAAAAGCCCCCAGGGTTACCAAGACTTTTCATCTCCAAACTGTTGATTGGAAACATGGGTTGGTACTTTTATTTTTAATCCATGGGACTGAAGCTGTGTTACTACAAAATGGTCAACCACAAAGTCACCTTGATGGCCTTCTTGTCGGGCTGTTTTTGGCTTCAGATATAATCACACCCAAATCATTGTGATGAAATATCACACCACCAAGACCTCAGAAATACCGAATCATCCATTCAATAATTACAACACTTATTTCCTTGTCACAATGTCCTCCCGACCCCTGACGTTCTGGCTCAGGGACTCACAGGCTTACGTGGCATAAACTTCTTCAGCCTAGAAATACTAATTTTTGCCACTTTCCAAACTGATAGATGGCCTTAAAACGACAAAGAAACACCACTCTACCAGAAACTGTGAGGCACTTAGCACTGCCACCATCACAAAAGCAAAATAAAGCTAATTGCAATAAGCACCCGATGATGTAAAACCTTTTTACGCTGTCTGAAGACACCCCACACCCTCTGCTCCCTCACCTGCCACTTTCTCCTGCCAGCTGCATCCACTGTTTTGTGGTTTACCCACTTCTTCTAGGACAGGGGTCCAAACTGTGACCCACGGGCTGAGTCTGGCCCGCCACCTGTATTTGTACGACCTGCAAACAAAGGATGATTTTCACATTTGAAAATATAAAGTAAAATTGGAAAAAAGCAACCAGCCTTTTGGTGAGATCAGTTGCCCAGTGTTTGCTCTGGGCCCAGACAGCCTGGACTGGTTCCCCCTGGGCTCCTGGTGGAAGTGGTTTCTGACCCTGTTCTGGGAGATGGTCAAGAGGTTGATGACATAAAACCTGCCATCTTGGCTCCTGCTTAGCTGCTCTGGTGACGACGTGTTAGAGAGACGATTGAACTAAAGGCTTGAAAATGAAGTTGAGGGATTTTTTTCCTTCCTCTGGATTTTAATTATCTACCTCACTTTCTCCTCTTTGGAAAATAATGGAATTTGGATGAGTCCCAGCTGCGTTCATGGTTCAGCTGTCCAATATTTATAGTAACTTAAATATTCTGAGGAAAAACTTTTGTCTAATTAGTCATTTGACTGTACAGACCCCAGCAGCAAAGACAGGGCCCCTGGGCAGACCCTGGCCTGCTGCCTCCTGTGCCGCACGGGTGACAGGAAGCTCGTCTGGTTGAGAGGATGGGCTTACAGCTGTGGAGCATCAGCTCTGTGCACAGTCAGTGCCAGGGACGCAGGATACCGGGATCAGACCTCTGCCCGAAAGCTGTATATGGGTCTGCCGGGGACACCATGAAACAACTAATTCGCATTTCCCCAGAGGCCATCCTCTGGACCAGAATGAATGAAACTGATACGCCAAGTTTTTATTGTGTAGCCTTAAAACTAGGCAACTCTGCTTCATAGTTTTATAAAGGATTTAATTTAAAAATTTCATTAAAACCCTTTTTTAATTAATATTTTTTAATATACATAATTTTATTACAAAATTTTTAAACAAAATACAACAGTCTAGAAAACCAAAAATTTACTATTGATACTAATTCCTATGAGTTTGCTGTGCTACCATACACAAGAAATTAAAGAAACCATTAAATATTTAGAAACATTTACCATCAGAAGCCTTAAAATCTAACTGTATGTAGTAGCCCCTCAAAAAGCTACAACCTTCATTTTTTTTATAAAAGTATTTTCTCTACAAAGAATCTTACCAGCTACACAAAAATCTGTACAGTTTTTATACTGAAGCTAATATTGAGCTGCACTTGAATTCACATTCTTAGCAAAACAATTGCCGGAGAGCACACACACATACTCCACACACATCATTACAGGGCAGCATTTATTCTTCATCTTCATCCTCTTCATCATCATCATCTTCCTCTTCCTCCTCCTCCTCCTCATCTTCTGGTTCATTTTTCTTCATTCTTTTCTTTTTAAAAAGATATTTTTATTGATTTCAGAGAGGGAGGAAGGGGGGAAAGAGGAGAAGGAGGGGAGAGAGAGAGAGAGAGAGAGAGAAACATCAATGATGAGAGAGAATCATTGATCGGCTGCCACACTGGGAATCTAGCCGCAACCCTGCATGTGCCCTGACCAGGAATCGAACCGTGACTTCCTGGTTCATAGCTTGATGTTGAACCACTGAGCCACACCAGCTGCGCAAAACCTTTTTCTAATTAGAAGACTAATGTTTAAAGCAGAAAAAAACCACAGGAAAATAAAATGAAGACCATTCAGTAACACCTATAATTTTATTACCCGGAGATATAAACATTAACTGGCTTGTTGGTGTTTGCCCTTCCTGCCTTTTCTTGGTATAAATACGCACATATAAGGTCATCATACACACATTCACATTTAACTTGTTTTCATATATACGTTTTCACTTATAGCTTTATGTCATTAAATCTTCAATATAGTTTTTATGATACTATGTTGGTACATGCATATAGTCGAAGACTATAATTTATTTAATCTGTTATTGAATGTTTCCTTAATTCTGCTTTTTTAAAAAAAACATCATTAGTAATAGATAATGCTGAGAAGTCCATCCTTATTTGTACAACTTTGTTCCCCATCCATGATTATTTTCTTAGGACAGGTTTCCAGAAGTGAGCTTTCTGGGTCAGGGGCCATACTGAATTTTAGCACTTTTGATACATAGTGCCAACTATCTATCCCCAAAAAGGTTATCAAAAAGTAGTACCAGTTTATTAGCCTACTAGGAATCCTTTTCACTCCCCAAACTAAATTTTGAGTCTTTGACAGAATTAGATCCCAGGAATTTGCTACATGAGCAAATCACTGTATATATAATGTATGTATGTATGTATGTTTATGTATGTATAACTCAGTGATTTTTAAAAATATCTATTTTTATTGATATCAGAGAGGAAGGGAGAGGGAGAGAGAGGTAGAAACATAAATGATGAAAGTGAGAGATTGATCAGCTGCCGTCTGCACGCCCCCTACTGGGGATCGAGTCAGGCATGTGCCCTGACAGGGATTTGAACCGTGACCTCCATCCAGTTCATAGGTGGAAGCTCAGTCACTCAGCCACGCCAGCTGGGCTCAGTGTTGTTTTAACACCTTACAGGTGATTCCTGCAACTTAAAGTTAGTTGTAGGTAACATCAGATTTACTGTTGTTTTGATTTATTTTTTAGTTAGGGATTAATTTTGATGGTGAACCTGGGGACAGATAAAAACAGCCCAAGACCTGGATTTCAAAGCCTGAGGAATATTTCGGTTGGCTTGGCTAATTTCAACCCATGTTCCCTCAACTAGGAATAAGGGCCTTGAATCGTTCCAAAGAAGATAGCTTGTATATTTTAAAAATGAAAGCAAAATCTTCCATTAGTGAAGGTGGAGTCAAGTGAGCCTCCCGTAGTTCCCTCCCAGTAGGCGAGTGGTTTTCTTGGCTCATCCAGGCACCTGGCCCTCACGGCGCCCTGTTCTCGCCCGCAGGACCTGCAAGCCCAGGACCGAGCCCACCGCATCGGCCAGCAGAACGAGGTGCGGGTGCTGAGACTCTGCACCGTGAACAGCGTGGAGGAAAAGATCCTGGCTGCCGCCAAGTACAAGCTCAACGTGGATCAGAAGGTGATCCAGGCGGGCATGTTCGATCAGAAGTCTTCAAGCCACGAGCGCAGGGCGTTCCTGCAGGCCATCTTGGAGCATGAGGAGGAGAATGAGGTATTAGAGCCACCTTCATGAAATCAAACAGTGGCTTTGGTGTCCGACGATTAGGAGTAGCCTCTGTGTTCTTGAAAGAACTTCCTGGGCCGGCGTTAATGAAAAGGAATAAATTAGCTGCTGTCTTCCATCCCCAGCACAGAAAGCCTATGTGAGTTTCCCAAGTGTTTTAAAAGCAGTTGTCACAGGCATCTCACGGCTTGGCCACCCCGCGATGCTTCCCCGGTTTCTCCCGGGAGGTGCAGCCAGCATGCCTATTGCACTGCCAGTGCTGCTTGCTGCAGGGCGGGTAGGAGACCGCAGAGGCCACTGTCAGGGACAGACCCCGCTGATGAGACAAGAGGCGCGGGGAGGGGCCTTCCTTGCCTTTCCCTGCACCATCCTGCAGAGCCCTCGGTCTCTGGTCTCTTGACGGGAGATCACAGCACTCCCGTCGTTTAGGACAAGCCCTCCCAGCCTTTGGGAAGGTAGGACCTGACCTGGTTTAGGGAGAATGCAGGTCGCCTGGAGCTTGGCAGGGAGATGTTGATCTCTCCCAGCCCTGAGGGGGGCGCAGGGTGGAGCCTGGAGTGGCCATCCATGCCTCTCGCTTCTCTGTGAGCAGCCTGCAGGGGCTCCACACGCCTGCCTGGCGATCAGCGTGCCAGACACGTTACCCTTTTCTGGGTGGCCTGTGTCGGATGGGAAGGCGTTCGGGGACACAAAGAGACGGCGGACAAAGGCTCTGGTCCTGAGTGTCTGAGGCAGCGTGGGCTGCCATCTCTGCGCTGACAGGCTATGCATTACTAGGGCACAAGGAGCCCAGGAAGAGTTATTGCCCACTTCCCTTTGGGTTTGTTCTCCGGAGGGCCCGGCCACTGCGGGCAGGCTTCTTGCCAGTTTACAAGGGGAGCTTCTTATCTGGGCGCGGGGACGTGCAAGCCCCCCACTACAGGCAGTGGAAGGCCAGCGTGGTTCTGGGAAAGGGGTGAGCAGAGCAGGACATCCCTTCTCCAGAAGTTGCATGCACCGACTCTTTGTACTGCGTCCCAGCCCACCCCCAGCTCATCTGTGTCTTTGTCAGATGAAGTGGAATATTTGGACACATTGACTGTAATCAATCTAAAGATAAACTAGAATAGACGATTTTTCAAAACATCCATTTCTTACTCGATTGAATTGCATTCATTTCTAACGCAGTGCATAAAATGTTATCTTGGGAGCCCACAGTCATCTCATTTAAGCTGTTGGCACACTCGCACTCTTTCTAGATGAAAATGCCTCTTTTTAAGAAATTGGATGTTCAAAATTCTGGGTTGTCCTCTTTCTTCCCTCTGCTGCTACTCCCCATTCGTTTTTTAACAAGCTCACTCAGCATGTGATAAAAATAATTTTGTATGGTTACCTTCCATAGGATATGCCCAACTTTTAAAATCATTGTTTTAGAAGTGTAGCAGTCATAGCATAGCATTTCTAAAAGCTCGGGAACTTCCAGTTTCTGAGGAATTTGCAGAGATGATGTTCCTTTGTTTAACATAATATAACATGAAAATGTTAGCTCTTAAATAATTGTCTTTTCTAATTCATTTCAATTGTTTTAATTAAGTATAGTTTTATAGGGGTTTTGTTATTCAGTTGTCCTATTCACAAATCTCATCATTAGCATAATAATGCCCACTGAGATACACTGACTAAACATACCATAAAAGGCTAGATACTTGCATATATGTGGTTTTTATGGTCTTGCTCTGTGCCTACTCTCAAAAGTTTCACATACTCATGTTTTTGTAAGGTTTTGAAAATGAGCATTTATATTTGGGGTAAGGTTAATAGCGTTAAAAGAATTAACGTTAGGCATTTTTTTCTCGTGGCTTTCCTTATTTAAATCTCTGTGATGTAAATGTCACTCCCATTTTCAAATGAGGTCATTGAGGCAGGGAGACCTTAAGTAATTTGTTTTAAAAGTAAGGGGATCAAGATTCACGCCCAAGAGAACCAGTATTTCTTACAGTTCTCCCTAAATAGGTTTTGCTCTGGGAAGAGGGTTTGAGTAACTTGGAAAGTACTGATGGCAAGTACTGCACCCAGTGACCCTTCTCTTCCCTTTCTGGCCTGAGGAACGGGACAGATTCCCCTCACCCGTTTGTACCTCATTGCAGTCATCGCCCTCTCTCCCTAAGACTGTGAAATCATTCCGTTTCTCAACCCCAGGAAGAAGATGAAGTACCCGACGATGAGACTCTGAACCAAATGATCGCTCGACGAGAAGAAGAATTTGATCTTTTTATGGTAATGTTATAGAAAACCCTGGAAACAGCTGCCCCTTTTTCTACGGATACCAAGTGTCTGGGGCCTGCGTGCCCTGGCGGAGTTGCATTTCTGAAGCCTGTGCCTCTCCTACAGTTCACAGACTGCTCGCTGGCTGGGATTAGCCTGCCGGCCATATTTTGTTTGGCCCACGCAGTGTTTTTTAAAATTTTGAACTTGTTGCCAACATAAAAAAAGAATGCTGATTTCTGGCTTCTCTTTAAAAAAAAAAAAAAAATGAGAGTGGGCAATACCAGGCCCGCATCTCCATAGAGATAGACAGTTGACTGGAAGCTGAGCACAGACCCTCACCCCCAGGTCATTTCTAATGGGGGGGGGGGGGGCAGCATCCTCCCGGAAACCTGCCCTCCTCCCAGGGCAGGGTTTACAGCTCTCCCCTAGCTGTCTCCGTACGGGAGCAAAACAAACATGCTCCCTGTGGGTGGGGGTGGGAGGACAGCAACTAGACAACAAGGTTGTGCCTCTTATTGTTGAGAGCAAATGGGAACCTCCCAGGTGCGCATCAAGGTGTAGCCTTCATGTAAAGACCAAAATGGGCTGGATTTTACTGGTACAAAGTAGATGTAGAGAACCTTGACATTTGAGGATTTAACAGCCGTCGCTTCAGCCTTGATGTTTCATCTAATTTTGCTGACACCGGAATTTGATTTATGAGTGTGGCCTGCTACAAGATCAGTATGTGTGGGAGAAGTCCCTCGGCCATGAGCAGGGAGGCTCTCCGGAGAAATCTTTTATTACCTTCTAAGGCATTTGCTATAGCGAGTTTATTTATCTCTGTTTATCCTCAATGCTCAAGACATCAGGTAGTTACTGGATAAATATTTACTGAATGCGTGGCGGCATTTGCAACATGGCGGGCCTTGTGAAGAAGTCAGTATGGATCAGGATATACAAAGTTGCGAGGCTCCCCCTCCAGCACCTTCCAAATTTATAACAGTTAGCCTGATGGTGGAGTGAGTGAGTCCATCTAAACTCTAATTCTGGCTTTTGAATGGAGCAGAGCCCCCAAATCAGAAGTCCCTTGGGCCTCAGACAGGTAATTTGCATAAGCGAAGCAAGTGGACTGGGGCCAGTGGACGGTGTGCACCGGAGCTGCCTAGTCCGAGGGCACAGAGCTGCAAACCCCATGAAGCTAGAAATTACGTTTTTAAGAGGCGCTGGAAATCTGGGCTTTTCTATGTAATCTCTGGATTTCAAAATGTTTGCAGCTAAATCCATTTTTTTATTATTATATAACACTGCTGGCCAAACAAAACACGACTGTGGGCCAAATATGACCCACAGGGTTTGCAATCTCCACCTTGTTAGCCTAGACAGTCTGAGCAGGGGCTCCAGCTGTGTGGAGGCTCAGGTTATTTTTGAGACCTGGTGTTTTCTGTCTAGGGAACAATGATTATGTCCACACATAATGATTCAAGATGAAAGACACTCCATGCTTTCTCTGGAAACTTTTAGGTAGCCATGGGAGTAACTCCTAACCTGGGATGTGCACATTTCCCCCCCTTCTAAATGAACCACCCTACTCAGGTTGGGCCATTTTGGAGAGGACTGACACACAAAAAAAGAGACATTAACAGCATGGTCAACATGCTCATAAAACCTAAATGTCTTAACTAGTATTGTTGGTCACCACCCTTATAGATTGTATCTATTTAGGTAAAGTAGGATACACACAGGAAATAGACATCTTTTCTCCCCCGGAGGGGCTTATTGAAATGTAGATTACTGGGAAGCCTGAGGTGGGAAGCCCTTTACTTCCCTGGCTGGTCACTGATGGGTAGTAATTCAGCCCTGCTCTAGCCTCACATGCTCCGGAGACCCTGAAAGGGTAAGCTGCCTGCCATTGTACGAATCAGATTAGGCCCAAATAAGGGGCAAAGAGTACTTCTTTTTTCTTAGTTTTGGGCTGGGTATTTGTAGAAATTGACAGCTT
>NW_006294121.1:170955-176339 GCF_000327345.1 Myotis davidii
TGTCTAGCCAGGCACAGATTTCTTTTCGTTTGGGACTATTTTATCGCACAAAAACAAGCTTGGAACTGGTGAAGGTGGTTAGGGAACACTTTTTGTAGGCATTTTGATTTTGTGAATGTTCTGCCTGTTTCTTAAAAGGTTGATTTCTCATTTTTGGATTATATTT
Organism: Myotis davidii; assembly: GCF_000327345.1. Classification (NCBI taxonomy): domain Eukaryota; kingdom Metazoa; phylum Chordata; class Mammalia; order Chiroptera; family Vespertilionidae; genus Myotis; species Myotis davidii. Next base: position 171,122 of record NW_006294121.1, read on the forward strand.
TTGAGTTCGTTTGTTTTTTTTTTTTTTGAAGTTATTGGGATTACATTGGTTAATAACATTATATAAGTTTAAGGTGTACTTTATGATACAATATCTGTATATTCCATTGAGTGTTTTTCAGTCTTATAATCAGCTGGCTGCCTTTCTAACTCACTATTCATTAACACCTCCACCAGGGGGCAGGAAATCATATTTGAATCCTTGCCAGCTACTCTGATTAAAAAGTGTAGTGAGAAACAATGGAATGTGAGCTGGATTTGGATTTCAGTATTTAAACTCTTTATTCGTTATTATAAAAGAGTAAGTTCTCTGTAAAATGAACCCAAACTTTTTAAAACCATAAGCACTGTAGTTAAATAACACATTAAGCTGATAGTCTCTTTAAAATAAAAGAACATTTCTCTTGAACATTTTTCTTCTTCTAAAAATGCGACATGAGAAAAAGTTATCTCTCATACTGATTACCTGTGAATTTTACCCCAAAAGATACTTTGACAGGTCAAGTTACATATCTGAAACATTTTCCTAATATATAAATACTAAGCTTTAGTTGCTATGTTCCCTACAAAGGCAAAAAGTACTTTTAAAAATATTTGTTAGCATACGGTTTATTATCAGGCTTTAAGACAAACATATGCATGTAATAATAAATAAGACTTACTTGAATATCAACTTCAGATTGTGTACTGGAATTCTGCAAGTAGAAATCTCTGGGAAAGAGATGCAGTCAATAGAACTTCAAGCTGATTAAAAATCTTATCAACCCTTCCTAAAAGGGAAAAAATGCAAGTGTAATTTGTTTTCTTTTATATCAGCAAAGATTTATTTTATCAATTGTGTGGCAAGTCATTTTACAGGTCTTGGTATAGGTAACGGTAGTAGCGTAACCAAAAATTAAAGCGACAATATTTTGTCATCTCATTGCATAGCACATTACCAAAAAAAATGTTTTTCTTCTCAGCTGTCTAATAACTATTTAAAAGATTACCGCAAGAGGCCCCTTGATTGAGAGATTGCAATGTTAACAAGGCATCCTCTGTGTGCTAATAGCAGAGGTTGGTGGATCCCATTTCTGATAGTAAAGCATTAGAAGGCAGGGTTGGGGTTGCAAACAGCCTCTCCAGCTAACTATAGCCCATGACAACGGGATGACCACATTGATCTCCCAGTGGGCCTCTGCCATGCTCCCAGCCCACCCATTTGGGAATATAATGATTTCCAAATATGTTTAAGCATTGTTTAAGGGTTAAACTTTAATTTTTTAAATAGATTCTAGAGTTCAGATTTCAATTTGAATAAAAATTTCACTTAGAGTCTGGTACCAGTTCTAGCTCTTATGGAAAAATTGTATTGAACCAAAGGATAAAAGAGGGAAAAGGTAAACCATTTAATGGTTTAACGGTCTATTCAGTTGTAGAAATGACACATCAGCTAGTGATATATACATATAACGAATATATGTTGCAATTCACTTCAGGTTTTGTTTGCTTTTCTTTAGTTATCGAATTGTTAATTATAAGTTAAAACCATATTTGTGGCACTTTATAAGTGCACAGGGCATGGGAAAATAGGCATTTTTGAAGGTTATAAAAGAATACAAAAGAGAGCCATTTCTTTAATAACTTGGCCAGTGGAGATGAGATTACATCCGAGGTCTCTCTCTCTCTCATGGTATAATATTTTCATAAGAGCTAAATTTTTTAGAAGCTGAAGAATTGAGGGGCATTCCTCTCACAGGGCCCATGGCATACTGAACATTTAATACATTCATGGCCGACCGACTGATCAAACCATTTATGTGCCCCCATGTCCGAGTCCAGCCGAGGTTGGTGGCCACTCTGTTAGTGACACTTGAGTTGCTGATTTTATTTCCTGGTTGTTGAATGAAAAGCATGAGCCCTATCGAATAAAAAAGGATTTTTTTTTAACATGCTTAAAGGATACTTTTATGCCAGGGCAGCAATGAATTGTATCACCAGGGCTCCTATTTGTTAAATACACCCCCAGTTTGAATCTTACTTAAGGGGAAGCTTTGCACACATATAGACTAAGAAAAGGAACTTTTAAAGATTGTTTGTTAAATGCATACATAAATCTCAGCAATGGGTACGAAGGAAGGGAAGAGACTAGCGCATCCACAAGAGAGAGTGCCCGTGGGACACGCGAGGTGAGAGGGCGATGCGCTGTGGCGTCTGTGCGGTACCGAGCCCCTCCCTCACTGATGACACTTGTGTTCCTGTCCTCAGCGCATGGACATGGACCGGCGGAGGGAGGACGCCCGGAACCCAAAGCGCAAGCCGCGCCTCATGGAGGAAGATGAGCTGCCCTCCTGGATTATTAAAGACGACGCCGAGGTGGAGAGGCTGACGTGTGAGGAAGAGGAGGAGAAGATATTCGGCAGGGGGTCTCGCCAGCGCCGGGACGTGGACTACAGCGACGCCCTGACGGAGAAGCAGTGGCTGCGGGTAGGTGTGGCTCTCTTCACTGTCCTCCGCTGGTGGCTGGCGGCGCTTCTTGTTGGCTCGCGGCAGTCAGGGGCCTAACGCTGGCCTTCTTGGAGGGGCCCGAGTCGCCAGCAAAAGGGGAGATGGCTGCTGACCATGGATAAAGTCATTCTGCTGTCGCCATGGAATCGTTCTTCGTTCCTTGAAATATAGTGAAGAGTTTTTTGTGTGTGTTTTTTGCTAGAGCAGAGCTGGCCATTGGATTATTAGAGCTCTGAGACCCACTAAAGTTTTACGACCCATTGCCTGGTCATGCCTCACTCTCTCCGAGTCAGAATCAAAATGTGGGAAGGGGGCCTCCGGGATCTTTTTCATCGGTCCCCCTCCTTTCATGGTCTTGAATCGGAGCTTTACTTCTCCAAGGCCTGCAGAGACGGTTCCGGGGTCAGGCCTCTTCCAGCTGCATCCTTACTTCATTAGAGCCAGAAGCTGCCTTTGTATTCTCTTGGTGTTACAGACAAAGCAGTTGAGGCCCAGAGAGGTTAAGCGATTGTGCGGGATCGCACAGCTGGCCAGAAATAACCGGATCAGTGAGTGCTGTTGCGTCTGCGCACTCTAAGTTTGATCTGCTCTGTCCATCGCAAACACAGACTGGGGCCTGGCACTTGGTCACTTAGGCTTAGAAGGGTTGTTCTTTAGTTTAGGGTAATTTCTTATTCCGACTGAGGAATGAAGTCTCAGAAGGTTCGTTGGGGTGCACGAAAATATAAGAAAGCGCCTCGGAGCCAGGTGTGTGTGTGTGTGCCAAGGCCCGTGTGAGTCTTCCTTGGGAAGGTCGGGCCCTCCTTCCCCTTGGTGGGAGCAGACTGAGTACCGACAGACACAGTCTGGGGCACGCATTCCAGGCAGGGCCAGTAAGTGCTCGCTGGAAATAGTAACGCAGTTGGGTAAAAACCAAACAAAATAGAGGTGGTTGTTGTGAGCTGTTCATTTTATCAAAAGGGAATGCAATTTCCAGGGTTTGTAGAACAGATTTTAGGACCCAGGTCATAAGTAGGTATAGGTGGGTTGAAAAAGGCCACGGGAAGTATTTTGAGATTGGATGTCAACAGCAGGCAGGTCTTGGGACCACTTGAGATGTGCTTTACTTGAGGAGTTGTATGATGAGAGAGACGTGATCTAAATTTCAAAAAGATTGAAGTCTGTGGTATTCAGAAAAGAGAGACTAAGAAAGCATTGCTCGTGTTTATGATTGAACAGTGGCTATGAAATGTAACTTTCGTGTGATTATTTTATGGTCGTATCCAAACATTCAGGTGGCCTCAGAATACGGCTTTATGGATTTCTTTTGTTTCACTATTGTGAGGTTATCAGCTGTATAACTAAGATGTGTTCTATAATGTGAAGAGATTTGTGTTTAATAATCATTTCTGAGTTCAGGAAAATCGATTCCCTTTCTTTTTTATTTAAGCAATGAATTAAGTACCTGGAGTATTATTACAGGAGATGAGATATTAATCTCGGCCGGCATTTTAAAGTCAGTCTTTGTATATGTATTACAGAGAAAATAACCTTGTTTATTGGGTACGAATGTAGCTGAACTTTTTATTTTTTAAGTAATCACTGGGAAATAAATGCTCTTAAGAAAAATAACTATGGATCTCAGATAATGTATAGGTTTAGAATATCTCATTTTTTTCTCTTTTTCATTCAGTTTCTATCACAAATGATTAGCACAGTATTTAGCCCCTAGTAGAGACTCAATGAATGTGAAATGAAATTAAAACCTTGTAAGAGGAGCCAAAACCGGTTTGGCTCAGTGGATAGAGCGTCGGCCTGCGGACTGAAAGGTCCCAGGTTCGATTCCGGTCAAGGGCATGTACCTGGGTTGCGGGCACATCCTCAGTAGGAGATGTGCAGGAGGCAGCTGATCGATGTCTCTCTCTCATCGATGTTTCTAAGAGGAAAGTGAAAAGTTATTAATTTACCAGTGATGTTAGTTTGTCTTTCTCTTTCTGGTGTATCTAGTGGACTTCCTTTTATCGGTAACATATACATCTAAAAATGGAAACTAGTTTGTTTTACAAAACTACACTGTGAAATTGATGTTCATAATTTTCAACCTAAGGTGCATTGTCAGATACCAAGTCACCCAAGGTCAAAACTGTTCTTAGTACAGCTCTATTGTAATAATTTCTTTTGGAATCCAGGCTTTCTCGAACCGGATGTCCATTTTTGGTATGAGCTGATAACTTGCTGTTAACCAGGAACCAATGCAGAATGTCCTGTGGCCCTCAGCATTTGAAACAGACGCTTACAGTTGTTTGTTTTCTTCTTCACCAGCAGCAATCTTGCATAGTACCAGCCTGTTAAGCTTCTCTGATCATAAAGTGATATTCAAGGGCTTCTCACGGGCCTGCATGTGAAGAGATATTCTCGATTGGCTTAAGATTGAGCACGTTGAGCGAAACCCAGCCAACACAGCCTTGAAAGGGAATTTGGCAAGGACCATCGTGTAAGAAATGCTGTAGCAGGGCTACAATAATTCCTCTTTTTCCTGGCAGTGTTATACAAAGCCTGCTTGGCAGAGGCATCAAACATACATAGACTCCCAGAGTTGGAAGGCAACTGAATGGAGCAGCTACCCATCCTGTGCTTAAATCACATTGTCTGCAGAGCCCAAGCCAAGAGGCTGGCGGTCCCTACAGGAAACACTCCCCTTCTTGTCTGCGGAGCCCCTCCAGACCTTCTTCCCTTTGAATGGAATCCTCTTT
>NW_006294121.1:176370-199047 GCF_000327345.1 Myotis davidii
TGTCCTGGATTCTAGTCCCTGGAGTGAACAGAACATTCTTTTTTCTCTTTTTAGCATCACGTCCCGCTGGACAAAATATTTGACGACTCATGTCCAGTCTGGAATGAACTTTCTACGCTCCTCTTTCTTCTGAACTTAGCTCATCCTTCAAAGCCCAGCTCGCTTGCCAGCAGTTCTGTGATGCTTCCACAAGTATCACACTTGCCGCTGTGTTCTCATAAGTCTTTGCTTGTCCTTCTGTCACAGCTCAAACCCGGTTTCCTGGTTTTCATGTTAGTTGCCGACGTTCCTGGTTTCCTGACTAGTGGATGAAATGCTTCTTGTTAGAACTTAGGTCTCCGTGTGCAAAGAGTAAGCGCCCATTGATTGCCCAGTTGAAATTGCACTCATTGATTGATGTATAAGAGTGTTGCCTAGGGTAATGTTCACGGCTGCAACAGATGAACCTAAACATGCCCTATGTGTGGGCCTATTCAAAAAAATTAGTGGAATTTTTATTTCTCACATGGAAGTAAGTCCACAGTAGGCATTCGTGGTTGGTGGGGACAGCTGTCCTCCATGTGGCCAATCAAGGATCCTGCTGACAGAGCCTCTGCCAGCTTAGACATCCCGTCCCAGTGAGCTGGAGGTGGGGAAGACAGCGTGGAGTGGCGGGCGTGGGGTTCTAATGGGCTGGGTCTGAAGGTTCCATGTTACTTCTGCACACATCCCATTGGCTAGAACTCAGTCCTATGGCCACCCTAGCTGTAATGGAGACTGGGAACTGGCCTGGCTATGTTATAGGATGAAGTGGAGGTTCCTCTTCCCCACTGTGATGCTGGGGGTTGAAACATTCAAACCTGTAAAGAATTATTGAGTTTACTTGAGGCAAACTGTTGATAGTTTCAGGGAAGCAGAATCTTGACATCCTGTATAACAAAAGTGGTAATATGCAAACTGACCATCATGCACTCGCACAAGATGGTCGCACCCCCCCCCCAAGATGGCCGGCAGGGGAGGGCAGTTTGGGGCAACCAGGCCAGCAGGGGAGGGCAGTTGGGGGCGATCGGGCGGGCAGGGGAGCTGTTAGGTGTCAATCAGGCTGGCAGGGGAGTGGTTAGGGGGTGATCAGGCTTGCAGACAGGCAAGCAGTTGGGAGCCAGCAGTCCCAGATTGTGAGAGGGATGTCCAACTGCAGGTTAGGCCCGATCCCAAAGGGGTCCCAGATTGGAGAGGGTGCAGGCTGAGCTGAGGGACACCCCCCCCCGCCCCAGTGCACGAATTTCGTGCACTGGGCCTCTAGTATTGAGATAATGCTCATGAGAATGGCAGTTTTTCCGTTTGTTTTATAAATTACAATCACAGGAGGAGATGTAAGTGGGTTACATGAAATCCATTGGTGATAGATTAGGGAGGCGGAGGAAAGCAAGGGGAGGGGGAGGGCCTCTGGGATTGGATAAAAAGTAAAATGATAGACACTTGCTTCCTATACATAGGTGGTACAGGATAGTTAACAGTCGACAATTAACACAATAACAATTACAACGAAGAAATTTGTGGTCTCCACCCTGGTGCATTGATTGAGCCCTGAGCGAAGCAAGTGGCACAACCAGAAAAGGGAAGGTTACAAGTTACCCTGACATACCAAATGCCTGTTATCAGAGATGCAAAAAGGCAGTAGGCTCAGTTAAGATCAAAGTTGATCTTTGTCAGGGAAGATACTAGCCTAAGACGTGACTACCCACTGTAAACTGCTTTTTTAATTTAAAAAGTTTTAATTTTAGACCATCCTTTGTGGTTACTTTAGGCCTGTACATTTGCAAGGCTGCCACGCAGGCCTCCTCTGAGCTAGTCAGGTTAGCATGTGGCCCCTTTTCGTCCACAGGGTGGAGTCCTTACAATATCTCAAGAAAAATTCCAAAGTTCCATTTCTCTTAGTCCAGTCACAGAAGTGGTGTAGCTGGGGTTTCAGTAAAACTAGAAGCAAGGCCAGTGTCCAGAGTTTCCTTTCCATATTGGAGCCGGTCCGTTCAGCATCAGGCTAGCTGCAGTCCATGAGTCCATTGTGTCTGGGGTCCATATGGCCCTGTGAGCCCTGTGGGAGTCCCAAGAGCACAAGAGTAAGAACTCCTTTGTTCAGAGGATTAAATATCCCAATGTCACACCCTTGCAGTGGCCATGCCCATTCTGGCCAATGACCTTCGTTCTCAAGTGTGACTGACAGCAAACAAACACCTTCCCTATGTCACCTCAACCTTACCAGCCATGCGCCTGTCTCCCCTTTTTTGGGTCCCTGGGAGTGTAAAGTTGTAGCTCCCTGGTGAAGCTGCCTAAATGACAGGACTATAATGTCTGGCTTGCCTTTGCTCCTTTCCTATTATCAGTATCTAGTTAATGACAACAGAATCAGCTATGAGCCCAGCAAAGTAAGATTTTGGTGACTAGGTAGCCTCAGAACACTTAGGTTAAAGTTAAGTGATATGACATGGCCACTTCCTTTTAAAATTTTATTATGGTTTCATCACAAACAGGTTTTATTTTATAACCATAGTATGCTAAAAATTCCCACAGTGTCCTTTAGACAATCTGTTTAGTTGGAAGATTTTAACTTTTTTTTTCTGTATTTGTAATGTTGATTTAAACGAAAAGGATCACAATTTCTAACAGAGCTCAGTTAAAAAGAACAGAGAGAGAGAGAAAGAGAGAGAGGGAGAGAAAGGCTTGTAGGTGTTTTAAACTTTCTGTTTCCATTGAGGAAAATTGAATTTCTTTTTAGCCAGTCTCAAGTGAAGTTTATCTTTTTGGGGTAGTCAGTTCAACATTCATGTATGCTATGGGCTGTCTCTCTCTTCCCCTGGGGGCTCCTGTCCCAGCATCCTTCCCAAGATGGCATCATCTTGGTAAAGGTGGAAGCTGGCCCCAGGACCCACCTTGAGTTGCCTGTTTAGCATAACAGAGGCACAGCTATCCCTCAGGAAATTCCAAGGGTTTAAGAAACTCCTTTGCCAGGAACCCAGGACAAAGGCCAGACAGATTCTTTTATACAACAGGTAGCAACAACCTCCTGCCTCTCTTCACTCCTTTCTCTGCAGGGAGGCTCACTACCCTGCCTCCCGGTCCTGCAGCTTCTCCCCACAGGGTGGCTTCTCCTCCAGTTCTGAGGATCCCTGTCCACCAGGCTTGGCTCTTGATTGGGAAGAGCCTTTGGAATTGAGGAAGCTCCTCTCAGTCAGCAAACCCTGATGCAGAGGCTGCTCACACATCTGGTTCTGGAAGTCACTGGTGTCGTTTATTTTTCTTTTTGTCTTCACGTACCAACTTTATCCTACCCCTTCCCCCCCAAAAGGGGCACCCCTGTGCGGGGAATAGGCTCTTTAGAAATTGTGAAAGAGAATATTAATGTGGTTTTGAAAATATTATATGCAGTACCATTTTATAGCTTTCCCATGGTGTACCCAGGTGATGACTACTAAGTCAAGTATGGTGTATGTATGTTGTATCTGTGCACACACGATAATTTCTTGGAAAAAATATCTTTGTTTTTGTACGTGTGAGAGCGGATGCTTCGACCTAAATTGGCAGGTGCCTGATGAGCCCTGTGGGCTAGTTTTTTTCAGTTTAACTTTAACCATGTGCACAATGACTGTGATGTTTCTAGTATTGTAATCATTATCGAAACGGGGGCTCCGTAAAATTGGGGTGCCTGCGAAGCCAAAAAGTGGGCTGAGGGCGTAACCTGGAATGCCTAGCTTTTCTTTTCTTCCTGTTCTTTGGTCCTTCTGCCAACTTCAGAATCCTTCCCTTCCTCAAAACATTTAGTGACATCCCGGAATTTCTGTAATTGCTGAGTGAGTGATTTCTGCCCTCCAGCACTTGGAGATAATTGGAATGCAATCTGAATTATGTGCTCTGTATAATATTTAATTGCCAGCCTGCTGCAGGGAGCGAGCTTCCTGCGAGGGGATGCTTTTGTTTCACAGTGGATCTGATGTCTGGAAACGGCCGTGTGGGAAGCCCTTCTTTGTTGCTGGTGTCTGTGTGGTCCTTATGCGTGAGCGTGAGGATGCTTCTTTCTGTGTAAGCTCCTGGTGAGGAAGGAGGGCACCTCTGGGTTGTTGCAATGTCCTGTCCCGTTGGGCCCCAAGCCATGTCATGTAAATGATGGTGGTTAAGACTCCCTTCCCCGGATCTTTAAAGCTGGCTATACATAAGGCTAGTTTTAGAAGCCAGAGGGTTTCGATAGGAACCTCGGGGAAAGGCAGTGCAGAACACCACCCTCTTTTCCCTCCACCAGTCTGTTGCCAGGACAAGCGTCCCATGATTTAGGTGCCTGAATGGGGTCCTCATAGTCATGTCGACTGACCACGAAAAGGATTTTTGAGGTTCCCCTTTCCCAAAGCTCAAAGTGGAGAAAACACAGTCAGAGACGCTTAAACCACTTAATAGCAGGGGGATAATAAGTGGCACTTCCCAGTGGGATTTAGTGTGGGCCTCTAAAAGCTACGGAACACCAGCGTGCAAGTACAGAAGATGCCTTCGTTGGCATTGCATCACAACCAGCCCCTGCTCAGCTCCAACGGAAAAGGCTGAGGAGTGAGTGCATGAGAGTTGGTCACAAAGAACTAGAAATAGTATGAAGGTAGTTACAACATTGAGATTGTAAACAGAATATTTGAGACATAACAAAATATTTTCTTAATATATAGAGAAAGGCTTTTTCTCTCTCTAGGAATGTTTGAAACAGGACACTGTCCCACCTCTGTCTGGGCTGGGTTAAATCTGATTCTGCCTGGAATCAGACACCAGCGTTGCCGAGAGCATCAGTGATTCTGTGAGATGGAATAAAATAGAATCGATGTATAAAATAAACACAATAAAATAAAATATTTATTTGTCCAAAAATATTTTATTTTATACTGGCAAGATTGTTTTGAATTCTTTATCTAAAGCATAATGTGCATAATACCAAGTACCTTGATGCTTCTTTTGTTTTGTTACTTTAAATGACCTTTCCTTACTTTTTTACATAAGATTTTTTTTTTTAATTTTTAATTTTTTGGTTTTGTTTAAGTGGCATTCTTAGTTTTAAAATTGGGTCATCCATCAGATTTACTGGGGCACCATTTCTTGCAAACTGCATTTCCGTTTTTATACACAAGGGAGAGCTAAGGTCCTAGTAAATAGATTTGGGTTTTGCAAAATTCCAGGTTTCTCAGTGCTTGCGAAGGTCTTACTGAACTAATTAAGGGCGGTAAGAATCGTGAATCGTTTGGGGAAATATTTGACAACAGCAAATGAATTTTTATAACTTCCTCTGATTTTCATTTTATTCTTAAATCTATTGGCTAGATTGCTTTCACAGTGATTGTATCATTAATACACACCCTCTTGTCAAAATTCAGTTGGGTAAATTCAATAGAAATAATTCTCAGAGGGCCAACTAAAATATGTATTAAAGGTTGAGAAGTGGGAAAGACTTGTTTCAATTTATTTTTTTAGAATTGTGATGCCTGGAATTTCTGGTCACAAGTACTATTCTTTGAAATCTAACTCGGTCATTAAAAATAATGAAGTTGGAACTGGCTTACAGAGATACTAAACCAGCCCAAATAAGTGCACATTATCTTTACAAGGAGCAAACTACTGAAGAGAAATAGATGGTTTTAAGAACATGTTGGCTTTTTTGAATCAAGATTTTGATTTTGCTCCATACTTTTTTTTAATCAATAAAGCTACACGAAGAAATCAGTCTTTAAGTATGTGTTTATTTTTTAAAATTTGCCCTAACTGGTTTGGCTCAGTGGATAGAGCGTCGGCCTGCAGACTCAAGGGTCCCAGGTTCGATACCGGTCAAGGGCATGTACCTTGGTTGCGGGCACATACCCAGTGGGGAGTGTGCAGGAGGCAGCTGATCGATGTTTCTCTCTCATCAATGTTTCTATCTCTCTATCCCTCTCCCTTCCTCTCTGTAGAAAATCAATAAAACATATTTTTAAAAAATTTATCTTTATTGTTGAAAGTGTTACAGATGTCCCCCTTTTTCCCTGTTGACCCCTTCTACCTCCCCACCCCGTCCCAGGCTTTCACCACACTGTTGTCTGTGTCCATGGTTATGAATATATGCTTATAAGCTCTTTTACTAAATTTGTATTTATTTTTGACAAATAAAAAGTATGTATATTTAAGGTGTACAATGTGATATGTTTTGACATAGCTATTCATTGTGAAATGCCCTCACTCATGGGGTGCAGGTGGGAGAGAGTATAATTAAGGACGTTGGAGACAGACAAGGATGACTTTGCTGTCCCTGTGCCCCTCCCTGTCTGGGTGGGTGTCGGCACTGCGCCTGTGATGGCTGTCTAGCTGGGGAGTTTAGGAGACTGGCTAATAACATGAGCCTTGGAATCTGATCAACTTGGAATGTGACCCCAAGTGCCTAGCTTGCTCGTAGACTGTTCTTCACAGAGTTTTCTGAAGTTTAAATGTGTGTAACATGGAACCTTGCATGTAAGAAGGATTCCTCCAAAAATTAGCTATTACGGAAAAAATTACTATTAAGTGTTAGCTATGACATATTAAATTACTTCAGAGAAAAACCTAATAGGACAGGAAAAGAAGAACAACATTTCTGCTTTGTGTCTTGAATGCAAGGTTTGGAGTGACAGGACAGAGGTAAAAGGTGGATAAAGAGGCCCCTGTCCTGGCTCATTAGTGGAACCGAGGAGGATGAAACGTTCACTCGCTGGATATGTTGTGGGACATGCCCACAGGCTTTGTCACCTCAAGCCCACCGAGCTGCGTGCTCACTCAGCTCTCGACTCTCTCCACTGTGGTTTCCATGCCTGCAGACATGACCACTGAGGCCAGCAGTCAGGCACCTGGACTGCAGGTCCTGGCCTAGCCGCCAGCTAAGTGTGTGATCTTGGGCAGGTCTCCGATCCATTGAGATGCATTATCTTTGATTGGCAGGGTCCCTTCCACCTATCTAAAGACCCTCCCAAATCCCAGGAAGAGGCTTTTGCCTTTACTTTGCGGGATGGTTGTGATAATGGTCATCCCCTGCTTTCTTACCAGTGGGGTCCACTCATGGAGACTGATTAAAAGCAATGCCCAGCCCCACACAATGCTTGGACTGGGGGGAGAGACGGTGTTAATTGTCAAGTTTTTATTCCTTTCCATCGTGGCTTGGCCAACCTTATTAGTGCAATTAAGAGCCACATTTGAGAGATGCCATTAGAGGTAATAATGCACACTTAGCCAACCTGAAGAGCTTGTCAAGAGCACGTCTCCAAGTGTACACAGATGGGAATTAATAGAGATTAAAATAGATGGTGAGAAGCTCTAACTTGGAGGGCTTTTAAACTGTTCAGGAAATCCGCAGTTTAAACAGAATGTTTCCTACTTCATGCTGGAGTTTCGGTGTCAAGCCCCTGGGGGCGTTAGTTACGATTTCCCCTCCTTTACACCCAGACTCTGGAGGGTGGAGAGGCAGCTGCCTCTCTGGTGCAGTTGGGCCTCCAGACCCGGAAGGTAGTGGCATTCGTCTCCTGGCTGCTGGGAGACCCAGGCCTCTATAACGGCCACACCTGTGTTCCGGGCGCTTTCCTACCCACCCTCCTTGGCCCCCCAAGTGAGGGGAAATACAGCAGCATAACCTTGACAAAAGAAAGATTCAAGATTTAAGTGCCAAAACAACCAGCGGGAGCATGGGGCATTTGCAGGTTCTTGGTGTTTTGGCAGACAGCTGTTCCTCTTTGTTCACAATGGTCAGGTGGCAACCCAGAGTGGTCAGACCGTGCTTTCCAAAGCAAATACCAAGTCTTCTCACCCTCTACCCTCTACCGCCACTCCCCACATAAAACCCTACTGTGGCCTCTATGCAAGTGAAATTCAATCCAAAGACTTGAACATGGCCTGTGTGGCCGTGGCCATCTGGCCCCTGCCTGGCCCTGGAATCTCATCTTCAGCCCTTGCTCCCTGGGTGGCGGTCACACTTGACTCTGTCTCTGATCCCTTGCACTTCCAGGAAGGCTCCTTTCCAGGTCATCCCATGACTGTCTGTCCTAATAGTTTCTCTCAGAGAGATCCCTGCTTACCACCCTCGATGAACGAGCCAGGCCCTGCTAGTAACTGTCCCATAATTTTTGCCAGCCCTCTTCATTGTCTCCTTCAAGCCAGGGCCCTCATATGTCTAGCCCACTACCATGTGTCAACGCTTGGAGTAGCACCTCATGCATAGTCAGCACCCAGTAAATATCTGAATAATTGGTTGCAGAATTAGTAGAATCCTATGGCGTTTTTTGACCAATATGGTCAAGGTGGATATTGTTGGCATTCTTTCCCATTGGAAGATTCCAGTGACCTGTGTCTTCATGTAAGAATTTCTTAAAAGAATCCTAGAGGCATGCTGTTTTGACACAAGTGCTCTTGAGCTTTGCAGTTGAAGGCTTTGTTTTAATTCCAGAAGATTGTTTGAAAATGCATAAAAAGTACAACCATTGCTTGACTGGGAAATTCTCCTAGGTTTGTAAACAGCTGTCTTGCAGCTCAAACCCTCCTCTCTTTCAGCAAAAAAACAAAAACAAACAAACAAAAACCAACAGATTAACACATGTACTTTAACTTGAAATTAAAAGATTAAAAAAGTAGTAAGTTAATTGGGTTATCATTTCTAGTTTTGTACAAGAAAGTCCTCAGGGCATGTTGACTTTAAATATAATGTCATATTTTCCAGATGGCTTCCTTATTTTCTAAAGGATGTCCAGTTGTCAGAATCATGAAAAATTGCAAATGGCACCATGAAACTTTGCTCTAGGGAAAGCTCAATTCTTGTTGTGCCATTGCTGTTGAAATGTAATGTTTACGTTCACTGGGCTTGTACTCCCCTTGGAGAAAGCATATCCTAATGCTTGGTGCTGGGGTTTTTTTTGTGTGTGTGTGTGTGTGTTTTAAATATCTTTCCCTTGGGCCTTGTAGAATATTTTCTAAAGACTATTTAAAATGATACCCTCGAAACTTCACCTTCATCAAGGTTTCAGTGGTTCTGTTCTCCTCCATGTTGTGGAACGAACAGGGCTCAGGCATCAGGATGTCAGGACTCCGGTTCCAGACCTGTTATTGTTTTGCTGTGTGATACCTGGGATAAGTCACATCGCCTCCCCGGGCCAGTTTCCTTGTTCGTACACTGGAATCGTGAAGTGAGGGCCGGAGCTAAAGGGGAGAGTGTGGCCCCTTCTCTCCTGCCCTATCCTTCTTTGATTTTGTCTTTGGTGGCTCTAGAAAGAACTATGTGGTTTTGCTGTAGTCTGGCTGCAACTCTGAAACTGAGGGACATGGATGAGAGATTTTTCTCCTGGCTTCCTCTTGGAAATGCAGGGTTGTCAAGGGGCTTTTTAGCATGTTGGAGGACTCAGTACATGACCAGTGTGCAGAATTTTCAGGACTAACTGGTTGTAGCATTTGGAGAGTTGAGATGCGTCCTGTGTGCCCACAGGACATGATGGACAGCACTCCAGTGGGGTGGAGCACCCAAATGTCTGCCCCCGCCGCCCCGCCACAGGGGACTCCTTTCCCTGCACAGGTAACTGGGGGCTTCAGCAATCTGCACAGACCAAGACCAAGAATTTTCTCGTACTTTGTCATCAAGAAGAAACTACCCACCCCCTCCCTTTTTTATCCCTTGTACACGACCTGGCAGAGTAGCTGCTAAATGGATCCATCTTGTTCTTTGAAACATGGTAAGTCTCCCTCAAATTACCAACACTGACTCTGTTTGCATTCACTTTAACTCAAAAAATCAATACACTAATTGCATGAGATATTACTGGAAGGTGTGGGGGAGGATGTTGTGAAGTCCAACAGACCACATTTTGAGGGGTGATATTTACCACAGTCTCATCTTTACCCAAATATGGTGATTGTTTTATTAGTTGTATCTTTCTGCATTTTTATTATCAGTACCAGAGACCCCAGAAGCATCAGGACTTTTTTTTTAACGAAGTTTAAAATAAAGTGTATGTGGAGGTATTGTTCCTGTCATAAAAGCACAAGAAATACAGAACCAGAATGAGGGGGAGAAAATAGAATCACCTGTAATCTCTGTGACCTTCATGCATCCAGGTTGGAGAAGGAGCCAAGTAAAACCACCACCGACAGGGCTATTTCGGTGCCATTACATCCAGAATTATTTTTAACTTGCGACGAGGCTCAGCTCTTTTGTAGCAGTTTCACTAAATCCCAACTCAAGAGGCCCATCAAGCCCCAGCCTGTTAGTATTTTCATGCCCTTCATTCGATCTTAGGAACACCCTGTTTTACTGGGCGTCCAAGGACTGTTTTTAGGGGTCATTAAGGGACATGCGGGGGCATGCCTTCCCACCCCGGATTAGCTAACGATTTTTGCTTCTTTCGGTAAACAGGCTTTTTGTGTCTCCACTTCCTGTTTCACAGGTTGTTTCCCCAGTTTTAAAGGTGCCTTTCCACCCCTCTTGTGTTATGTAGTTGGTGCTTTTTTATTGCCGTAAGTTGGTTCACATCACACTGTTCCCTTCCCCAGGACTGAATTCGTCTTGGTTTGTTTTTAATTGAGATAGAATTGACTTATAACATTGTTAGTTTTAGGAGCCAGGACTGAATTCCTAATCCAGATTTATGCCCATAGAATGTTCAAGACTTCTGAGACACATCAGACCCTTTCTCTCTGTTCCTCTATGCCCCTTCCTCTCCGCCACACCATGCAGGGCTGGGTGCTGTGAACACGGGTCATGTTTTAATCCCCTTAGAGACTTGGAATATGTATTTCTTCCACTTTACAGATGAGGAACTAGTCGTCCTACGGACAGAGCATGGTTTTGGATTTAGTGTTAGCTCATGGCTGGTATGTTTGGAAATACTTGTTTAATGAATTTTATATTTTGAAAATGCACATGGATGCAAGTCTGTGGGACAGTGGGGGAGTTGGTGAAAGACAATGACATCCTAGTTTACAGCCCTCTTTTTTAAAAAATATTTTTCTATTGGTTTCAGAGAGGAAGGGAGAGGAAGAAAGAGACAGAAACATCAATGATGAGAGGGAATTATTGATTGGCTGCCTCCTGCACATTGGACCGAGCCCCTGCAACCCAGGCATGTGCCCCTGACTGGAATCGAACCCGGGACCCTTTGGTCCGCAGGCCGATGCTCTATCCACTGAGCCAAAAGGGCCAGGGCTAGTTTACAGCCCCTTTGCCCACTAAGTGGACCTCCTCCTGGCTTGTGAATTCCAGTGGCTTCTTGAAAAGCTGCAGGAGGTCAGACCTCAGGTCAGAGCAGCAATAGGTATATCCCTGGATGGACTGGGAGGACTTATTGCTGCAGGTCTTCCAAACAGCCTCGCAGATGCGATAGGAGAGCCGTCGTGGAATTCCCTTGCTGAACAGCAGGACTCGGGGGTGCAGGTCAGCGTCTCCCCCTTCTTGTTGGCCTTGCATCCCGGAGGGCCCTGGAGGCCAGGGCCCATCCCTGTCCTGCTTACCTTGTTCAATGAATTGCAGACAAGACACTGTTTTGCCTTGGAGCAAAGTAGGGGGTGTTGATTTTCGTTGCTCCTCCACGCTAGATGGTCCTTTTTGCTTTTGCCGGCTGGTTGAATATCTTATTCAAGCCACTCAGCTCTCAAAACTAGAGCAAGTGAGCAGATTGTCCAGGCATACATACCGAGAAGGTGCTGTGGGTTCGGTCCCAACCACTGTACTAAAGTGAGTACTGCAATAAAGCAAGCCATCATCTTTTGCTGGTGGAGGGTCTTACGTAAAAAAAAAAAAAAAAAAAATCACACCACCTGTGGAGCTCAATAAAGCGAGGAGCAATAAAATGAGGTGTGCCTGTGTAGTGGCCAGTTAGAATGAAGGCAATTTAAGAAGGTGGGCTGGACAGGGCAAACGGAGAACAGGAATCTTCATTTTGCCTCTCACGTATCTGACTTGCATTATTTCACTGCGTAATTGTGTGGCCTTCCTTTGAACAGAAATCCAGGCCTTAGAAGGTGCTTCCTTGGTAAGTCCTGCCATTCGGAGGAAGCGGCGGAGTCAACAATAAGGGTTCGCTTTATTTCAACAAGATTTTTGGGTCCCACTGGTGAGGAAGGCATCCCTCTAATGCCTTTGAGGCTATTTTGATTCGAATGCCATTTTTTTTTAATTCCAAAAGAGATTTCAGAGTGATAGGAGATTCAGGCATATTTTAAAACAAAACAAAACTGATAGAAAGCAGAATTAAATAAACACTGAATAAAAGTACCTGTAATATTGTGGGGAAAAGGGATTCAGTATGATATGGTGAAAGGTGGCATTTTAACCATTTCTTTCTTTCTTTTTTTGTTTTTAATTCTCACCCGAGGATGTTTCTCATTGATTTTAGAGAGACTGGGGGGAGGGGGAGAGAAACATCGATCAGTTTCTCCTGTACATTCCCCAGCCGGGGATCAAACCTGCAACCTAGGTATGTGCCCTGACTGGGAATTGAACCCAAAACCTTTTGGTGTATGGGACAACGCTCCAACCAACTAAGCCATTTCTTAAAAGATGAGCATTATTTGAATAGGAAAAGGGGATCAGGAGGAGCAGAATTCCTGGCCCAGGGAACCATGTAGAGGCATTGAAATACGTGACTCCTGTGTGTTGATAGAGACAGGACTGGAGAAAAAAAACTGGTGGGACCACACCCGGGAGGCTGTGCGTGACCAAAGAAAATGGGTTTTGTTCTGTCCAGAAAGCATGTAGAGCCAGGATGTTTTTTTTAAATGGGACAAGAATGTGTCCCTCTTTTTAAGTAGAGAGGATACAAGCCCCTATAATAATAAAAGTGTAATATGCTAATTAGACCATACGACCTTCTGGACGAAGTCGGGGCTCGAAGTCGGGGCTGCGAGGGAAGCCAGGGTCCCGGGTGCTGGGCTGGAGGGAAGCCAGTGCTGGCAGCTGGGGAAAGGAAGGTCTACTCGTGGGTGAATTTTGTGCATCAGGCCTCTAGTTTGTATTATAAAAAAGGATGCATTAAAGGGCCCTAGAAGAGGGGGGGCATTATATTTGACAGTCTGAAAGAAGAGACCTTTCTGAGACAAGGAGAAAGAAGGGAAAAGATTGTTTATGATGTTTATAAATAAACATTGTTTACGACCTTTATGTATTTTAGAGGTAAACCTCATGGTGACTGGCAACAGGACTGCTGGAATATAATAAGGGAAAAGGATGATGTTAAAGGTTTCTAGCCTAGATAATTGGGATGCTGGGGGTGAGGTGGGAAATGGTGCTGTCCTTAGGTAAGACCCAGCAGAGAAATATTTGTTTGGTTGGAAGAAAGGTGATGACTTTGATTTGGGACAGCTGGTAGGATGTTGGGAATCCCGATTGGTAATCCAAAGAGAAGTTGGAGTAGGGAGAGAACTTTTGAAGCTGTATGCAGGGAGATCAGTCTGAAGCCAGGGGCAACTGGATTTTACATCCAGAATGGAGCTTGGGCTCCTGGTAGGTACCTGCTCTCAATAGCTGGGGGCTCTCAGCACAAGAAAGTCCCCAAGGCCCCCATCTTTAGGAGTGGAGGTGCTAGCAGCCTTCACAAAGTGTCTCCTATCCCTGAGGGCAGTGATTTTCAATCGTTGTGCCGCAAGAATTTTTAAAACCTGCAACACCTGACTCTTTGGTCAGGGTCACTGACCTCTATTCCCTTAGATTGTCAGTAAGACAACGACAACAGCCCTAGCTGGTCTGGCTCCGTGAATAGAGTGGCCTGTGGACTAAAGGGTACTGGGTTCAATTCTGGTCAAGGGCATGTACCTGGGTTGCAGACTTGATCCCCGGCCCTGGTTGGTGCATGCAGGAGGCAACCAATTGATGTGTCTTTTCCCCTCCCTTCCACTCTCTCGTGTAATCAATGGGGAAATATCCTCAGGTGAGGATTAACCTAAAAAAAAGACAACAGCCAATACAACAATAGCTATCCAGTGTGAATGAATTTGAAATTATATCTATTTTTTGTCAGCTCGGCAAAAAATACAATTTCGCGTGCGCCCCAGAATTGTAGCACTTAGTTTGTGTGCCGTGAGATGGAAGGGGTTGGAAATCGCTGTTGTACGAGAGTGGTTCTTGAACTCTCCCGCAGGGAGTCGTCCCGGGGTCATTACCAGGCCCCTCACCTGTGGCTGGTAAGGATATCACACTTAGGAGTGAGGTCTGCTGTGGACTCAGAAGAGGCAATTGGCCACATGTGTTTGACTGCATATTTACAACCTATAAGATTGAAAAAAGGGCCAAAGAAAAACTTGGGGAATGTAGAAAAGATAAGGAAACCCAACATGGTCGCGTTACAGGAAGGAAGACACTTAAGGAAGGAACATAAAATAGGTTTTAGAGAAGGTGACCAGATATGAGAAATCAGACGCTTTGGGCACATTTAGAAGAATAGTCCTGTCCTGGGTGCTGAGGAATTTTCCGTGTGGTTAGGAAGTAGACCCACCAGCCGACGTGACTAGAGGTTCCCAGCAAAGGGAAGGGCAGAGTTGGGACGATCACTGGAGGGGGAGGTAGGGAAGACAGAGTTTGGTGCTAGAGTTTCAAATTTTGTGATTGAAGATTAACAGAAACACCTACAACAAGTGCACTTGAATTTATTGCCTATATATTATTATAAACCTATAACATTATAGGTATACACCTAAGAACAGTTTTCCCAGGGAACCCTGTCAAAAGTTGAATTTCTATTCAACTGTATTTATACTATCTTTTCTTCCCCCAGTATTGTGCTAGGTGCTGGAAGGGAATTGAGTAAACTAAGCCACAGTGTCAGTAAGGAAAAAAAAGAAAAGAAAAAAACTAAATGAGCTGTTACAGCTGAGAAGGATTCTGCGTGGGGCAGCGGGCATTGATCGGCGATGCCTGGTACCGCATGCGCAGGCACAGGGGAGTGGGAAAGACGCGCCAGGTGAGCCGTGTGAGAGAAACCCCAAAGCGGGTATAAGTATGGCCGCTGTGGTTGAGCGACAGATCCGCGTCCCTGCTCCTCCAGGATGTTCACATGTCGGGAAGGCCGGCGAGTCAGGTAGGATAAGATCAGATGGCGGAGATGTCTGGAGTCCCGGCAGGGGGGCTGGGGATTGATTGACTTGAGGATAACTTAGGAACCTGCGGACAGAAGTGCTTAAGATCTGACCATTGGGATGTAGCTCATAACTAGAGAGAAAAAATTCAGAATGGAGAGGTTTAGTCTTATTGCAAGGGAGGAAACAGGCCTGCCTTTGTGCCCCCTGCCCCATTCCAAAAAGAAGAGCAGAAGCTTTCTCAACTAAACTAATGAGAACCAGCTGAAGGTTGCTCAAGGAAAATACCGGTGAGGGTGAGAAAATGGTATTACATAGAGGTGAAAACTTTTAAGAAAACCACAGTACTTCTCTGTTTGCCACATTTGTTTTTTTGTTAATCCTCACCTGATATTTTTCCCATGGATTTTTAGAGAGGGTGGAAGGGAGAAGGAGAGACACATTGATTGGTTGCCTCCTGCACATACCTTGACCAGAGCCAGGGAACCTGCAACCAAGGTATGTGCCCTTGACCAGAATCGAACCTGGGATCCTTTAGTCCATGAGCTGATGCTCTTTCCACTGAGCAAAACCGGCTAAGGCGCCACAATTTTTTAAAATTCTTTATTAAAGTATTACATATGTCTCCTTTTCCCCCCCATTGACCTCTCCCCGGCCGCTCCCACTCCCCTACTGTCTGTGTCCATTGGTTATGCTCATATGCATGCATACAAGTCCTTTGGTTGATCTCTTACCGCCCCTCCATCCCCTGCCTTCCCTCAGGTTGGATGGTCTGTTCGATGCTTCTATGTCTCTGGACCTATTTTTGTTCATCAGTTTATGTTGTCCATTATATTCCACAAATGAGTGAGATCATGTGGTATTTATCTTTCTCCAAATGGCTTATTTTGTTTAGCGTAATGCTCTCCAGATCCATCCATGGTGGTGCAAATGGTAGGAGTTCCTTCTTTTTTACAACAACATAGTATTCCATTATGTAGATGTGCCTCAGTTTTTTAATCCACTCACCTGCTAATGGGCACTTAGGCTGTTTCCAAATCTTAGCTATTGTAAATTGTGCTGCTGTGAACATATGGGTATATATATCCTTTCTGATTGGTGTTTCTGGTTTCTTGAGATAGATTCCTAGAGGTGGGATTACTGGGTCAAATGGGAGTTCCATTTTTATTTTATTTTTTGAGGAAATGCCATACTGTTCTCCACAGTGGCTGCAGCAGCCTGCATTCCCACCAGCAGTGCAAGAGAGGTCCTTTTTCTCCACATCCTCGTAGGGCACCACATTCTTGACATAAGGCTGAAGTTGCCTCTTGAAATATGCTGACTAGAATACTCTGGTCTTTCTTGTATAAGTGACACCCATTATGTATTCTTTAGGATTTTCAGTTTTAGTGTTTTTTAAAGTGACAGTCTTTTTTTTTTTATTGTCAGCTTTACTGAGGTATCTTCTATAAATATAAAAAGCAAACATGCAAATTGTCCCCGCGGGAGTTCTGCCAGGAGACCGGGAGTTCGATCACTCACTATGACTTGCACTGACCACCAGGGGGAGGCGCAGAACGAAGGAAGTCTTTGCTGGGCAGCCAGAAGGCCCCAATTGGCCCTGATCGCTGGCCAGGCCTGGGGACCCTACCCATGCACAGATTTCGTGTACTGACTTCTAGGAACTGATGAAATTGTAAGACACCTGGAGAGTGCATTGTGGAGGTTGGCTATTGGGTGTACACTGTGAAAGGATTCCCCTCATCTAGTTAACACATCTATCGCCGAGTGAGAAAGAATCCTGATACTAACAAGCACACTGAGTGCAGGCTCTTCCCAGATTATGGGAGATTATAACATTGCCTTTGGCAAATGGAGTGTTGTGTTTTTAAGCAACTCAGTTTTTATGGAGTCTTTCATCGTCCTTGCTGCTTATAGAAGTAAGAACCTTATTTCTTTTCACAGTTGCGTTTCATCTGTGTAATACTTAATTGAACAGTGTAGTTCCAATAACCAGTGTAACCAGCACTGAAACGTTGGGGAACACAACTGACTGTTGGTATGTGAGTCATGCGGAGAGAGCAGAGGGTCCATGCTGTGGGCAGAGTCTTCCGTGGGGGCCAATTAAAGGAGCCTTTGAACTTCTTCCTTCAGATTTAGTGACTGCCAGCTGTGCACCCTCAAAACTGCCCTCTACACGGCCTGTTTCAGCTGAGAACGATTCTGAGGGGCATGTTAGGGGATGTTTCCTGTATAGAAATGCCACTGCCACTGAGAGCCAGTTCCTGCGTTTGTGTCTCCTGTGCAAATCGCTGGCCGTGTTTCTGTTGACCAGCCTCCTGGCGTGCCCTCCTCTGCCACCCCACTCTGCCTGTGTTGATCTCAGCCAGGGATTCCCAGCAAAACTGCTAGTCCTGGCTTAGAATACGGAGAAGCTACAGGAGCCATGCAAGGCCAGCATAGTGCTAAGTGTGTTTCTTAGCAAAACCTGGTCATACCTGCCTCTGTTCTAGTTTCTTTGTGCTTTAAAATTAGAGACTTCAATTTAAAGTTGATTGTGTAGCAGATTGTTTGCAATATATGCATAGCTCTTAGCTAACCAGGGCTCAAAGTTTTGTTTTGGATTTTCAGCTTTATTGGCTCGGTATTATTCACAGTAGGATAATCACACTAGACAAAGAATTATATATACTTAGAAGCATCATACAGATATAAATTGAGCAAATCTAGATTGGAAGTTATTGTGCATTTCCGAGTTGGCTTCGCAACTTCACCTGGAGCCTGACACTCTCTACCGACCCTAATAATATATGTGCTTACCTGTATGTGTAAAGGTCTGTGTGTATCTGCGTGTATTTCTGTATAGCTGAACCAAATACAGGTGTGTCTGTGTACATGGAATGAAGCCCCTCCTCTTCCTCCTTCTCACAGGATACTCTGTGTATCTCCTGTTGTCCTCTGTTTATTCCTGGTTTCTAGTCGTAACATCTCTGGTCTAGGTGCTGCCTCATGACCTTCGTTCAGTTTCAACTCCCACACCCACTGGCCTGTTCTTTTACAACTTGAGCAGTTTGGATTCCTAAGAGAAGGGAACTAACTCAGATAATCACGCTCACTTCTGTGTATGCAGAGACCCTCATGCCAGACCCTGCACAAGCCTGGGGCTAGGCCATCCTGGGAACAGGGACCATTCCCAGTCCCGCCTGGTGAGCCCAGCACAGGGAGGAGTTGCCTGATAGGAAGACATGGCTGCCCAGACAGCACATATTGTGGGCAGGGCAGTGTCCCTTGGATTACAGGATAGCTCGAAAGATAAGGGCTGCCATCACTTATGCAGAGGGATGTTTTATATACATACAGGCAGGCCACCCTTTGCACCATTCCAATATGTGCAGGTTTCCATTACTGTGATAACAGCTAAAACACATGAGTACCCCAATCACAAATTTCAGTGACGCTATGTATTAGTTTTCTAGGGCTGCCATAACAAAATACCACAGACTTGGGATTAAACATCACGTCTGTTTTCTCATATTTCTGGGAGATGAAAGTCCGAGATGAAGGTGTGGGGTGGTTGACCTGAGGCCTCTCTCCTTGGCTTGTAGATGGCCGCTTTCTCCCTGTGTCTGCACAAGGCCTTCACTCTGCGTCTGTGTCCTCATCTCCCCTTCAAAGGACACCAGTCATCCTGGAGTAGGGCTCACCCTGATTACCTCGTTTCAGCTTAATTCTGTAAAAGTCCTATCTCCAAATGGTCCTCTTCTAAGGAACTGGGGGTTAGAACCTCAACATACGGATTTTTTTTGTGGGGGGAGGGAAGGAGGGGAAACAGTTCAGCCCTGACATCCTCACTGTGAGGCCATTCCGTAAGATAGAAACTTGGCTGCTGGCTCTTCAGTCCACAAATCACTGTGTCAGCCACAGACACACATTATGATCGGTGGTCAGTCACAGCACTTCTGTCAAAGTGTGTTGGTGACTTGGTCCATGCACAAACCATGAAGCATGTAGTGGTGACGTCCCCCTTGTCTCCCAGTGATAAGCCCACAGCATTCTACAGAGCTGGGTGATCAAGAGAGGGTATGGTCACTAAAGGTGAAGGTGCATCGAAGAAACTAAGAGTAACAGCAAAGGAAGCAAAGTTGGATGTGATTAGAAAATTTGAAAAGGGCAATGTCAGAGTGAAAAAGGACAAGTCCTGCACTTCACCACAATACAAACCACGTTTTAAAAGTCTGTTGAATATAAGAAGCAAACGCAAGTCGCTTCCATGTATTTTAGTTTAAATTGCACTAGAAACATAAAGCCACTTTGGATTGAAGACCATAATAATAATTAAAAAAAAGTAATCCCAATCAATTTGCCATTTCATGTTCAGGCCACAGCGCTTAGTTGCCACATTGAAAGACGCTGGTGATCACAAGGAACCTGGACAAGAACCTTGACTGCCGGTAAAGGCCGGTTTCCTCGGCTCAGGAGTGGATGGGACTTGGTGCCTGGGGGGCAGGCTGGTGGTGCTCCCGGGCAGAGGCTGCTGCTGAGAAATGAGCACCCCGGTGCCAAGGGTTAGCCAAGGCAGGTGGCTGTGATGACCATCGTGTTTACTCCTGATGAGACATCTGACAACCCTAGAAAGAGCTTAGTGAGGAAAGCTGTAGGATAGCAACGCGGCCACCAGGAGAGAGGACAGTTATGCGGGCAGACTTACTGACACAAATGGGACATGGCTGTGAAGAAAACGAAGGTCATCCAGAGAAAGCGACACCAGCAAAAGAGCTTAAAATTAAAGGAACTCTGAGATATTTCACTGCATTGAAATGGCAAAGGATACAGTGTTGGAAGCTGGTGCCTGGCAATTTGTCAAGACATAGGGACGATGTTCACTACATATCACGTTGTTTAGTAAGAAAAAGCCAAGTCCTTTCCAAACACTCTTGATAAGCTTTTACCAAAAAAACACACCAAACATTTTAATGCTCAGTGTTTCTGATGTTTTAGGATACTAAATAAATACTCAATTTACCATGTTTTTCAGTTTCCTTTGCACGTATAACAGTAAGAGTTTTTAATGTTTTGATATAAATTTGTAAAGGTCATGGAACAATCATAATTTCCCCCTGGATTATTAAAATGGCCCTGTATGGTTTCAATTTATAGGGTCATTTTTATGGTCCCATACGTCCATGCAAAGCAAAGACTTCACACGTGTGTGTCTCTTTGCTGGATTTCCTTCTGAGATGTACCATATTATCTTTCTACTTGCATTGTTCCCCTAACCCTGGCAGGCATAATTTAGCCTTTTCCTGATGGTTCAGTCGTTGTATGTGCTTCAAAGTAGATTAGCATACTTGTTCAGGGTGTGGTTTACTCAGACAAATTTTTGGAGTTCAAATTCCAGCTGGCTCTGCAACTTACTTGTATGATTTGGGGTAAGCGGCTTCGTCTCTCTGTGCCTCAGTTTTCATGTCTGTAAAGTGAGGAGAATATTAGTCTCTACCTCGAAGGGTTGTTAGGGGTTTTAAATGAGCAAATGTATGGAAAGCACTGTGTGCCTGGGAACATAGTGAGTAATGTGGGCGAGTTGCCGCTGGTGGTGAGGGTGCGAGTGGTAAAAGGATTCACGATGTCCTGTGTCTTAAGATTTATTGACATTGAGGCGTTTTCTTTCCTCGTTAGGTGGACTCAGACTTAGGATATTCTTTATTTTTGGGGTTGTTTGACTTATGTATTCTCTTCCTTGTCATTTGGTTACTAATGGCCTGTTTTTCATCTGCCTCGGGCAGAACAATCGCCCTGCTCTCAACCACCCGCTCATTTGAATTTGATGCTTTCAACTACAGGGGGTGTGTATATAGATCAGGGAACCTGTCTAGTAGTGTGTCAGCCTGGACATGGGCCCAGTTCCTCATGGATGGCCTATCACAGGGAAGCTCTGACGAGAACCACTTTTTTTTTTTTTTCAGCTCAGGGACCTCCAGTTCACCATTTGGTATTATCTACAAATGAGGTTATACTCATGGTCATTCTATTGTCTATTTCGATAACATTAGATTATTCTTTGCAAGTATTGAGATTGCACCACAGTCTGTTCCCTTCTTTTGGCTTTGGTGTTTGTGTGTGTGTATACATATATATTATATAATATATATTACATATATATATATTAAAAATATATTTTTATTGATTTCAGAGAGGGAGAGAAAGAGAAACATCAATGTTGAGAGAGAATCATTAATTGGCTGCCTCCTGCAAGCCCCACACTGGGACCAAGCCTACAACCCGGGCATATGCCCTGACAGGGACTCGAACTGTGACCTCCTGGGTCATAGGTTAACCCTCAACCACTGAGCCATGCCGGCATGTCTTCATGTCCTGAGAATCCTGAAGTCCCGAGGTGGCCCAAGCCTCTCTGAGAAGCCCTGCTCAAGAAGCAAGCGGGTAGCCGAAACCGGTTTGGCTCAGTGGATAGGTCTTTCAATCTTTGAGCTTATTTACTTGTTTTGTCTCTATATTTTATTATAGTTTTGAAGTTGTCCTGTATGTTTCCATGTGTGTCCATAAATGCATGAATGTGTATGTGTGTTTAAAATATTTACCTCTTACCCTGGAGGGTTTGGGCTCAGTTGGTTGGAGTGGCCTCTCATACTCCAAGAGGTGGCAGGTCGACTCCCAGGTCAGGGAACATACTCAGGTTGCAGGTTTGATCCCTAGTTGGGGCACACACAGGAGGCAACCTATTGATGTTTCTCTCTCACGTCAATGTGTGTCTCTCCCTTCCTGTCTCTAAGATCAGTTTAAAAATTTTAAAACATCAATTAAAAATGTTTATGGATAGTTATGTTCTATGTACAAGTATTTTCTTACATTGTGGCTATCTCCTCATTAACATTTGAACAAATAGGGATTTTTTAAAAGGTTTCTAGTCATTGGCCGGGGCAAGAATGAACATGCCACCTGTTGAAATACTGTAAGGTTTGAATTTGGGAGGAAAGCTAGCAAGATGTCACTAGGATTGTGTGCCATGTGTTGAGGTGGTAGGAACAAGCATGAACCCGCAGTTGTTGGTTTTTTTCCCCCCTAATAATATTTAGAGAATTTGGTATCTTTCCAGGGACTTTTTTTTATTGTTTTGGTAAAATGCACATAACATAAAACTTGTGTGTACATTTAAGCACATTGTTATACAAACATCACCACTGCCCACTCCAGAACTTTTTCATCATTCCAAACTGAAATTCTGTCCTCAATAATCAATAACTGCACCCGCCCCCCCATTTAACCCTTGGTAACCACTCTTCTCCTTTCTCATATTAGTGCAGTCAGACAACATTTGCCTGTATGTGTCTGGTTTATTTCACCTTAGGGAATTTGATTTCATGCATCCTTTTCAAATAGGTTGCTTTGGGGGATGGTAATAATCAAAACTTAATTGTCCAAAGCCGTGAGTTTGAAATTCTGTATCCGAAGGGCTGCAGTCTTTATGAAACCAAGTGCTTAAAATGATGCCATTTTGAGCAAGAATTTCATGTTCAATTTTTTTGCTGTTTTTAAATATTCCTATTATAAGAAAGTTTCTCATACATAAAATGTTAACTTTCCTTTAAAATTCCACTTTCTTTTTGTGAATCCTCACTTGAGGATATTTTTTCC
>NW_006294121.1:217409-218583 GCF_000327345.1 Myotis davidii
TTCAAAACAGAGTTAATAAAACTATTGTGATAACCCTAACATGCACATCATTTCCATACAGACAACTGTATATATTATTTGTTTTAAGTAGAAATTCTAGGACTTGTTGTTTATAAAAATTTTTTTTTTTTTTTTAAAAAGAAGCAAGCGGGTAGAGTTGTGTCCGTGTTGAGTTGACAGGAGCTGGGTAAATGGTCTCAGGATAGGAAGACAGGACTGTATTTCTTTGAAGTCCCCATTGTTTCCTGAACCTCTTCAGGTTCTTTCATGAGACCATCCAAGGGAGCAGGAGCATGGTGGTGGCCTCATGTGAGACCAGAGGTGTCACTAGATTGTGATGTGACTGGGTCTACAGGTCTGATGTTTGGGGCGGCCACTATCTGCTAAATCCAGAAGGCATTCTCTGAATACAGCATTGGCTGAATGCTGCCCAAAAGATACCCTTGGGGTTCTTAGCGATCTTGTGGGCTGAAATGATTTCTATCCTCCTTATGCCTTTTTCCTCCTCCCAGCCCCAGTCGGCTTTTACCTGGCGTGTGCCGATTTGCCTCTTCTCATTTGGATGACCCGTGGCCCCTTCCCCGTTTCCCCCTTGGGTGTCCATATGTAGCTTCCTTATGTCATAAGCTTGGTCCGTTTTTGTGAAAGTTGAACAAGAAACTGAGAAGCTCACTGTACCAGGCATCCTGTCAAACGGAGACTCCATCCGCTTCCCCTGCATGGGCAGCATTGGACAGTTCAGTTCAGTCCCCACTCAGGGAGAGCTGGGAGTGCAGTTGGCATCTGAGTTGCCTGGCAAATGAGTGAGGGAATGAAAGTCTATTGAATTAAAATGTCATCAGTTTTAATTGTACTGCTGAGAAAAAGAAAAAAATACACTAAAAAAATTTTTAGCCTTCAGCTTGACTTGTCTCTTTTTTTAAATATTTTTTATTCACATTGTAAACAAAATTATAAAAATAAAGTTTATGAGCCCTGGCCGGTGTGGCTCAGTTGTTTGGAATGTTCGACTCCCAGGTCAGGGAACATACTCAGGTTGCAGGTTTGATCCCTAGTTGGGGCACACACAGGAGGCAACCTATTGATGTTTCTCTCTCACGTCAATGTGTGTCTCTCCCTTCCTGTCTCTAAGATCAGTTTAAAAATTTTAAAACATCAATTAAAAATGTTTATG
>NW_006294121.1:218809-264634 GCF_000327345.1 Myotis davidii
CAGTTGTTTGTTTTTTTCCCCCCTAATAATATTTAGAGAATTTGGTATCTTTCCAGGGACTTTTTTTTATTGTTTTGGTAAAATGCACATAACATAAAACTTGTGTGTACATTTAAGCACATTGTTATACAAACATCACCACTGCCCACTCCAGAACTTTTTCATCATTCCAAACTGAAATTCTGTCCTCAATAATCAATAACTGCACCCGCCCCCCCATTTAACCCTTGGTAACCACTCTTCTCCTTTCTCATATTAGTGCAGTCAGACAACATTTGCCTGTATGTGTCTGGTTTATTTCACCTTAGGGAATTTGATTTCATGCATCCTTTTCAAATAGGTTGCTTTGGGGGATGGTAATAATCAAAACTTAATTGTCCAAAGCCGTGAGTTTGAAATTCTGTATCCGAAGGGCTGCAGTCTTTATGAAACCAAGTGCTTAAAATGATGCCATTTTGAGCAAGAATTTCATGTTCAATTTTTTTGCTGTTTTTAAATATTCCTATTATAAGAAAGTTTCTCATACATAAAATGTTAAATTTCCTTTAAAATTCCACTTTCTTTTTGTTAATCCTCACCTGAGGATATTTTTTCCCATTGATTTTGTAGAGATGGAAGGGAGGGAAGGAGAGAGAGAAAGAGAAAGAAACGTGGACGTGAGAGACATCAGTTGGTTGCCTCCACACGCACTCTGAGCTGGCTGGGGGATAGAACCTGCAACCCAGGTATGTGCCCTTGACTGGAATCGAACCGAGTCCCTTCCGTGTGTGGGCTGACGCTCTAACCATTGAGCGCACCGACCAGGGCAAAATCCCACTTTCTGTTGTTGTTGCTGCAGTTGTGGTGGTTTGGAGGCTCATTTCCTGTACTTACTGGCGTCTGGGATCTCATGGGGGCTTGAGGAAAGTCTAAGCTCCCCAAATAATGGGATCAAGTTTAGTGACGTGTGTGTGGTCCCCAGGAAGTGCTGGTACTGGCATGACCCAATTCTTTCATGCTTAGCCCTGCACGCTAACCCCACCTCCACCCCCAGTAGCATCCAGCTCTTCTGGAATCCTAGAGTTTCTCAGTGGAGAGGACCCCCCACCCCCCCATCCTCGTGGACAGAGAAAGAGAACGTGTCGGTGGGCAGAAACGTGATGTTCACCATCAGACGGAAGCATTACCACGCTCCCTTGCCCTTTTCCCAGCCGAGACATTTCCCAGGCAGGCATTGTCTAGCCGCCTGCCGAGCTGCCCCTTCCCGTTTTCCCCGAGATGGTCTGTTCCGCCGAGAGGGCCGTGCCACGCTGCGTGGGCTGGGGAGCCGCCGAGGGGGAAGGCAGCCGCGGGGAAACAATGCGCCGCGCCGGCTCCTGGCTTTTGTTTGCTCGTCCCCGGTACCTACTCGTGGTCCGGCATCGGGCTGCGGCGAAGTCGGGTGTCCTAGCGCCGCGGTACCCCGCGGGCCGAGGGGAGCGGGGATCATGCCTGCCGGCCCTCTGCACCGTCCGCCTCTCCCTGAAAGAAGTGCTGTGTGTCCGGGGCCCGGGGCCCGGCCCGACCCACGTGCGGCCGCCCCGGCTCTGCCATGTGCTCTCGGGCTGCAGAGCGGCTCCTCCAGCGCAGCTGCTCGGGCACCTCCTCTCCTGCGTGGTATCAGCCTGCACGCCGCCTCCTCACGAGCTAGCTGAAGAAGGAGCCCGTCCGCATCGTGCTCTTGCCCGGCCTGTGTCAGGAAAATGTATTCTTAAAAATAATTTTTTTTCTTAAAGAAAGAAAGAGAGAAAGAAGGGAGGGGAAAAAAGGTTGCCATCCAGTGGAGGAAGGAGTAATTCCCAGCTCCATTCAGGAAAAACGCAGGCTGAAATATGCTTCACTGTTTTAAGTTGGCTGGGGTTTTTTTTTTTTTTTTTTGGTTTTTTTTTTAATCACCAGAAGGGTTTTTTTAGTGACATCCGGAGCCAGGAGGGTGCAGTGCGCCTTTAAGGAAAGAAGCGCCTCACCAAACTTCGCTGTAGTTGTAGCTCGCCGTGTGCGTAGGGCAGGAAAGTGTTAATTTCTTATTTGTACACTTTTTTTCCCCCGACTTCCTTCCTATTCACTTCATTAAATCTAGAGGCAGTTCGGCATGGGAGCCGTCTGTATGTTGAATTAGGGCTCGCACTCTTGCGCAACACGTCACCAGTCGGAAACTGGGGGTTTGCTTCTGTGATTTATTTCATTATTGTGCTGGTAAAAGGTTTGGAAGGGAAATCTTTTGGGGGTAGTACTTTAGCATTGTGTAGCAAGTTTTCTTTTTGTGCCCCCCCCTCCCCTTAGCACTGAGTTGAGTCAGAGTAGCCAGTGGAATAAGTAATTTTTTTAAATTAAAGAGCAGTTTTAAATGTCCAAGGATAATTTTACTTACATGCAGGAGTAATCTTACTCCACTCCTTTAAGTGCTAAAAGCACCGGGAAATATTTAGAGAATTGATTTCCATTAGAACAAGACCCTTGGAAATCCCTCTACAACAAGCACTGCATATGGATGTGTTTGGGGTCTTGGGGGAGGAGGGAAAGGTGTTTGTAGCTGTCTGCATTACTGCATAAAAGCCTTACTTTAAGGGGAATAATGGTCAGTACTTTGTGTGTTTCCATGTGATTCCAAAACCTAAATTTAATAAGAATCTGCATGTATTTGCAATTGTAATAAAAATTACTAGTTCTTTTTGTAGTTTAAATTGTTTTTGCTTTTTAGCTACTTAGATTTAGAGATTTAACAGTCCAACTATCACTAGCTTATGCTTTGTTTCCCCCCCCCTTTTTTTTTTGCAAAGTTAAGGGGGGGGGGGTGAGAGTATAAATACTCTTTCACAACTTCCCCCTCTTCATTTATCCCACTGAAAAGAAAAACAATGAAAAATTTTACAGCATGAAACTGAAAGTGAAGTGTCACAGTTGTTCAGGGTTTTCTTTAAAGAACAGAATAACATATTTTATTAAAATATTTATACTTGAGAACATGCACATTGCTTTTACTGACATGCATTTAATGAAAAAGAAATTCCTTTATCTAAAAAAATCATCTTAAACTGCTCCAAAACCATGCAGCTTGTTTTATGAAAAACACTAAAATGAGGTTTCAAATACCAAAAAGAAGCATACCTTGTTTTAATTTTTGATAGTAGATTTGAATATTAATTTGTTTCCTTATCAGCTTAATTGTTAAAATGCAAGTAAGAATCAGAAACCGCCCGAGCTAAAAAATCTTTAATTCTGCTGCCTGAAATAATAAGAGGAGAAAAAAATATGATAAGTAGTTGTCAATATTAAAACAGGCTGAAGGAGGAAGGCTTCGGGCCTTGTAGTAGGGAGAATGAAACAGCAGATTTGAGTATCCACAATCCTTTCAGTATTAAATTTTCTGTAAAATAAAATTACTTGTCTATGAAAACATAGCCTTTCCCAGCTCTCTTTTTTTTCCTGATCAGCTGATGAAGAGACTAGCAGCTCGCTGCTTTGCTGGCTTGTTAATTTTATCCCCACTAACTGTGATTTCCGATAGCCGGCCTGCTGATAGTGGTAAGGTAAATATCCTTTTTCGTTGCCGTCTTGAAGATTCAGTAGAACTACATCCCAGGCATGTGTAGGTGTGTAACACATCAAAAGCCAGTGTTCTCTGTATTTCTGTGTGCAACTGGGTGCTTGAGAGCAATACCATTAACTGTTGACAGCCTTGCATGCTGTATTTTATTATTAGCATGTTCAGCCACCAAGATTTGCGGGACAATTTCCTTTTCTTAATCTTTGCTTAGCTGCAGTGTGTTTAGCTGTATAGTGGGTGTCCTGCTTTTTGGCGAATGAATATTAATGAAATGATGAGCTTTTTTCCTTTTTCCTCATAATTCATCAGATCTCGCCTTCTTCATCGTGGTTATCTGAACATTGTAGGATCGTGATAGAAATTGTCTTTTGATTATTAAGGCCTAGGCTCAGACTGTCTGTGTGCATGTTGCTTCTCTGGGTTTGCACATTGGGAGATGCATAGAAAACATATTGTAAATGCCACAGGCATTTTTTAACATGCCAGGTTGCTGTGTGTTCTGCACCAGGTTTTCTTCACAAAAACCTTTCTTCTTCAGGAGGCATTGTACACAAGTGAAAGAAATTATGTCTGAGCTGTAATCACTCTTTATATTGATTGTTATACTCACATGATCATAAATATTAGCCATGTTTGGTGCTGTGGAGAAATGAAGGTAATTGCCTTATGATTAGAGCTCTTTCAGCTTCTCGAAAGGATTGATTAGCATTTGCATACTGGAGGCAATATTGAGAGGCAGGAGGAACAAATAACAACATCAGTTATTTTGTGTGAGAAGGCCATCTTAAAATATAATTTAAAGGTTTTAAAAAATATTTTTCTTTCTGTGGTTAAATACTCTTTTATCTGTTGTGGTTTGGGCTTTTGTTTTTTCTTTTGCATCCCCCCCCTTCTCTCCCCCTCTCCCCCTCCCACCTCTGTTTTTCTTAAGTTTTGAGATTTACCAGGGGAAAAAAAGTTTAAACTTCTGGGTCTGTCACATGGATCTTTTAGCCATTTGTGAACAGGTTTCTTTTATGCCCGGTTGTTTTTATAGCTATTTTATTATCTCTCTGCATTAGTGCTGCTGGCTCTGGTTTAAAGCAAGCGTTGGCAGGTAATTGGAAAAAAAGTGTGTGTTGTTTGTGAGTGTGTGTGTTCTTCATCGGATGATTTAAGTGCCTTTACAAAGGAATGTGGCTTTGTACTTCTCCGTTTCCTTGTTCACGAATGGCTACGTGAGAACAAAAATCTGGATGCAATTTTGATTTATGTTGTGAATCATGCATACATTGATGTAAAAATCTTACAAAAGAAATGGTCAATGCTTATATGATTGTAAGGATGTATTCTTAAGGAATATTTTTTTCTTCACTCATCCCCCCCCCTTTTTTTTAAATTATATCTTTTCCTCCCTTACAGTAATGAGACAGTTAAGGTCTTTTTCTTCTATTGAGACACAATTTCAATTGGATTCAGTTATCTTCAACACCAAAATGTACGGACCTTCTCGAATTTGTCATAGTCTTCTTTACTATTAGTGTTTCAGGCCTTCAACATATTTTGCTCATGAAACAGACTTGGGTTAAAGATGCATTTTATTCGATATGGTGGTCTTCCCTTTTTCTTCCTACTCCACTGATTGCTGTTAACTTTTATTTTTTGGTTAGTTTGTTTCATTTTATTCTAATTAATTCAAATTCTGTGTATGTGTGTATATATATTGGTTATCCTCTTGTCTTGAATTTTTCTCCTTCGTTCCCTTGTAACAGGCCATTGAAGACGGCAATTTGGAAGAAATGGAAGAGGAAGTACGGCTTAAGAAACGAAAGAGACGAAGAAATGTGGATAAAGATCCCGCAAAAGAAGATGTGGAAAAAGCTAAGAAGAGACGAGGTCGCCCTCCCGCAGAGAAATTGTCACCAAACCCCCCCAAACTGACAAAGCAGATGAATGCCATCATCGATACTGTGATCAACTACAAAGACAGGTGAGTGCCTCTCCCCTTCCCCTTGGTCATCTTCACCGAGACCCCACCCCCGCGAGGCCACGTCAGAGCAGGCGATACCAAGGTGTGCACTGGGGCTGGCGCGTGCTTTCTACTTAGTGTTTTGTGGCTTTCACTCAAAGGTGTGTTCAAAATGGCCACTACTGCTGTCTTGTATGATGTTTGATGGCTGTTTGGAAGCAGGAGTTTAGATTACAAAACTAAGGAAATCTGAACTGGAGGAGGATTCTTAGGGCTCTCTGAAATACCATCAGGGATGTGGAAGGATTGAAACAATAGAGTGAAATTGTACTTCTGGTTTGAGTTGTTAGAGAAAGAACAGTCCTAGCGTATTTAAGGTAAATATTTCATGTTAAGACTCTGTTTACAACCAAACAGGTACATCATCGAAGTTACCGGTCCTTCTTTCCTCCCAACACCCTTGACCGTCTTGTCCAAGCACTTGCTTGAGCCATCTTCTTCTCCCCCCTAATACTATATAGACAGCGTGGAAAAAACTCTGCCTCTTTTGCATGGAACTTTTGAATGTGAATTTTGAGAAATCTGTCCTGGACACTAGCCCCAGACCATTTTAAACAATGAACACTTATTTGAAAACCAAAGCAAAGGTGTTTTAGGGTGTCAGCCCGCTACAGTAGATAATCTAGTTAGACTACATTCTGATTAGTTGATTTGGTTTCCACTTGCTAAGCATGTGAATGGGACAATTACATGTCATTTTGATGGAAAAAATTGATAGGAAACAAAACACACATTTCTCTAAATTGCATATGGTATTAATCATTTTTAGTTACATATATATATATTTTACATTAACTAGT
This sequence comes from Myotis davidii, assembly GCF_000327345.1. Taxonomy (NCBI): domain Eukaryota; kingdom Metazoa; phylum Chordata; class Mammalia; order Chiroptera; family Vespertilionidae; genus Myotis; species Myotis davidii. Next base: position 225,183 of record NW_006294121.1, read on the forward strand.
GTTGCTCTGTATTCCTGAAAGTTTTAAAACGAATAACTAAGTTGTGATTTTAGTTTTTCATTTTGATTTTAGTGAATGTGTTATACTAGGGAGAGGATGTCATTATAAAGATTAAATAGTCACAAAAGCAAGAAACTTTCAACCATGGGGTTTTATTGTTAAGTTTTTATTACATGATTTATTAGGAGTTTTCAGAAATGGTGACAAGTGAGTGAGTGGGAGGGGGTGTGTGTGAAGGGTGAGAATAACTTGCCCCTCTTTACCAACCAGGTCTTGTTGGTCCCCCGCTTCCTATTTTTACTACCCTCCCCCTTTTTTCACAGAATTCTGAGGTGGCCTCAAGGGGGACAGCCCCATTATATTGGGTCTGGGTAAGCTACTCCTTGACACAGGGGAATGACAGCAATTCAGGGAGGAAAATTTGGCCAGAAGTCCATTCTTTTACTACAGTGAACAGCAAACTTCCTTGTAAACCAAGAGTCAGTAACTCTGTCAAGTTTCTATTTACCCCCAAACCCGATGGGTAGGTTTGCCGGAGGCAGGAACAGTTTCCATCCAGGAAGCCAGCTTGGACTATGGCATCTCATTTTATCAGCCCCTGGCTTATACTTCTAACTCTTCTTGCCCTTTGTCTCAGGAAAGCACAATGCCTGTGTCTCTGACGAGGTGTGCGTGGGTCTCTGACAGGCATCTGGGTCATTACCTGCTGTGCGTGAGGTTAGGGCTGCTGTAGCGCTGAGAACAGCCAAGCAAGTCCTGAGAGGCTCGGTGCCAGGCCTGGTATTCCAGGGATGGCTCTCTCCTGCTTCATGGCAGGAAAGAGGTCACCAGCCAGTGGACCACAGATGGTTTTCTTTCATATTTCACGTAGTTTTTTTAAAAATTAAAAAGCAAACATTAAATTAGCGAGCTTTTTAAAAATAAAACTTGAGAGGTGGTGGTTGTTGTCCCCCCCCCCCCCTTTTTGAAAAACCTAAATATCTAGCAGCAATCTACCCAACTTTCCCATCGGCGGCAGCTGCTCAGGGTGAAGACGTGGCTGCCGCCTCTGCGGGCGGTCGCGCTCTGGTTTGTCACAGTCCCCGTCGCATCACCACTTCCACTGCTCCGGTAGGAGTGTCCGTTACCATTTAGCATCGTGCTTTTCACACCTGGCCCCTCCACTCCTTTATATCACCTGCTGGCTCCACAGCCTTTGGAGTTTGTGATTTAAGGATATCCATGGCCGTGGGCTGACCACTTTCCTAGGAACTGCCCAGAATACAGAGAGGTATAAGGTTAGGTCACTTAAAAGTCAGCGAGGCATAGTGCAGTAGTTAGACCACGGGCTCCTGTCTTGTTTCTTATCTAAACAGATAAAGTGAGGGCCAGTTGGATTTAAAACCTAAATGTAAAAGGTAAAAAAAGATAATTAAGAAAACGGTTTGCAAATCTGACTACATCAAAATTTAGAACTTCTAGAGATTTTTAAAAAACAGTCTACAAGATATGTTATATGATATTTTCACCATATACAAAAGGATAATATTTACAACAAATTAAGAACACTTTGTGGCTCAATAAGAAAGATAAAAACATTCTGATTTAACTGCCTGTGTTTGAATTCTAACTCTAGCATTTCGGGGGCAAGCGGGTGGGGAGGGGTGAGCAATTTACTTAACCTGCCTAAGCCTCACTTTTCTTATCCACAAAATGGAATAATTACTCACCTGCCTCTAGAGGCGTTATGAGGATTTGATGAGTGAATACAACCCAAGGTTTTTGGACAGTTTAATAAGTAATAATTAGCCTTTCAGACTGTGTATAAGGAATCACAGGAGTGGGTGAGTAGGGCTCGGCACACGATAAAGTCAGTGTCCTTGCTGACAGGCTTCCCACCCTTTTATTTCCCAAAAACACTTTCTGCGGGACTGGTTATTGAGCAAGTCTTTAGTTGTATGGTAGTGGAAGGAAGGATATTTAAATCTTCAGCATGCAGACATTGAGTACTTCCCCCCCACACACACACATCCTCTGGTTTTATTTATTTATTTTACCTTCCCTTTGCAAAGGAACCCCTCTAAGATCCATTCTGTTAGCTCCCACATTTTAGGCACATTCTGGGGAATATGCACGAAATTTCCCACCACTGCATGTCTCATGTACATTTCATGTTAGTAACCCTCTAGAAAAAGCGCTTAGTCTATTTATATTTTTTTATTTCTCTTACCAAACTTGGTGCTCAAGTAGGAGGCACTCAAATTAGGAGGGCTGTAATTAGATATGTTGTCATATTTTTGGTTGGATTTAGAAGACGCTGCTGGGAAACGTACCTCTCCATGTGCTCAGATTTTTGCACCCTTAAAGTCAGCTACTAATATAGTAACTGAACCTGCCTGGGAAGGAAATGCCACCTGTGCTAACCTGCCTCCCGTCACCCCAGTCCACGTTAGAGCTCTATCAGGTGCAGGATAGCAGGGTAGTAAGTCAGACCTGCCATCTATATTTAGTTGATATACAAGAACTAATTCTCTCTCGTGAGACAGTTCCCCTCACCCCACCCCCAACCTTCTTCCATGATTCTGGGGCAGATGTCTCTTCTTTTAAATGACGGACTAGGATGATGTAGGCATCCATTGACTGCCTTTGTTTTGAGCACCAGGTCTCATTTTAAAATGTCACCCCAAAGAGCCAATGTTGTGTGGTTCGTCTTTGGAAAGGCTTCCTACAGTGATCGCTGTCAGAGGCAGCTCTGGCCTGCTGCTCCCCGTTCCCATTCTATTTCCCCAAACAAAACTCTCTGTCGAGTAATATCAGAAGGCTTTGCTCGGACTTGTTAAGCGTGCTTTGTTCTGTTTATGTAGGAGACTTCTAAAACCATATTCTCAGTTTATGTGATATTTATCCTAAGACTATTTCTTTGAAAATGAATTCAACCTGATTGGTATCTGTACCCTATAAACATTGTCCCCGGGATGAGATGTCGAGTACGATGCTGAAGAGTAGGGGCGGGTAGAGCTACTCCAAGTCTAGAGATGTGGCTTATGGTGTTAACCTGAATAAAGAGAGATTCCTAGAGCGAGTCTTAATGTTGGGAGGGGTTTTATCTCTACCTGGTCCAACTTCCCACAACCCATCTGTGTCCCTGAACCTCTGGCTGACTGTCGTCCACCTCAGCGTGGACATGCCCAGCGTTAGCTCCAGTGTTAGGAGACAGGCCACCTCTGAACACAACAGCCATTTCCTTCAGTAAGATGGATTCAGTCCCCTGACTTCCAGCTGTTTGCTCTACTTAGGCCTTCAGAGAGTCTTAAGAAATGTCCTTTAAAACATCTGTAAACACTTTCACCCCAGGACATCCTTCTTCAGGCTGACACACCTCACCCTGCTATCCGGGGGTACCCTAGACTTGCACCACCCTGGTCCCTGCCTTCGGCACATTCCGCTTTCTTAGTGTCGCATTTGAAACGCGGCACCCGGAACGTCACATGTATTCTGCGGCTCGTTGCAGGCTGGTTAGCTTTCTTATTCTGAACACCAGGATTCTGTTAACATAACTCAAGAGTGTGTTAACTTCTTCCAGCAACTTTGACACAGAGTTAACTCACGGTGAACATGTGACTTGTTGGAAAAACTCCTCCTCCCCCGAACATGCAGACAGCTCTTTTCTCACTGGCATGCTGTATTTCTTTTTTCTTTTCTTTTTCTTTCTTTCTTCCTTTTTTTTTTTTTTGAACCTGAATCTACTAGAGTTATTCTTATCCTTGTGCAGTTGCAATTAATTGATTTTTTTGTTTTCTCATTCTAGTCTACTGATAGAACTCTGAATTTTTGTGCCTTTTAAAAAAATCAAGTTTACTTCCTTGTCTTCCTAAGTTTTATTGGTCATCTGAAGATTTGCTAGGGCAGTGATTGGCAAACTGCGGCCCCTTGAGTGTGGCTCTGCCACAAAATACCACGTGTGGGAGCGCACTTACAGTGCGAGTGAAACTTCGTGGCCACACTCAAGGGGCCAAAGGGGCCAAAGTGGCTCGTGAGCCGCAGTTTGCCGACCACTGATCTAGACGATTCATAACACATTATATTCTTTTGGTGGAGAACCGTGACTGTTGTATGTTGCTTTGGTTAGGTCTGGTGGAAAACAGAGAAACTGCGGTTTTCAATCATTTGTGCTGAAGATAGACTATTGCTGAAAAATTGCTAACAGGCAAAGGACAGGTCTCTATATCATGCCCCTGAAAATCGCTGCAGGTTGACACGAATTTATTAACCAGCAATCCTTAAGAGTTGATTAGCCACCTGTGAACTCACATGACCATGCTATCATGTCACCCACACTTATCTCTCCTTTCTCAAGGTTATCTAGAAGGGCTAAAACCAAGACATACACATGTATGGCCTCTCCAATCTATCCACTAAGAATCCCCGTGGAAAGAGGAAATGAGGTTAGCTTGCCATGGCTTTTTTTAAGAGACCCCCTACTGCTCCTTAATGGTATTATTTATCTTCTCTAAATAGCCCGGTGGCATCTGAATAATTTCTCCTAAGTTTTTAGCAAGGATACACTTCAAGCAGAGCAGTCTCCAGTTCCTTTTCTCCTTTGGAAATGGGGACATTTGCTTATCTCGATTCTTCTGATTCCATTTCTCTTTTCTGGTCTCTTAACCATTATTAGCAGGAGAAACCTACACACACTGTCTCAGGATGTAATTAGTTTGCAGCTGGACACTCGAACACATCTGAAGCGTCTTGATAGGCTTTCTATCCACTCGCCTTATCAGTAGCTTTTGTTCAGCCTTTATTATGCCTTGCTTTCAAATCTGAGCATTGTTCTCCTTCTCAAAGAACCTGGACTGGCAGATGAGGTCATTGTCACCTCCTCCCTCCATCAATTGTTTGAAGACTTGTAGCAGGAGTAGTTGGTGAGGCCTGGGCCTGTGGTTGCGAAGGGTTTGGACTTGAGGTCCACCAGCTCTGAGAAAGCGCCCAGGGAAGCAGTGGGAGAGGCGGGCACTATCTGCCCGGCCTATCTGATTGGACACAGCCCTGGTACATGGTAGAGTGGCAGGGGTGACAACCACAGGACTTCTCTCTCCCTAGGGCTCCTCAGGCTCTGCTCTCTTTCCTGAACATGGACTGTCGTCTTGCCCCTCGTTTTAGTAAGCTCTGATTCTATCTAAGAAGGTGGCAAGCCTTAGCTTGTTGTGAGTCCTGCCTGGCTCTTTTCACGTTGTAGAAAATCATCCATTCATTTATTGCATTCCCCACCTCATTTCCAGCCCTGCCCTGCTCAGCAGGGCCAGAGGTGCTTGCTGGCCTCCATGGCTCACCATGTGGGGGGATGGCCCTCCCAGCCCATGTTACTGAACAGGCAGTGGACCGGGGAATTCAGGGAAAGGGGGGGTGGTCATGTGAGTCCATTATATGAGGCTACAATGACATCTCATGTTTAAGGTCACTTTTAGGGGGAAAGTGATACATATGTACTCATTTAATTCCTATATATGCTGAAAAGGCATTGGTTAGCTAGCATCTCTCTCATTTTGAGTAAAGCTGACTGCTATTTTGAAGGCTCACAGGTAGTCCACTCATTCTCCAGAAGGGATGGACTCTTACTAAAAAGCATGGCATTGTTCCAAGATTTCTCTCCTAAGTGCTTTACCTGGAGTGCATGTAGGTGCTTGCTGTGCGAAAGGCTTTCCTGCGTTGACCTTCATCCCGAGGCTTCCTAAGATAGACTGTTCGTACCAGTTCATGTTGTCTTTTTAAAATACACTTGAAGAAAATACATTCTTAAAGCCAAATCCATACCATTAGGTAATATTCTTTTTTGTCACTTTGGGGTTTTTGTTTGTTTGTACTTTTTTTGCCCCAAGCCAGTCAGACGGCTGACCTGCTGGGTAGGTCTGTCCCCAGGTGCTCCTTACCAGCCCCGAGTAAAATTACTCTGCTGGGATTTCCTTTGTTCAGAGCCTCACGTACCCAGTGAGCTGTCACTTCTGATACTCTCAAACCACAGAACCATGCCCATCTCTCCTCAAACGATCTGCATTGTGGTCTGTAGAATGTCTCAGACAGTATTTGTCATTTGCAGGTTTCTCTGCCTTCACCCTTACACTTTCCGAGGCGGCACAGTCTATTATGGCTTCTGTATCCCCTTGGCTAACACCGTCATTATTCAATATCCCCAAAGTGCAATGATGAAAGCATTTCCCATTCCGTAACTTACTCCTAACATGCACTCAGATACCAGGTTTCCTCCACGCACACGCACACGCATCTCCCCAGCGCACCCCTCCTCCACCTCCTGGCACACTGTCTTCCTCAGACCCCTCCCATCACTGGCCTGGCCTGGTCTGGGACAGCATGTCTTGCCTGTGTTCCCCGTCTCCAGTCTGCCCATCATTCTGCCTTCCTCCTGGATACTTATCTGAGCACGTCACACTGTCACTTAAGAACTTTCAACAGCTTCCCCTTGAACATTTCAGTAGCCTGCCTGATGGTCAAACCTCTACCCTGGGAAAGACGGTCTGCCACCCTTCTATTTCGGACATTCCAGCTACTTCTCCGTAGCCTGCACTGCCCCTGCGTTTCTCTGTGTGGGCTTTGCCCGCTCGGCAAGGCCTCCGCTCTCCTAGGGCCGTGCTGGCAGCAGCTCTAAGGAGGGATCTCTAAGTGACCATGCATGGGCCGTGTGGGCCAAAGGGCGCCCAGGGTAAGATCTCGCTGGGGCGGGGGGTTTTCTCAAGACTTGTCACACCTGTCAGCCACTTCTCTGCCCCCACACAAAGGACACCAGCACAGCAGTTTCCAAATCCTCAACGGCAGAGGCTCCCTGGAACCCCCAGAAAGGATTAAAGACCCCAGGTGCTGCTTTCTGGTCCTTCCCAGTTGAGGGTCATTGGCTCCGTGAGCTGTTGGAATGGAATGGAGTTCTGGGAAGTAGAACCTACTCCCTAGATAAGGTTCAGAATCCAGGGTTCGCAGTTGTTTCGGGCTCCCTCTCTGTGCTGGTGCCGTAACCAATTGCGGCCTCTGTTCAGTGTTCGGGACAGCTTTCCGAGGTAAGTATTATCCCCGTTTTGCCAATGAGGAGCTAGACTGGGCTAAGCTAAAGCTGCTTTCCTCAGGTCTGCCTCTGCTTCCCGAACAGTGGATGGAGTGTGTGTCCTAAAGGCCACACAGAACATGTGTGGAGGGAAATGGGACCAGAGTAATAGGCATTTCCGTGTTTGAGAGAAGCTGGGAAGGTCCCAAAGAAGTTAGAAAATCCTCTTTCCCCCCCATTTCTGGAGAAGTATATATTTTTTCAGAATGATGTTCCATACATAACCCCATGTGGTCTTCCCGACCCTCCCGTGAGGGGGGCAAGGCAGGTAGGTGAGGCGACTGAGCCATGGAGAGCGAAATGAATGACCCAATCTAGGAGGCAGGAGCCAGGCCGGACGGGGACCCAGGTCTTCTGACGCTAGTGTTCTTTCTACTCTACCGCAGGTGTAACGTGGAGAAGGTGCCCAGTAATTCTCAGTTGGAAATAGAAGGAAACAGGTCAGGATCTGTCTTGTATTCCCGTGTCTCTAAATACAGGTATCCCTTGCTACGCCAAACCCACCGATTCCTAAGGAGTCAGAAACGAGCCTCTCCAGCGCCTCCCCATGGCCCCTCCTCGGAGTGCGGGGTGGCGGCGGCAGATACCCCGGAACCCCCGCTGTGGCTTCTGGGGCTGTGTGCAGTGTTTCCATTTGGGGTGTCCATTCTCTGAAAGCACTTCTGACCAAGGCGCCCCCAGCACCTCAGCCATGGTTTCTGTTGCTTCCCCCTCCCTCTGCGCGCAGCTTCTGTCTCACCCTGCGGGCCTGCACTCTGTGCTATGCTGCTTCAGTAGCTCGGTGGAGAGCAGCGTGGCGCTTGGATCGCCTGTGGTGGGTGCGCTGTGTCTGGCGTTCTGGAGTGAGATCCTGCTGGGTCGGGTTCAGGGTGTGACTTCTGACTTACCTGTCGCCTGTGGTCCTGAGTGTCCTGAGCCAGCCTGTAACCTGTGTGTGCCTTTGCTTCTGTCGGATGGAAAGCAGAAATGCTTTTCTCCTAGAGATCTTGTGAGAACGTTGTGACGCCAGCTGAGAGGGAGAGAGGGGTTTGCTTGATTTACCAGGGTTGGGAGTTGTTACTAAGATATTGAAAGTAGCATTTCTCTTCCCCTTGCAGTCAGCCTGTACCTTTAAAAAAAATATCAATATGATACTTAACCTCTCTATTCCACATTTGTCTAGTAATCCTTTATGGCATCGCCCTCTCCCACTAGGTTAGGATCCCATCTAGGGCAAGGAGGAAAAAGAACGGAAATAAGCTGTGTTTCAGGATGAATACCGATCACCAGCTGTGGCTTTGTCCTGTACAGAAGGGAGTTAAACGTGGGGGTGACTTGTACCTACCCACAACCTGTGTGGAGGTGAAACTATTGGGCAAGATTGCCCTTTTTTTTCCTCCCTGTTGGTGTTCAGTAAATATTTATCAATCCTGGAAGCCAGACACACCATCCATAGTGTGTACTGAGAGACGTCAAGAATTGTGCTCTGTTTTTGCCTCTATAACAGAGAACTTGGTTTGGATTTGAATTTTGGGATCGAAACAATAAATACTTGACTTTATTATGTGGGCAGTTTAAATAATGAACCAACATGGGTAAACACCTCTACCCCACAACAGAGAAAGGAGGCTTTCAGGTCTGAATGGTACTGTACACCCAGCCCAGGGAACACGGACAGATGGCTCTTTCTCCCTCTTCCATCCGCTTGGGCATGTGACCATGGGAAGTGGATTAATAACCACTTTAAAGGGCATTGCAAGCCTCCAGTGTCATGCCTGGGCTTTCTGAGGAGACACCGTGACTGCAGGTAGTTGGGACGTACCGTATTTGCCGGCGTATAAGACGACTGGGCGTATAAGACGACCCCCTAACATTTCCACTCAAAATACAGAGTTTGTTATATACTCGCCGTATAAGACTACCCCCTCTTCCGCACACCTTCCACACACCAAATAAAAGGTAAAACAATATCAGATTTGATTTTAACATTTTAATTTATATTCAAATGCTTATGACATGCAGGAAAACTGTCACAAGGCTGTATGTAATCAAACATATACATAAAACAGTGCAAGTTTATTACCGGTAAACATACCGGTAATTCACTAAAGAAAACACACTCTATAGACTGGTACCGTAGATGCTTCTCAGGAACACAGGCAAGCAGCCCACAACCTAGAGGGACTGTCAATGATAGAAGTAAGATAACAAATAGAGGTAGAGAGCAAGTGCCGGGCAAGTCCCTAGCAACATCAGCATCTCCCTGGGACCTCACTAGTGCGCAAGTGCGAGCTCTTCAACATTCTAACAGGCACCATGATAGCGCAAAATCGCGAATCTTCAATGCATATGTAAAGAAATATACGGTAACCCGAATTTACCACACTCGCAAAATCGCACACAGCCAACCATACACCCAGTATGGTATCGCGATTCGTGATTTTGCGCTATCATACTGGGTGTATGGTCGGCTGTGTGCGATTTTGCGAGTGTGGTAAAATCGCATAACAGCAAAATCGCATAACAGCCGAGCATACACCCAGCAGCGCTGCTGATGCCTGAACGGTATGTGGAATGAAGTGGGCGGGCATCGGGAGGCCACTATGGCACGGGGCAAGCACTATGGGCAGTCTGTCTGAAGTGTACCTGGCGTATAAGACGACCCCCCACTTGGAGGCATATTTTTCAGGGCCAAAAAATCGTCTTATACGCCGGCAAATACGGTAGGTAAATGCATCTTTACGGAAGACGTGTGGAAGCTGTACTTTCCAGAGCCTTAGCAAGGGGCTGGTGTTTGCTTCCGCAGGGCTCTGGGTCTCTCTTGTCCTTGACTCTCACGTATGTTTCCTTTCCCCATTAGCCTGAGTTTACAAATTCGGAAGTTGAATTCTGATGAACACATTTTAAAGTCTTTTTTAAAAATATATTTTATTGATTTTTTTACAGAGAGGAAGGGAGAGAGATAGAGAGTTACAAACATCGATGAGAGAGAAACATCGATCAGCTGCCTCCTGCACATCTCCCACTGGGGATGTGCCCGCAACCCAGGTACATGCCCTTGACTGGAATCGAATCCGGGACCCTTCAGTCCGCAGGCCGACGCTCTATCCACTGAGCCAAACCGGTTTCGGCCTGATGAACACATTTTAAAAATTACTTTTTAATTCCTTTCTTCGTGTGTTCAAAGGTACTGAGCATTTTCTGTCTCAATCCCTGTGCAAGTATTAAGGATGGGAGAGACATGAAAGAGCTCTGTAAAGTAATAATGGATGCAGATTATGAGTAATGTATATGTAAATGCATATGTATATGTATATGTGTGGGGTGGGAGGGGAGGAATGGGGCAGGGATAGGGGAAGCTTCGAGTGGTAATTCCCCCAGGAGACCGTGGCAGGGAGGAGGAGGCAACGGTACTCAGGCCCATGTGTGCAGGCAGCTGCAGAAGATGGAAAAGCCAGGACCCTTTTAGGGCCACACAGACCTCAGTAGGACTGGGCCATTAGGCACAAGGGAAGAGGGACATAGCATGGGACGTGGTAGTAGGTAAGTTGACGAGAATAAATCCTTAGAGGTGTGATTGACAGGATTTAGGGGCAGACTAGATGTGAGAGGAGGACGATAACTTGGATCTCTGTCCTGAGTGGTAAGTGAATGTGGTTTCATTTACAGAAATGCAGGTGAAATGAAAATGTGGCACATGCATGCCTGTGTGCGTGCGTGCATGCCTGCGTGTGTGTGTGTGTAGCTACCCAGCCCCACATACTCCATCCCAGGAAATCTGAATTCTCTCCATAGCTATTAACAGCCCTTGACGCTGTGATTATGTTGTTAGTATTGACTGTCCCTTCAGGACCAGCCAAGAAGCTCTTTTAGACAAAATTTATTTTGAGCAGTGTTGGCACCAGACAGTCCATATTTCTTTAAATGCGGTAGAGGGGCTGTGACAGAGCTCAGGCACTTTGCACTTAGCACCCTAATTAGATTCTAGAGAAATGGCCATGAGACAGCAATGTGACCAAGTGGATACACCTTTCCTGTAGCTCCTTGGAGAATTCCCAGAGGCTCTGAAAGGAAAGGAAGCTGTTGAGCTTTGTTTAATCCAGTGTTTCCCAAACTCATTTGACCAATGGAACCCCCACCCCCCACCTCCCACACACATACCCTTTCAAGGAACACTGCTAGCAATTCATTAAGCTTATGTTCCACGGATGACACTTTGGCAAATGTTGACTATATGCTCCGTAGCTGCATTTAGTCCAGAGAAAATCTGCTCAGGGAAACCTGGATTCTAGCACTTTATTTTGCTCTCGTTATAAATAATGATACTTTCAGGTGTTTACTGGAATAGACTTCTTTGACCCCTGGTGACTTGACATTTATTTATGTTGCTCAGCCAATTATACCCACATCCAGCAGGTGGGCAGGCCACAAAACACTTGGTTTGTTTGCTTTCCGAGGGGCAAGAGGCCTCCCCAAGGCTTCCAGCATTAGCCTGGCCCAGAAGGCAGGGTCTCTGCCTCTCCAGGCCGCAAGGCCATCCCAGTAAATGTGGTGTCATTTACATGAATGGCCTCTCCCCGAGGGAGGGGAAGGAGTTCCCAGCTGGAAATAACACAACTCATTTTCTTGTCGTATAAACGGTCTTCACCACAACTCCATAAGTGTTTTCATCAAAAATGGATTGCACTGGAAGATGACAGTTATTGGGGCACCTACGGGGGTGGGCAAAAGTAGGGCTACAGCTGTTTGTACGGAAAACAATACAATAAATAGTCATACGAGAATAAATTCTGTTTCATGTGCTCACAACTGTAAACCTACTTTTGCCCACCCTGTGTGTGCTTGTATATCCATGGGGGTGAGGGGGGAGTCTGCCTCATTCTTTTAGAATCTCACCTCATGGGTGTTCCTGAAGAATTTACTAAAAGGGCCATTACAGGAAAAAGCAATGCTCCACAGTCTGATGTGACCCACCCACCCCTTTAACAAAGGGACGCTTGGGGTTTACCGCTCACGTGTAGAAGCATTTGATTTCGTTTGCCTGCAAAAGCTTGATGCTTTCCGGTTGGGTCACAATTCAGCCAAAATCTTGGAAGCATCTTTTTACCTTTATGAAGTAGAGGCCCAGGGTAAGATCAGAGGACCGGACAGGCTGTGGAAGGCAAGGTGGGTCCTCACCTTTTGGAAGGAGGGCGTCCTCTGAGTGGCGTCCAGATCTACAGGTTGAGGTGACGAAAGTTGGCAGAGTAGCTGACCAAGGACGCAGCAGGCCTTCAGCTGTCACTTTAGACAGATGGACAGTTAGAAAGCTTTCCTGCTGTTAGGAAATGTTAAGTGAGAAAAAGTGAAGCATCTAGATGTCCTGAGTTGCTATTTCTGAAAAGTCAAGTGATAGATGATCTAACTTCTCAAGTGTCTCATCAGAATGGTTAACTGGACAAGCCAACAGGTGATACTGTATGAACCCAGTGTCCTGCTGAGCACTTCTGATTTGCAATTATAAGTTCAATGAGAGGATTCTGAATAGAAACTATGTAGTAGATTCTGACCGTTGTGATAGGATTATCCTATTTTATTTATTTGGCTTTGTATGGTAGAGTGAAAAGGTGCTAATTGGTGAAATGGGATATTCATGCTGATATAAATAAGGATGGGGCACATGTCCCTTAGACAGCATTTCTCTGGGAAAAATCAGATCAGACTTTTGACTTATAGCATATTTTCAAAGAAGGTCACCCAATAAAAAGTGTTTGAAACCTACCTTATTTATGGATGATTCCAAATTACAGTAGGTTGTAAGCCTTTATATTTTTTCAATAAGACTACATTATTTATGTTTATTTACGCTCTGGCATATAGTTAATGCCTTTTTAAAAACCTCGTTGAAGTCCTGCATTTAAAATGTAATATCCTATGTGGGTGTGTTTTTTTTGTGTTTTTTGGTGAATATTCTCATAACAAGTATATATTATTTTTTAAGGCACATAATTTTAAAATAATTATGGACTATACATATACAACTATATGTACACATGCATGTATATAATTACGTGTGCGTATGCACATATATAGATATACACAAAATACGTGTGTGCATATACACATGTAAAATATCTATCCATAAAATTATATGCAGCTACATTTTTAGCTGAGAGTGGATTACCAAAACTAAAACCGTGCTTCCAAGTGTGATTGTATTTAAGGCTCTGGGTACAGCCTCCGTGCTTTTCTTCTTGAGCTGGCCGCGCCCCTGTGGTCTCCTTACATCGGCTTTACCTTGCACTAACCTAATGCAACCTTATTTTTGTTGACAACTCAGGCACATCATATACCTACAGTCCTTAACATAATGCTTGGTCATTTTTACAACCCCCAAGTCCACTACCAGAAGCAGGCCTGCCCCATCCATTCTGTTTTGAGTCCTAGAGGTCAGATTTCCAAGCTTGTCAGGAATCGTCACCCGTCAGCACCCAATAAGATTCCGAGGAGCGATCGCAGCAGTGAGTACGGAGTGCAGGTGCAGGTGATACCTAGTTTGGGGCTGGCTAGGATGTCTGGGGTCTTTCTGGTTAGTGGGGTGCTGCTCTGATCGGAGTGCATGTGTAAGTGACGTGTATGAGATAAGTCTCCCAGGAATCTGACCCTGAAAAGCAGCAGCTTGCTTTCGCCTACTGGCCTCCAATGTTGACCCAGTTTTATAGTTGTTCCCACATGATCTCCTGGGTTGGATTCCTTTAGGACTGTAATAACTTTTCTGTAAAAGTCTTCCAACTCCAAGTGGTCTTCTAAAGCATGACATCATTTTCTTAGGCAAGGTAGCCACGTTTTTACATTCATTAAATAAAACCTGTCTCAACTTTAGTTAAAATCTCTTTTTCACAAGTAGCTATTGGAAGTGCTTATCAATAGATTAGTTTGGGCAGATAAAAAGGAAAACCATAAAGCAGCAAAACCAAAAGAAAGATTCACCCAGTATCATATATTCTTGGTTTGGGCTTGTTGGAAAGCCATATTTTAAAGGAGTCGGTTTCCCAGCTGGCATTTCAGTCTTCTGCACTCTTCCAACAGTACCTAAACTATAGTCAGAAGTAAAGCCGATGCAGACGTAATGTTTATAAGGTGTGCAGTCATCATTTTAGAATCACAGTAGTTCAGATATGAAACTATTGCCGTTGGGTTTTGGAGGTAATGGGAGAAATATTGGTTCCCAGATGAGGCATAGCAGAGTAAATCTCAAGAGAGTGTGAGAGGGTGTGTGTGTGAGCGTGTAAGCGTGTAAGCTATACATGCAGGGTTTCAAACCACCATTGAGACAGCGGCATGTAGGGCTTGAGCATCTCACAGCATGGCATCATGGCCCTGTGTCCCTATGCCCACTGGCTCTGTGGAGAGAAGCTGTGCTTGCCCACCAGCACCAGGAAATTCTGGTAAGTGCAGTGGGCTACTTTAAATTTTTATTTCAGGTGACGCTGTGCCCCCTCCCCCCACCTTAGGTCTTATCAAGGTCACGTTTCTTAGTTTGTGATAGATCACTGTATAAAGTAGATGTGAAGGTACAGGCCATCAGTGGAATCCTTTTTTGGAGGAGGGGAGTGGGTATCACTTTGGTGATGGGAAGCAATTTATACTTAGGCCTCAAATCGTGTACAGTGACATAATGGAAAATGCCTTGGGGGTAGGGTAAGCATTTCAACAGAAACAGAACACCTTCTGCAAACCACTATACAATTAGTCCATTGTTCTGTACTTTTTAAAAAAAATACATAACTTTCCAGCACTGGGGGAAAAAAGCACTTGAAAAGGTACATTGAAAACACCTTTGCTCAGCTTAAGTTGATAAAGAAATGCCAAGAATTCAAAACTATCAGGCAGCTGCACTTCCACCTTTTTCTTATTTTCCCCCCATTTACTTGAGGGAAAAATACGTTAACTGCAGCCATTCCTTAACGAGTGGTCACAGCGACTCGGGGCGTCCTGTAGGTTACGTGCCCCAGGACCGCTGGCATTTCCTCCTGCGCTGCCCGTCAGATCCATGGCCTCTGATAGGGGAGGGGCAGGGTCTGACTGCAAGGAAAATGCGCCCACCCTGTGTGGGGGAGGAGGAGGGACACACATGGAGGAATTAAGTTCTGAGCAGTGAGGCAGCGAGAGTTAGTTAATACTGGGGAGAATTTTTCATTTTTATGGAGAAGGGCTTCTCAATCCTGGATGGATAATGAAGTATTTGAGGGGTGGGGAGAGGATAGAGACCCTTCCAGCACGGAGTGAGAGATGGGTCAGCTCTGGAGACTTGGAATTAGTCATAAAGTGGGGGGTTGGGGATGGCCATGGTACTTGGGGGTACACAGGAGAGAGGCTATATCCTAACCAGGGGAGTCAGGTCAACAGTGCAAGCCAGGTTCACAGAGGAGGAGCTGAGAAAGCCAGACGGAGCCACAGGAAAACTCCCTTCGACAGCCCGGTCCCCCTCTTGCCTGTGTCCTCTGTGCTCCGGAAGGGGGAAAGGAAGTGGGCTAGGAATGTCTTGAAACAATAAATTTGTTTCATTTTACACTGTTGGCCCCAAGTCTCAGAACATTCAGTCCCCTCTCTTAGGAGCACATGTAATTCTGGACTTGTCTCCTTATAGATAGGGTCCAGGGTTTCTATAACCTGACTGAGGACAGAGAATCAGACCAAGCTCACTGAGCCATTTTGGCCCTGTTAGAACTTTCTCGCACCGCGGTGCCAGACACCGGGTGGCACAACTGAAGTGAAGAGTGTGCCCATCACAGGTGTACAAAGCAGAGATGGCTCATAGTGTGTCAGCAGAAAGATCACACCATCTGTTGGCAACGTAGAAAATGACACTGGCGATGTCATTGAGGGTCAGGTGTTAAATCCAAGATTGCAAAGAGGTCTGACTTTTTTACTGTTGCTAGGTTACAGAGACTGCTAATAATAAAGAAGTTGCTGATAGAAATAGAAAAATTTATAGTATCTATAAATCGCCTTTCAAATAATTCCTTTTCAAATAGGTAAAATGTTTCTATATATAAAATCTCAGAATGGTAGAAAAAGAATAGACCAGAAATTGTGGCTGTATGTTGAAGGCGGTAGTAAATAAAATGGGTTTTGTTACATACTATGTGGTGTAACTTGTGGAGGTGCAAATGCATTTCTCAACCCTGGAAGGTGGGGAGGGGGTGCGTAGGAGTGGCTATGAGTCTGTGTGTGAGAGAATACCTTGATTCTTACCACAAGAATCTAAAAATCCAATTCCCCATTCCACTACAGTCTTCTTAAACCTCTTTGTTTGCGCCTGATTTTAGTATTCATGAAGCCCATATATGCATTAAAAAATAAAACAGTGACCTAGTAAAACAGAAACTCGCCCATCCCTTTGACAGAAGATTTCGGTTAATTTATGCAGGCCCCTTTGCACTTCAGCATTTTCCCCCACTGGTTGCTAGGCAACCGTTTGAGTTACTGCGCATGCCTTTTTTATGATAACTGTCATTATGATTATTTTTTAATTATACAACTGGGACTATGGATTAAAACAGCACATTGTCACTCATTCTTTGCTGCTGCTTTTAGCATTTCGGCACGTTGCTAAAATCGCCTCTGAAATTGACATGGCGGTGACTTACAGTTATTTTTTGATATTTCTGGCTTCACAAAGGAAAGAGAGATGGCATCGCAAGAAAAGCAAGGCTATTGTGAAAAATGGCTATACCATATCCAGCTGTTATTGATCTAGATGGGCCACGTCAGATATTAGGCTTGTGAATCTAAATTGCGTATATTTTGTTCTTTTAACCATGTCTGTTTCTAATATTAACTGATGTAGAAAGCTTACATATCACTTTATAGCCTTTTTCTCAAAATTACAAAATCCTAAGCATTTGTTGCTAATCTGCTTTCAAATAAAGCTACCATGCATTTGGGGGAGGGCACAGCACTCGTCCCAGCAGCATTGGCACCCGCACTTGCTAGTATGGCTGTTCTTTTCTGCCCAAATTGCTCCATACACACAAAGGCGCAGTTAGGCGAGATGACGGGGTTCCTCTGGCAAATAACAATAAGGTGTGTAAAGTATTCTAGAGGGAACAGGACCGAAAAGATAGACGTCCCCAGGTACATACGAACGCATTTCATTTGCCGTTCCAGAGTCCATTCTAACCTATTTTCTAAATATAAAGTGAATTTGAAGACAAAGGAATATGGAAATAAAGTCTGTTGTGTGGGTTTTTTTTTTTTTTACCAACTCAATTATTATTCATTTAAAAAACGAACGTTGGTTGAAAGGGGCATTTTAAATTTTCCTGTCAAAATGAAAAGAGGATTGCTCTGGAAGAAATCCACAGCGACTTCTCGTGTCAGGTGTGTGTCAGGAGGGGGGACCTAACGGCACTTCAGTGTGACTTTGAAGTTCGCAGAAGAGGCGCTGGTCTCGGGGCCAGTTGGGGGTTTTCCTCGGCAGGAGGAGGCCCACACCTGTATGCGTGGGATGCCAGCGTGCTTGCCTGACACTGTCTGAAATGAAATGAAACGGAACCTTTCCTCAGGAGTGCATGCCCTGTTACGTGTCTGTTTGTTTCCCCCACCCTACAGTTCAGGGCGACAGCTCAGTGAAGTCTTCATTCAGTTACCTTCAAGGAAAGAATTACCAGAATACTATGAATTAATTAGGAAGCCGGTGGATTTCAAAAAAATCAAGGTAGATATTTTTTATTTTTATTTTTACAAACTTTTTTTTAATGAAGTAAATTCATTGAAACGATGATAGGACGTGGTTAGTGGCATCTTGTCTGATTGCCACCGACACCCATCAGGGCCTGTCACCAGAAAGGCTGGGATGTCCTTGTGCCTTTACACGTCTGTTATTTAAGCATCTTGCCGAGAGCTCTGTGTTATTATATTGCATTTTGTTTAAGAAGTTTCAGACTCTGCAGACCCATTGCTCTTTCTGTTTCCCACCCCTATACCCCCCCTCCCCCTCGTAAGAAGGCACTTGCGTGGGAGGCCGGGCTGTCTGGACGGCACCCCTGGATTGTGCAAATTCACCCAGGCAGGGCTAAATGCTGAGAGGACGAAGGGAAAACTGGGTTTCGTGAAGCAAGTAATAACTGTTGTATTTTTCTCTCCCTCCTCTTTTCCTCTATTTCATCCCAAATTCCCATCAGGAAAGGATTCGTAATCATAAGTACCGGAGCCTGGGCGACCTGGAGAAAGATGTCATGCTCCTCTGCCACAACGCTCAGACCTTCAACCTGGAGGGGTCCCAGGTCTGTCTGTAACGCCTAACACACTGTAACCGTGAACTTCCTCTGTTCCTTTAAGTAAAACATTTCATTTTCTACATTTGCACCGTTGCTACTGCCCTGGCAGAAAGAAAATGAAAAGGCAAAGCCTGTATTCCATGCTACCTGCACCAGTACATTGAGGCTTTGGCATTTTCAGACCCGTGCCAGCTTTTCGTACCATAGCTACACCAGCTCCTGCTCACACTTCCTCAGAGGCTTCGCTTCTCATTAGAGGAGGAATTCCAGTCAGTCACTCTGTGTAATGCTTGCAGCCGGAGGTCCAGCCTGGGCCTCTATAGATTGTGTATTTGATTCCTTTTTTCTGATTGTAACCTTGCACCGGGAGTTGAAACTTATGGATTAAAACCAAAAAAAATGTGTGTGTGTATGTGTGCATGCGTGCGCACACACATACACACATTGCCTTAATTGCTTACCAGAATTTCCTTTTCTTCAAGCCAATTGCAATTCTCTCTGTTTCCCCATATCCACAGCGAGGAAGCTTACCCATATAGAAGTGACAGTGAATTCATGAAAGATAACTAGGGGGAGGACACTTTCACTTTAATTCCACTTCGCTTCCACGCACCTTTTGTGGGAGCCCCCGTTTCCCTATGTTTTTCTGGCCTAATGCTCCTCATACCCATGAAGAAAGACCAAGAAGAGAGGCCAGTGTGTCTGCCGGCCAGTGTGCTGTCAGCAAACACAGACTACCTTAGGCCACCTTCCCGATCTGGCTCTTGACCTTCATGTCAGTTCCAATCACTAACGTGGAGAACACGGGAATCCTCAGACTGTGCCTTGAACAGACTGTACATGTCTAGGTTAGTGGCAGTAAACAGGAGTACTGTTTTGACCAAAGCAGGTCTTGAAAGCAAATCTTGTGTGTTCAAGACACTCTTCAAAGAAAGCTGAGATGAAAACCAGGACACAGGGTAAATACACGAGTCAACAAAGGCTTGTTGTGAGTGACCATTTACATGTACAGTCTCTGGATAGGTTTTGGGGTCCTTTATAATATGTGGCAACATTGTGCCAAGTCCCCTGTCCCTTTCCAGCTCCACAGCCTCCCTGGCTGCCCACACTCACTGTCCCACCCCTGCAGTGTCCTTTGACTGGCTTCCCACCCAGCCCACACTGGGTCTGAGTTTTATCTTTCCCTGACCACCCTCTTATCCTGTCTGTCTACTGCCCACCGAGCTCTGTGGTTCCCTGTTGAATTCTTGAATAAATTTAACCTCCATAGGCTGTTTTCTGAAGTTGTGCCCTACCCTAACTCTTTAGCCTCATTTCCTATGAAGTGAGGAACTAACTAAATAATTTATGGTCTAGTAGTCAGACTAGTCCCTTAAACACCTGCTTCCCCGGATGTGCATGCAGTTATAAGATATATTGCAGGGAGCCTGTGTACCCGCTCCACCGTCACAAGGTATGACACGCTGTGTAATATAGTCCAGTATCGTGACCCGAAAGTTCAACCCCAGGTGCGTCTTTTTTTTTTCTTGCCTCGCCTTTCTCGCTCGCTCTCCTTTCTCGCCCCCAATGGAATCCTCCTCACCTTTAAGATCTAGCTCATCTGTGATGTCTCTCGCTAGCTCTGCCATGGCCCCATCCCAGTGCTGACCCCCAGGCCTGTGTCCTATTGGGCTGTATTATTGGGGCTCACCACGAGTGGCCAGGTGTGCAGCGCATCTTTACAAGTAAAAGAATACGGCCCTCGAGAGCAGTGGTCATTTTTTCCTTTTTTATTTTTGGCTTAACTTAATCATCTTAACCATTTTTAAGTGTGTAGGTCAGTAGTGTTCAGTATATTCTCATTGTCATGCAACAGATCTTCCTCACTCTTATCTTGTAAAACGGAAACCCTGTCCCCATAAAACAATGACTCCCCCTGGAAACCACTGTTCTATTTCTATGACTTTGACTATTTTAGATACCTCATAGGTGGAATCATTTAGTATTTGTTCATTTGTAATTGGCTTATTACTCAGTGTAAGGTCCTAGGGTTCATCTGTGTTGTAGCATGTGGCAGGATTGTCTTCCTTTTTAAAGCTGAATAGCATCCCATTATGTGTATGTACCTCATTTTATCTATTCTTAGTGGACATTTGGTTTATTTGTACCGCTTGGCTCGCTCTTGTGAGTAACGGTGCTGCAGTGAACATGGGTGTACGCATATCTCTCCAAGTCCTTGCTTTCACTTCTTACGGCTGTATACCTATAAGTGGGATTGCTAGATATATGGTACTTCTATTTTAAATTTTTTTGGGGGGGGAAAAAGGAACATTTCAGAAGTTCATATCTAAGCAACTACAGGGCTATGCTCAGGTATGTGGGTACACTAACAATAAAGTATTGATTGGAATAGTATTGGCTGGCACTGATAAGCTCAGTAATAAGGAATAGCTTCCATTTTGTTAGGGGAACTGCATTTTAAAGAAGGTTGCTTGGCCACACTATTTGATAGACCAATTCAAATAAGAAAAGTTTTTTAAACTACTTTTATTGTCAAAGATGAGAGGATTTGTTACAGAAGTCCACCCTTCTCTCCCAGGTGCGTGCCTGTACACACACACACACACACACAAATACACAGACACATACACACTAAAATTATTTCAGCTGCATATGGACTTTTTTCTATAAGAACATGTGGGCTTTTCCCTATTTGATTATCCTGTCGGCATAAAAGCTGGCATTGATGTTTCTAGTAAAATCCATGTGAAGCGAAGCTGGTGTGCTTCGCAAGGAAGAAGCGCCCACCGCAATTGTGAGTCTTCAGCCCTCAGCTTGTCATTGCTAACAGCTGCCACTCTGACTTTAGATCTACGAAGACTCCATCGTCTTACAGTCAGTGTTTAAGAGCGCTCGGCAGAAAATTGCCAAAGAGGAGGAGAGCGAGGACGAAAGCAATGAAGAGGAGGAGGAAGAAGATGAAGAGGAGTCCGAGTCAGAAGGTAAGCTCGGGCATCAGGTTCTTCTGCTTCTGTGCCCTTAGCCACCTGCATCAGTGTTTGCACAGGCGCTAAAAAATCAGATGTTAGAGCCAGGCCGATCTGCATTCCAGCTTTGTCCTGCCATGTCCTTGCCAGCGACTTAACCCAGCTCAAGCTCAGTTTTCTCCTCTGGAAAATGAGGTAATGTGTGCCCCCAAGCTCAGCACGTGGCAAATGCTCACTGGAGGTTGCCTGAGCAAGCCAGTGTAGTAGACATGTTCTGTCAACACTGTGGTCAGTACCTCCTACCTGTTCCGTAGCACAGGGTTTTGGTAGCTGGGCTCCACCCCAGAGTCCCAGATCAGTTGCCTGCACTGGGGCCTGAGGGTCAGTGTTCCTAGCGAGTTCCCAGGGGCACTGGTGCTGCCTGGCCCAGGACCACACTGAGAACCACCGCTTGAGAAAATAATTGTTGGAATGTGGTCCATTTTATCCAGCATGGATCAGGTACTGATCGTGTGTTTATTTAAAATATTGACTTTTGTTCATCATGGACTCTTGGCCTTAATTTTGTGTTTTGACAGCATTGCGTTAGATTATTTGTCTTGATGACTCAGTTTCGTTGCCCTCTTAAATTCTGCACCCAAGGAAGTACTATATTCGCTCTCGGCCATACAGAGTCCCACCCTGGTGATAACCCTCATCTTCCAACGTTAAATCTGCCTTCAAAAGTCTAAAGTTTCTTCTTACCTGATGATGTTTCCACCCCATACCTCTTCTCAAAGTAATAAATCCCAGTAGTTTATGATCTGCTATGTCAAACAGTACAGATACGCTTTAAAATTTTTTATTAGATTTGTTCCTAATTGCATACTTAGTACAGACAATTTGGAAAGTATTTTTTAAGAAAGGAAAATTTGTATAATTTTATTACCCAGTATACATTTAACGTTTTGAGAAGTTTCCTTCCAGTTTTTTCTACACGTAAGTATTTTGTTCATAAAGTAGAGCACACTGTTTTATAGTGTCGTTTTTCTATTTATTGGGGGCATTTTCCCACAGCAATATGTGTGGTGTTTTTGTGGTGTTTTTTTAACAGCAATTTATATTACCATTCGTTAGTGAATGTACCAAAATAGATTACTCTCTAAATAATGCTGTCCTAAACATTCTTACCCATAAATCGTTGCAGACATGTGGTGCTTACATGTTACTACTCAGCTGGGATTCACTTCCTTGACGGCAGTGCCGCAGTCTGTTTCCCCATACCCAGTATCATTCTCCCGAGTGATACTGCCTTTTATTTATTTAACCATTTTCCATTTTATATGGTTCTCCCCCAGTGCTTCTATCCCTGCATTTGATGAATAAGCCTACATTATCTTAGCTAGGTGTTTCTAGGTATTTCCTTCTGTAGAGCCAGATTTCTCTTATGTTTTCAAAGAGCTGCCCACCCAGCCCATCTATCAGTTTAACTTCTTCCGTCTCTCTCGAGGCTTGGTGTGTTAACTAGCTATTGCTGCTATTACAAGTTGCCAGGAACTTTGTGGCTCAATAAAACAACTGATGATCTAGATCTGTGAGTTCGGTGTCAGCAGCCTTGCATGCCTTCCGGGGGGCCCTCGGTGAGACTCCATCTGCCAGTGCTTCTCTTCTTAAATTCTCAGTTCTCTGTTGAGGGGTAATTGGCTTAGGACATCGTATTAGTTTCAGGTATACAACGTAATGGTTAGATATTCTTATGTGTTGTGAAATGATCCTCATAAATCCAGTTAACTTCCATCATGATACATAGTTCGAAAATTGTTTCTTGTGATGAGAACTTTTAAGATTTACTCTTAGCAACTTTCAAATATGCGGTACAGTATTATTAGCTGTACTCCTGCTGTACCTTCACCCCATAACTTATTTTATAGCTGGTACTTTGTACCTCGTGACCCTTATGACCTATTTCGCCACCTTGCAACCTCCAAATCTGTTGTTCTCTGTATCTCTGAGCTTGTTATATATTCCACATAAAGTGAGATCATATGGTATTTGCCTTCCTCTCACTTACTTCACTTAGCATAATGCCCTCAGGGTCCATCCATGTTGTCCCAAATGATAAGATTCATTCTTTTTATGGCTGTGTAAGTATTCTGTTTTATATGTGTGTGTGTGTGTACACACATTTTTTATTTCTATATCTTGGCTATTATAATGTTGCAATGAACATGGAGGTGCATATATCTTTGAGTTAGTGTTTTGTTGCTTTCTTCTGATAAGTACCCAAAAATGGAATTGCTGGATCATATGCACCCCTATTTTTAATTTTGAGAGGATTCTCCATTCTGTTTTCCACAGTGGCTGCACCAATTTACACTCCCACCAGTAGTGCACAAGGTTTCCTGTCTCCACGTTCTCATCAGCACTTGTTATTTCTTGAAATTTTGATGGTAGCCATTCTAACAGGCGTGAGATAATACCTCACAGTGGTTTTGATTTGAATTCCCCTGATCATTAGTGATGGTGATGTCAGATTGTCGGTTTTTTTGTTACTGAGTTATATGAGTTTTTTGTATAGCCTTATCAGATACATGAATGACAATGTGTTGTCACATTTACTAGGTCAACGTTGCATTTTGTTGAGGCTTCCTTTGCTGTGCAAGAAGTTTTTTAGCTTGATGGAATCCCACTTGTTTATTTTTGCATTCACAGCCTTTCCTTTTAATGTCAAATCTCAAGGTCATGTCAAAGAACTTACTGCCTGTGTTTTCTTCTAGGAGTTTTATGATTAATCTAGTTTCATTCCTATGCGTACGGCTGTCCAATTTCCCCAACACCATTTATTTAAAGAACTGTCCTTTCCCCATTGTATATTCTTTCCTCCTTTGTGATAAATTAATTGACTATATATGGGAGGTTTATTTCTGGGCTCTCTATTCTGTTCCATTAATTTCTGTATCACTGTTTTGATTACTATAACTTTGTCATATAGTTTGAGATTAGGGAACGCAGTGCCTCCAACTTTATCCTTCTTTCTTAAGATTGCTTTTTGGCTAGACATGGTCTTTTGTGTTTCCGTAAGTATTTTAGGATTATTTATTTCTGTAAAAAATGCCGCTGGAGTTTCGGTAGGGATTGCACTGAATCTGTAGATTGCTTTGGGTAGTATGGACATTTTAACATTGTTAATCCTTTCCATTTAAAGGGCATGAACGATGCCGCCCTTTATTAGTGCCTTCTTCACTGTGGTGTTATTTTCAGTGTATAGGTCCTTCTCCTCCTTGGTTAAATTTACTCCTCCATGTTTTATTCTTCTTGAGACCCACCAAACATGATATTCTAGCAAAACTGGCTTGAATGAGAGACCCACATTCTCAGTGACTTCATCATCAGGTCCTCGAAGCGGTGTTCTGTGGAAACTTGCCCCAGAACAAGTCCGTGGAACAGATTTTCTTTATACTTTGGGATACACACCTGTATTTATGTTATAGCACACTGAACACCTCTAGGTGTTTTTGTCTCTATCCTCCTGTGAGAGTGGAAATGAGTGCTGCCTCCCTGAAGGCTAATTTAGCAGATGATTGTTAGCGGCTTACCATACGAACATGTGCACCAGACCGCCCCGAATTCTGCCAGGATATGCCAGCAAAGGCTTTATGGCACTTCGTTTCTAGAGACAAAAAGCTGGGAACTTTAGCACCCATCCCTAGGGGGCTGGTTAAAAAATCAGAGTGTACACATAAGGTGGAAATTTTTTGGGTTGATGCATAGAAATGTCCCACTTCTATGAGAAAGCATGGTGTGGATATGGGCATACAACAACCCCTTTGGGATAAGGATAGAAAGGGCGTGTGTGTACACACACATGGATGGATATATGTGTAGATACGGATGTGTAATTCTTTTTCTAGAGATAATCACTAGAACGAGAACAGTAGGTAGAGAGACTAGAGATGGGGAAAGGAAGCTTTCATATTCATCTGTTTGAGTGTGTTTTTTTTCTTTTCATTTTGAACCTTTCTATGCTATTAAAAAGAAAATTGAAATAGTTGAATTTTTAGTGTCCGAGGTCTATTAAATAACTGTCTACACCACCCCTCCACAAAGTAGAAGGGTCCTCAGGAGACGGGGAGAGGACCCACTGGCCTCCGTCCCTCTGTGGCTGTGTAAGGTTCTGTGTGTGTACTCCTCCGCCCCGCCGAGGCGTGCTTGCAGTGGAAGGGGTGCTAACGAGACAGGATGACAGACACCAGGTATAAGCCACGAGTGATCTGGACACACCCACACCTTTGGTTTGTCATCTCCCTGTAAGAATGAGTTCCCTGTGACTCCTCAGTGCTGTCTGTTTTGTTTTCACTGTAGCAAAGTCTGTTAAGGTGAAAATCAAGCTCAATAAAAAAGAGGAGAAAGGTCGGGACAAGGGAAAAGGCAAGAAAAGGCCAAATCGAGGGAAAGCCAAACCTGTGGTGAGCGACTTCGACAGCGACGAAGAGCAGGATGAGAACGTGAGTGGAGCTGGGACCGGACCGCAGCCCCCTCTCTCCGCTTCGGTTTCCCTCTCACGCTTCCTTGTCCTTTCCAGCCTCCTCTCTTTATTACCTAGAAATGAAAAAAACGTCAAGATTTGGTGAGATTTCATTTCTGATGGATGTGCACTGAGCTGCCTGCTTATGTAACAAGGAATTTGGGTCTTTGTTTATTGCTTTTTTAATGGTCTTCAAAAATGAAAAACACTAAATCAAGCCTCCCCCCTCCCCCTTTCTTATCTTCCCACTGCTTACTTACAGATAGTTTTCTCCAGGGCCAGTTAATGTTTTATCTCCTCACCCCCAGCGTCGTGCCTAGACAGTAGCAATGTATAGATGGAATAAGGATTAGATGGAAGAACAAGAAAAAAGTCAGGATGTCAGAGTGCTGGGTTTGAGTTGATTTTTAAAACACTACAAAAAAACAACAGATGAATTTTTAAGTACCTAGCAGTGTTATTGTTAATAATTTAAAAATTCAGGCAGCATTTGTGGAGCCTGAAAATAAGTACCTTCCTCTGTGGTACAGTATTTAACCAGTTAATTACCACACGTCCAGAACGGAAACCATCCCCACACGCCACATTTCGAATTTAATTAAAAAAATCAATTTGCAATGAATATTAAAAAATAAATATGTTACTCACAATTTGAGTGTTCTTGACTATTCTCACCTGAAAATTCTCTCAAAAAAATGATTTTAAAGTTGGTCAGGGCTTAGGGAAAACATTTTTTTATTATAGACGTTCCTGGCATGTGGGGAAGGTCCGCCACTTGCGTTGTACAGACGCTTACGGCATACAATGGGGGATCGCTGCTGTTAGCATTGTGAGGTAGCTGTCACTCTCCACACACAACATGAATCAGTGCTTAGGTTGTGTGTTTTGCTCCAGGTGATGTAAGTAGATAGCAGAGGCTGAATTCAGTGCAAATAGCCGACGCCATCCAACGCAGTCCCTCGCCTCCATGGGCAACCAGGGGGCCGGAACTGCTCCGGGCTCGCCTTCTGAAGCGGCCTCCATCTCACGCACTGGGCCGAGGACCTCGGGTTCCCTCCCCTGACTGCTTTCTTTCTGGAACATTCATTTTCCGTTACATTTAAAGTACTGTGCTTCCTTCGGTAGATATACCAGGGAGTAGACAGTAAACGCGTGGTACTCTTTCCTCCCGCGAGTTTTCTAAAACATAGCGCTAAACATAACCTTTCAGGCCAAAGCGAGAGAGTGAAAGACTGGCACAGGGGTGGGTGTCATTTTAGTTTTTCAGCTTCGAGGCTGCCGAGGCCTCTGTGGTGCCTTCCCATCCTCTCATAGAACGAAGAGGCGCGGGGCGTTAACTTTCCGACATGTCATTAGCTTTCTCCATTGCCTTTGGATGGGTTATGTCGTCTTGTCCCGGTATGTAACTTCATCCCATTTTACCTTCTTTTGGCTTTAGGAACAGTCGGAAGCAAGCGGGACTGATGACGAGTGATGGATACGGACCTTGTTCCAACTGAATTCCTTCCTCCCCTCTCTCACTTCTACCCAGTGAGTTCATTTGTGGTATGGGCACTGGGCTGTTTCTATATCATCATCATCACCTATACACTAGCTTTAGGATAGTGCCAGACAAACATATGCTATCATGGTGTAAAAAAACACGCACACAAATATTTGTAACATATTGTGACCAAACGGGCCTCCAAGATTCAAAGATTAAAACAAACAAAATAAAGCTTTTGATGGAAAATATGTGGGCGGACAGTATATTTCTATGGGCGGGTGTAATTTGGTAATGGTTTGATTGGGCCTGGTCTTATCACCTGCTCCGATGAGAAGATTTTTGTCTTTTTGTAGCACTGATAACCAGGATAAGCCATTCAAAGTCACTGGTTATTTTATTTTTCATCAGGCAATTTTCAAGATTTTTATTTGTTTGGTATTGTGGTTGTTTTTTTTTACACTGTGGTACATATCAGCAACTTTAATAGGTGATTAATGTACAGTAGTTAGACTTCACCTGCATAGATGTTTTTCCACTTTATGCTATATGACCTGAAAATAAAACTGCTTTTTGAATTGTATAAGATTTATGTCTATTGTAAACATTGCTTTTTTTTTTTTTTGCTCTTGATTTAAAAACAGGTTCTGTTGAAAATGCTATTGAATATTGCAATCTATATAGTGCATTGGATGGCTTTTTTTTGTCACCCTAATCTCCTATGTTATCAATGTGTATCGTCTCCTTTCTCCCTAAAGTGTACTTAATCTTTGCTTTCTTTGCACAATGTCTTTGGTTGCAAGTCATAAGCCTGAGGCAAATAAAATTCCAGTAATTTCCAAGAATGTGGTGGTGGTGCTTTCCTAATAAAGAGACAGTTTAGCTCAACAAATGTTGCTTCTTGTTTTTGAGTTCCCCAGCATTGAAACCCTGGTGCCTGAGTGACGGGCTCCTGCAACAGAACATTTGGGGGGAGAAGAGAGAGAGCCATTCTGCTGCAATGAACCAGGTGTGTCACGGGAGAGGAGTATAGGACTTGGGTGACTGTAAACTTGCCCAGGGGCAGAGGTGCTGCCATGGACTAAGCACCCCTCCCCAATCTTTCTCAGGGGTTCAAATTTTTTTTCCAGCCAGAAAACCTTACTTTATTTTACTCCAAGTCAATAGCAATTAAAGTCATTTAAAAAAAAATTTTTCTAGGAACACGTCTTTTGGTCATCCATAATAATAAAAGTGTAATATGCTAAATAGACTGAATGAAGCCAGGGAAGCCGGCAGCCAGGAGAAGGAAGGCCTACTCTTGCATGAATTCCGTGCATCAGGGCCTCTAGTAATAAAATAAATGTATGTGGGCAGCAAGAAAAGTACAAAGAAATCTTACTACCCAGAGAAAAGCACTTGAGACTTCCAGTGTCTGGTGCCCATGGGAGGAGTTTGGAGGTCATCTCACCCATTCACACAAGAAAAAAGCTGAACAAACTGAAAATCAACAGCTCTTCTTAGATCAAAGCACTGAGGTCATAGGGCAAACCAGCTGCCCCCAAAACTGAAGACAGAGGCAGATGCAGAGAATCACAGCCTACACCAGTGATGGCGAACCTTTTGAGCTCGGCGTGCCAGCATTTTGAAAAACCCTAACTTAACTCTGGTGCCGTGTCACGTATAGAAATTTTTTGATATTTGCAACCATAGTAAAACAAAGACTTATATTTTTGATATGTCTTTTATATATTTAAATGCCATTTAACAAAGAAAAATCAACCAAAAAAAATGAGTTCGCGTGTCACCGGTTCACCATCACTGACCTACACTAACTAAGCAGAAGACCAGGAAAACCTAATCCAATCATGAACTGCTGGAGACCGGAGTGGACAAATTTGAGAGAAAACCTCCAGGGGGCGCCAGCCTTAGGAGGGAAAAAAAAATCTCATAGTTTCAGCAGAAGGAGGGGGGAAGTAGCCTTTTAAAAATGTGCCCAGTATCTTTTGTCCTCAACAGAAATTTTTCCCAGAGCCTAACTGACCTGGAACAAGGGAAATAAACACCCAACTCCAGTATCCTTTAACCTTACCATCTCTCATAAGAGGGAAAAACAACTGAGTACTTGTAAAGGTCACAGCTCGGGGTCACAGGCTCACAAAAGACTGAGCCCTAGTCATAGGCGATAGGCAGCGGTTCTCAACCTGTGGGTCGCGACCCCTTTGGTGGTTGAACGACCCTTTCACAGGGGTCGCCTAAGACCATCCTGCATATCAGATATTTACATTACGATTCATAACAGTAGCAACATTACAGTTATGAAGTAGCAACGAAAACAATTTTATGGTTGGGTCACAACATGAGGAACTGTATTTAAAGGGCCAGAAGGTTGAGAACCACTGCTATAGAGCATCTCTCCCCCCACCCAGCTTCTCCCCTCCCCTCACCACCACATCAGCAGGGCTTCTGTACAGCAACAAGGTAATACAGCTGAAAAACATGCATCCCGGGTCACATTTGTTAATTCTCTGGGAAAACAAAGACCAAGGACACCAGAGGAAACTTGAGCCTTAATAAACAGAACACAGCCAAACATAAAACCTCGCACTAACGTGTCTCAATCCTTTTTACCTAGTACATTATGTCCCACTTGCCACAAAAAATTACAAGGCAAACTAAAAGACATTGCGTTTTGAAGAGACAGGGCAAGCACAGCTACGCAGACATCAGAATTATCAGACAGAATTCGAAACAACTGATGAATATGCTGGGGACTCTGGTTAAAAAATAAAAAGGACACATGCAAGAACAGGCGGGAATAAATGCAGACAGACGGGAACTCAAGCGTCAAAGGAAATTACAGAAATCAAAACGCCCCAGCAGAAACTTCCCGACTGAAATCTAAAGAGCGGAAAAAGGCTGCCAGGCACGGTGGGACAACGGCAAAAAGCGTAACATGCGAGATAAGAATACTGGAAGGAGAAGAAAAGGCACAGAGGAAATATTTGAACACCAAGCCAGATAAATACAAAAAAAATATTCATATAAGCATATTATATCCAAACACACAGGGAAAAAGTACTGAAAAAATCCAGAAGGAAAATATCAGAATAAGGATAAGAACCGCCGATGTCTCAGAAACCAGCAAGCAAGGATCGTGGACAATTTAAAGTGTTAAGGAAAAAAAAAAACCACCTATTGAGTTATACACTCTGAAATATGTTCTCAGACAAAAATTGAGGGATTAGATCTGCAAGAAATGTTAGAAGTTCTTTAGAGAAAAAGGAAAATTATATATATGTTCTAAAACATGGATCTACATGAAGAAAGGAAGAATATTAAATGAAGGAAAAAATAAAAACTTTTATTGCTCTTATTTGATTCCATGATTATAGCTTATGGATAGTTCAAATGAATGACAACTATTATAAAGGATGGGAGGGGAAGTGGAAATCCTGTGTTATAAGGTACCGGTACTACCTGTGGTGGTGGTACAGTGTTACATGATTCCTTTAATTGTAAACCCATATTGCTAACTCAAGGATAGCCACTAAAAAAGTTACAGTTTTAAAAAGTAAATAATTGAGCCCTAGCTGGTTTGGCCCAGAGGATAGAGTCATCCTGTGGACTGAAGGGTCCCTGGTTTGATTCCAGTCAAAAGCACATGCCTTGGCGGTGGGCTCAATTCCCATGAGGCAGCTGATCAATGGTTCTCATCGTTGATGTTTCTTCCTCTCAATAAAAGTATATAGCCCTAACCGGTTGGCTCAGTGGATAGAGCGTCGGCCTGCGGGACTGAAGGATCCCGGGTTCGATTTTGGTCAAGGGCATGTACCTCGGTTGTGGGCACATCCCCAGTAGGGGGTGGGCAGGAGGCAGCTGATCGATGTCTCTCTCATCGATGTTTCTAACTCTATTCCTCTCCCTATCTGTAAAAAGTCAGTAAAATATATATAATATATATTTTTTCTCTAAAAAGTATAATTGAAATTCTAAGAGGAGGGGAAAAATGGAATCATACAAAATACTTAAAGCCTGAGGAGGCAGAAAAAAAAGAAAAGAAGAATGAAAGACCAAAAAAAAAAAGAACAAGGACACACAAAAAAATAGAAAACAGTAGCAATTATGATAGCTGCCAATCCATCTATATCAATAATCACTTTAAGCATCAATAGTTTAAATACACCAATGAAAAGACATATCGGAGTGGACCAAAATACAAAACCCAACTCCGTGTGGTCTACAAGAAAGGTACGTAGTTGCATGTGGAAAGGGCTTTGGGAGCAAGCGAAGCGCCCTTACCTGCCCCTGCCATTCAGCTGTGTGAAATGGCGAGGCCGCTCTGGATGTCCCAAGAAGGCAAAGTTGGAACCGCAGGGCCCTGAGGCCTGCTGCTTTGCCAGCCCCTTTGAGCTGGCAGGAATGTCAAAACACAGTTCATCTCCGCCTCTGGGCTTCTAAGGAATTTTCTCAGCCTGGTAGCTCCTGGGGAAGCTGGCCCGTCGAGGTGACACTAGCTTAAAATGGCCTCTGCATTAAGGTTATGAGTTGTTGGCTAAGGTTTAACAGAAACACCATGGTTTTTCGGTGTTTGAATAGGTTGGTATGTTGAATACTTGGAGTGAAATCTCCCAAAGAGGAACAGCTGATGGAATAATTCACATGTAAATAATTCCAGGGAAACGATAGAACTCCATTTCTGAGCTTTCAGTAACACAAGCTCAGCCCCTGTATAGAAAGACGCCCTTCAGAAAAGGACCGGTCTAAAACACAGGAGGCACGACTGTTCCTCTGTCCTCTAACAGTGCTGGGAAGGGATGGTACGGTGTTTGCAGGCACAATGTAGTTAAGGTGTCTGGCTCCGAGCTTCCCATTGTTTGAATCAGGCCACATGACCTTACAGAATTTCTTCGGAGCCCCTATGATCATTTCTTGAGAACCCACATCTTTAATAAACAACCTAAATAGGGAGTGTTTCCCAAGAGTTGAATAGGAGTTTCCATTTCTTTCAAAGTCTAGTCCCAGGTTTCAGCCTGGAACTCTCCCCAATGACCTTCCTTTATGAAATGCACCGAGGGCATCCCGTGCCAGGTCTACGCTCGGCGCTGGGGAAAATACCAAGGAGAGGAAGCTCCAGTACCTGCTCACATCTCCCTGACAACCAGGAACCCTCACTGCCCACTCTGCGCCCCGCCCCACCTCCGTGGCCAACGACCTCGCCCACTTTAACACTCCTGCAGTGGCATCTCGTCACCCACGGAGTGCCAGACTCTGCCTGCTTTATGAGGCTGTGCAAGTACACACCACAGCATCTCTTCTTGGTTCCCAGGGTGGGTGGGAATCACACTTAGATTCGGTTCTACATTGTCTAGTCTAGTCCCAAACCAGAAAGCAAGCGGGGCAGAGCATGGACACCAGGTCAGGAGACCAGTGTGACTCAGCACGCCAGAGAAAGATACCAGCACACGACCACATCACTCTTGACCTCCCTTGGTGGCTCCGAGAGGTCTGTCCAAAGTCCTGTGGTCACCTCAGCCCACACACAGTGCAAAGCCCCCAAGCAGGGCAGCTCCAGTCCCCGTGGTCCCAAAAGATGTGATGATAACTATATATACACCATGCAAGTAAATGCAAATACTAACATGCCATATTCTATCAATTCTAAAACTTCGTTTCTTTACATCTTGGAAAACACATTCATGTATTTTAATTTATGAAGCCATAATTTTGATTGGCAACAATTTTCCTGTCTTAATGATGAATAACAATAATGCATTCACAATTGATGGTGTCTTAGAGCCAAGAAAATATTATGCATTTTTCCCTTAACACAGTGTGTATGTAAGCAAAGTTATGTGCACTCTCTGCATCTTATCTTTTCACTTAATTTATCTCCAAGAGCATTCATATGAGTGCATAAGGGGCTGCCTCATTCTTTCTAACCACTGCATATATTCCATGATGTTATCATAACTTATCTAAACAGTTCCACACGGATGGGATATTCTGGTTGTTTCCAGTCCGTGTTTATTTATCCTTGCCAAAAATGACGCAAGCTAGGAGAAGGGCGAGAGCCAAGTGCCCTCACCCTTGAAAGTTTTGTGGACGACGTGAAATTAGCTTTAAGACCGAAGGAAGGGGGAAACATCAGACAGATCAAACTGCTCTTTGAATTTTGATCCGGGTAGGCCATGAGAAAGCCACTCATGATCTTCCGTTGAGAGTGTGTGCTTAGAATGTGCAGATTTTAAACAATTCACAAGAAATGTTCTTTTACTTGCCCAAAGCCTATTTAGTGAGCATGGAAATGCATGCCCATCTCGCTGCTGAAAGGGCATTGGAAGTAGTCATCGCTCACTCTCTCCCTCAGGCTGACCTATCGCCAGGGAAATCCACTGTAAGAGGAGCTCT
The DNA here is from genome assembly GCF_000327345.1 of Myotis davidii. Lineage (NCBI taxonomy): Eukaryota > Metazoa > Chordata > Mammalia > Chiroptera > Vespertilionidae > Myotis > Myotis davidii. Next base: position 258,856 of record NW_006294121.1, read on the forward strand.
TCAAGGACTATTTGGTGATGTTGATGATTCAGATAAGACTGAGAAGCTTGCAGTGGGTTCCTGGAGAGGAGTAAAGACATGAAAGCTGAAGAATGCAGACCAGAGGAAAAGAAAGCAACAAAATGGGGAGAGTGAAATCCAGTGGCCCCAGGCTTAAGAAACTTGATCTCTTCTGTTCTCCTGCTCTCAGTCTTGGGAATACCAGGATTTTTAAACAGGACTGTAACACCAGTATTTCAGTTCAGAGTGGAGGCTGGCCGATTCCTTAGCTCCTTGCCCACACCAGTCTTCTTTGAATAGTGATAATAATTGCAATATTGTTTATGATTTGCACTGTTCTAAACTCTTTATAGATAGATATAAAGGTAAGAATACAGAACGAAGCTCATTTAAATGTCTGCAACAACCTCATGAGGAAGGCACTATTATTTCGCAGATAATTTTCTCTATTGTGAGAAAACAGGCTTAAAGTGATGAACTGACCAGGGTCACTTAGCTAGTTAAGGAGTGGAACTGGGATCCAATCTCCAGCTCTGGAGTCCTTGTCCTTAACTCATACTCCAACTAGAAGTCCAACCTGCCTCTCAGTGTCTCGTTTCTATACTAGACTGTGCGTTCTTTTGGGACAAAGATGATGTTATTCATCTTTGGTGAGCACGCCTCCCCCACCCAGCGAAGTAATATGCACTGAATAAATATAATAAATAGAACTGAAGGGGACCAAGTCTTGCCACCCCCAGATGTGCCCTTCAAGACAGGATTTTAATCTGGTTGTTAAGAAACAAACGACTCAGAAAGAACCTGTGACCCTCTCCTTTCCTGCCTAAAGAGATTGAGAGGAAAAACCTGCATATTCACTCCACAATTTTCACCTTCGCCTCATTCGAATGAAGTATGGTAGACAGGAAGGACCCACCGCAAAAACCTCAAAGACCTGCTGGCTTCTCCCTCTGTCCGTTGTTTATGGGTTGCCTCGCAGGAATTTGTTGGAGGCTGCCTGTGAGCGGCCTATTTCCCTTCGAAATCCCAGACCTCCCCACTACCTTCTCTGTCCAGACTCGCACATCATTTCAACTGCCCAATGGCTTTTTGGGCCACATTCTATGGACCGCTGAATGTACACTCAAGTACATTAACATCTCCTATTAATCTTTCTCAGTTACATTTGGTTACTAGCCCAGCTAGAGGAGCTTAGAAGGGGGGAAGAAAATTACATCATGTTCAGCCCGCACAGAACACACACACTGTCGATGCTAGTGCAGCATCGTCCCCCCTGGATTACTCTCTGGTGTCTGAAAGTTTGGCCTCCCTCCGCAGCACGAGCCGCACCCAGAAGGATTCATCACACTTCTCATCAGCTTAGCCCACGTCCAGGTTTCCTGTTGGCCTTAGGGCTAAAGTATGCATCCTTACAGGGCTGTTCGGTGAGGCTCATCTCTGCTTAACTGCTTTGGCCTCACTAACCCACACACCCAGCCTCGCACACCTCACAGACTCCACTCTGGACTAGCACCGAGCAATGGAAACAGGACACCTGTCTACTTTTAAGTTTTCTAGTAGCCACATTTTAAAATGTGACAAGAAATAGGTGAAGTTACTTTTAATGATTTATTTTATTTAACCCAATATATTCCAAAATGTTATTTTAACATGTAATCAACATAAAAATTGAGATTCTTTGATTTTTTTCTTTGTTTTTCTTAATCCTAATCTGAGGATATTTTTCCATTGATTTGTAGAGATAGTAGAAGGGAGAGGAAGAGAGAGAGAAACATCAATGTGCGAGAACTACATGGATTTAGTTGCCTCCTGCACATGCCCTGACCGAGGCTGGGGAACTTGCCACTGAGTTACGTGCCCTTAACCAGAATCAAACCTGGGACTCTTCAGTCTGTGGCTCTATCCACTGAGCCAAACCGGCTAGGGCTGTTTTTTTCTTTCTTACACAAAGTCTTGGGGAAACACTAACTTCCATACATGTGGAGCACATTTCAAAGTGGACTAGCCACGTCTCAAGTGCTCACTGGCCACATATGGCCACCAGAGTGGACACTGCAGCTCTAAACCCATGGTTTCCACACTTTAGCTGCATTACATCACCTGGAGGCACCGAGGAGCAGGTGGATCCTTCCTGTCTGCCACACTCATTCAGTCCCAGAGTTGTTATATTTTTTTAAAATCCTCACCCAAGGATATGTTTTTATTGCCTTTGTAGAAGAGGAATGGAAAGAGGGAAACATCGATGGGAGAGGGAACATCGATTGGTTGCCTTCCGTACGTGCCCTGTGCCCTGACAGGGGAACGAAATGGCAACCTAGGTGTGTGCTCTGACCAGGAATTGAACCTGCAACCTTTTTGGTGCACAGACAGCACTCCAACCAACTGGACCACCCAGCCAGGGCATCACCCCCAGAGTTTGGGTTCATTCTGTCTGGGATGGGCCCAAGAATTTGCATTTCTGAAAAATTCAATGGTGATACTGATACTGGTCGGACCACACTTTGAAAACCATTCTTCTAGATGAGATTATAAACTGGTAACCACAGGTTGGATCCAGCTGGCAGAACCACGTAGTGTTTTAAAATAATTTATGGCATTACCAACATTTAAAAATAGGTGGATTTCCCATAAAGCTGTGGACTCCAAGCTTCTGTTAAAAAATGTATAAATATGATTATCTAGGGCTATATTTCTGCCTGGCAATAAGCAGCAGGAGCCAAACTCAAGTGCCCTCTCTTGGAAGGTCATGAAGGCCCACTTCACTCTTACAATCCCAAGGCCCTGGCTGTAATTGAGTTGGCATCCCCAAACCTAGACCTTTTAGATTCCCCAGAACCTAAACACACCGCCCTCTCTCTTGCCTCTGTGGCCTGATACATGGGGTTCTCTCTGTCGGGAATGTTGTGACCAGCACCACCACACCAACCTGGCTTACTCCCATTTACCCTCAGGCCTCAGCTGAGATGCCACTCTCTCTAGAAAGCCCACTCTCCTCCCTCTATGACTGAGTACAGGTGCCTCCTGTGTGCTTTCCTAGAAGCCTGTGCATCCCCCATCAACACTACCATACATTGCTGTAAATTCCCACTAGCTTGCCTGTCTTTCCCATCATTCTGTGAATTTCCTGAGGGAAGGGACCACCTTCTTTCTTATTCAACACTGTATCCTAGTGTCTAGCCCAGGAACAGACTGGCACCTAGCTGATGTTCAATAAATATTCATTGAATGAATGAATGAAGACATAAAACAGCTAGGAGAGATCTTTAATATTACCCAACTCTGACTTTCCCCTAGAGGCTGAAATGGAATATTAGCTTTATTCCAAATTCCAGAGGAAAACAAGAACAAAAAGGCAAATGGTAAATTTTAATTGAATTTCTTTCAAAACTACAAAAAGAATTATTTAAAAGAATCCACTAGCTTGAGCTTCATTTCACCCTGCTCAATTTACTGAAAGCCAGAAATGATGAAATAAGCACAATACTCCTGTATTATCAAGTTACAGACTCCTGTTCTATTTACCCCATATCCTGCATGTCATCTGTACTCTACATTGTTTTCCTGGCTTAAGACAAACAGAAAATTCTTTCCTCCAATTAAGAGAGTCGGCATTTTTTTAGAGATTCTTGGAACTTGACACTAAAAGTTTACAAGAGAGGAGACAGAGATTCTATATTCATGCCGGCCAATGCACTGGGCACTTAGGAAATGACAAAAATATAAAAGGTAGAAATTATGTTCTGAAGGACCTCATCGTCGGTAGAAAGGATAAGTCCTGGACACAAGTAAATGTAACATGAGGTTAGAAGAGGCCAATGTCATGTGACAAGTAAAGAATGGCATTTGAGCCCTAGCTGGTTTGGCTCAGCGGATGGAGTGTTGGCCTGCAGACTGAAGGGTCCTGGGTTCGATTCTGACCAAGGGCACATGCCCGCATTGTAGGCTTGATCCCCAGTGTGGGGCGTGCAGGAGACAACCAATCAGTGATTCTCTCTCATCATGAATGTTTCTGTCTCTCCCTCTCTCTTCCTCTCTGAAATCAGTAAAAAAATATTTTTTTTAAAGAAAAGAATGGCGTGTGAGAATTCGGGGGCTCGGGGGTAGGGGGTGGAGAAGTTCTTCCAGCCCCGAGTGACATCTGGGACCTGGTGTGACAACGGTAGCATCTGACCCCATCTCTCAATAAGATTCAGAAGATCTATGTCCTTCAACAAATCATATTTCTTCTCGTGTACATTCTGAAATATATTTTCAATCTTTTTAAAAATGCGTAATATATGAAAACGTAGCTTAGTTTAATCGAAAAAGGTTTGAAGTCCCTGGGAAGCAGAATTTTAGACCTGGCTTTGCCCAAAGCTAGTATCTGACCTTCAGAAGTTTCTTAATATTTCTGGACCTGAGTGTTCTCATCTGTAAGCTGAGCTGATAACAAATGATCTCTAAAGTCCTTTCTGACACCAGCACTCGAGGAGTGTCTATATTCTCAATTTTTATGCTGATTAGACTTTTGTGTTTAAATGCAATTAGTTTTGCCATGTGCTTCACAATAAATTCAGGCTTTGCAATACTTCATTATGCGCAGAGGCAGCCATGCCATTGCTTAGGAGACAAATGAAGTGTCAGCTTCATGTGAAGAAAATGATTAGAGATTATGTGTCTGGAGGGGAAGAGAAACTCTTACATTCAGAAGTGAAATAATAACTTCAGAAGGTCTTAAGAAGACTATGGAAATGGTCTTTGGCGTCAGATAATTAAAAAAGGAAGACTGCAGGACTCGGTTCACAGATGCAGTGGAATGAGGGAATGCGTCCCATTAAATAAACAGCGTTTCTTTAGTCTGATCAGGGAAGAGGGGAGAGGAAGGAAGAACGGGCTGATATATTTCTTAAATCCTTAGAAATGGCATTCGATCAATTTTAAGAAATGCCTTTGCTAAGGAGCGTGACCATAATTTGCATACTTCCTTGTTTACTTGACACCTGTTTGTCACTAGTGAAGATACTTGCTTTGAAGCAATGCTCAGACAAATGAAATTAAATAGCCCAGGAGGAAGAAGGTGGTGAAATCCACTGGAAAGCCCCTATGGAACCGGGGCCAGTCATCTTTCACTCACCCTGGCTTGACACCAGGTGGTGTTCAGTGACACTGATGGACAAAGATGGAGTCACTCCCGGGCACATCAAAGTTCCTATCCAAGAAGCAAGACTGTGAACATAAGAAATCTCAAACTGATTTGTTATTCTTAAGTTAGTTGCTTCGCTGAAATTTGAGAACACAGGAAAGATTCCCAAACAGTGAGATGCCTCCAGTAGCACTGATATTTCTCTGTCTTCCCATTGGAGCTACAGTAAAAATAGTCTTCTCTCTGATCCATGGAAGGAAAACAAGTCAAAGGCAAGAGGATATACACAGCTTAGGGGACACCCCAGGTCTTGGCTCCCTGCTCATCCAAGTTCAGGCACTGGTTTAGCTGCCTCACCATGGGTTTGGCAGTTAACGCAGCCGTAGCCAAGAGGGTAGAGCCCTGGCAGCAAACATGGAGGGGATTTGGAGACACAGACCCAGGACACTGACAGGCTTGAGTTCTTTGTAGCTGATCTCGGGCGAGCTTGCCCACAAAGAAAGAGAAGGTGGAAAACAGGAGACAGAGGATCAGAGGAGTCACCCAAGGTCATAGAACTAGTGAGCGGCGGAAGCAGACTGTAGCCCAGCGTCCTGCTTCGTGCTTTGCTCACTGGGTAAAGATGGGCAAGGACCTTATTTGACTTGGAAGGAAGAG
>NW_006294121.1:264647-265318 GCF_000327345.1 Myotis davidii
GAAGAGCGGAACCGTGAGATTTGGAGCCACGTGGATCTGGGTTGAATCCCAGTGACGTGCGTGAGGAAATGAACGAATGCAGGTAGAGGGCCGGGCATGCACACGCCACCCAGTGAGTGTTAGTTTTGTCTTTCTCATCCCCAATCCGTCTGTCTAATGGCAAACCTTACTGATAAGTGGTTTCCATTTTCACTACAAGTTTCAAGAATAATCTTTCTTAACAAAACGCAAGTATGTGGAAAAGACAACCTCAGTTGTGATGTATTATTTTTAAAGCTTTTCATCCACTTTTTACTAAATGATGATAATACTTGATAACTTTGTTGTGGCCGTAGTATATACTAAACACAGGTCCACTAGAAATAATCCTCAAACTGAGTATACAAGCAGAGGCTGTTATGACTTCTCTTTCACATGTGAGGACAGCAGGCCTGGAGGGTTAAACACCTTGTCCAAGGTCACTCAGTAAGTGGCAGCGCCAGGATTCAAGCGAACAGTGTGGTGCCAGGGCCCTGCCCTGTTTTTAATCCCCCTGCTAGGCTGCCTTCTAACTATTCTCTAGTAAGTGACTATAACGTAGGTCTAAGACAGCATTAATCAGAGTAGAATCAACAGAAACACCTAAGCTCATTTATTATCAACTTTGGAGACAAAAATCTATCCTGGGGAAA
>NW_006294121.1:265349-275955 GCF_000327345.1 Myotis davidii
GAGTATTTTGGTGATTACAAATCCTTAGCAATACAATCAATTAATTGGCCTCTAGCTATCAATATCTCTTCTTTCCCCCAGATGTTTGTGTTTCCACAATTGTGCCTCAAGAGAAACCACAATTCAATGAATCACATATTATCCTGTGTATTTTCAATCAGAAAAAGTTATTTAGCTCCTAATATGAACAGATTATTGCGTAAGACATGTCAACACAAGTAGGGAATGAAAAAAAATAGAACATATGGCTATGCTAACCTGTGGAAATTCTTATACCGAGAAACCTGTGGAAATTATTATAGCCAACATGATAAATGAAGTAAAATATCACTAACTCACCATTATTTTCGGTTCAGTTCAGAACAGCAGACATTTACCAGTGAAGAAATTGAAGGCGGAGGATTTTTGTTTAAGAAAACAACCTTCAAGCAGCTGCAAGCACTCTAGAGGCATCATTTAATCTTAATGATAGATATTCTGGTTATTAATAGTCAATATTGATGTTGTAGTTGCTGCCCAGCTGGCATGGCTCAGCGGTTGAGCATCAACCTATGAACCAGGAGGTCGAAGTTTGATTCCCGGTCAGGTCATATGCCTGGGTTGTGGGCTAGATCCTCAATGTGGGACTTGCAGGAGGCAGCCAACCAATGACTCTCTCTTATCATTGATGTTTCTCTCTTTCTCTCTCTCTCTCTCTGAAATTAATAAAATTACATATTTTAAAAAAGCAGTTTATGGTGGGTAGTCATGTCCTAGCCCTCTCCCTTCCTCTCTGAAATCAATAAAAATGTATTTTAAAAAATATTGCAGTTGTTGTAATTGGCAGTTGCTGTAATTGGGGTGCCTTGCCAGCCCATTCCTCCCTATTTGGAGCCTCCCTTTTACCCAAAACCCCCAGTGGAGGGGAGAGCCTGAGCGGCCATCCCTCCAATTGAATCTTCACATAGGCTTATAGTCAATCAGATTTTCCTTTTTGTGGGAATTTGAAGTCAAGACAGAGACCACATTTAGGTATTGTTGGAGTTGAATCAATGGCAGAACTAAAAAAAAAAAAAAAATGATAAAGCAGAGAATTTAAAGTTGGAGGAAATAGCAGTCGCCCACAGAGGTTCAGGAACCTCTGACTCTCTGGAGAGGCCCAAGAATTCTTAACTTCATAGTTTTAGCTCCTACATGACCGGGTTGAGGAAATAACGACCTCAGACTCATAATTTTTAAAATAACACTTGGTTAATTATATGCATTGCCTTGACCAAAGAAAGCAGGGAACATCTTTTTGTGGTCAGCAGGGACAAGTCCCTAGTCTCAGGCAGAGGAGAGACCATATGTAGCTGCTTGAATGGGCAAGGCAGGCCTTGAGGACATGTGTTAGCACATTTTTAAAAGACTATTAGAAAAGACTGCAATGTTTGCCATTAAAATACTATAGGCCAGTCATTTTGTAAGCATTTTAGTTTCTTTCTCCACAGACATGGAGGGCAGGCTTTGTATGGATGGGTTGATTTCTTTATTGACCTGGCTGTCCTTGGTTACTAGCCCTGTGTGTTCAATACAGTCGTCTCTTACTGGCTTTCACTGCTTCCACTGCAGTCTTAGGTTGGGCTCTCCCAGAAGTAGACCAAGACAAAGATTTGAGTGCAAGCAGTTTGGGAGGTGACCCCCCAGAAGTGGCAGGGGAGTGGGAAATTGAACCAAAGGAGGGAAGAAAGCCCAGGCAATGTGTGTTGAGATGGTTGAAGCTGTGGGTCACTGGGGTGCAATCCCACCGGGGACTCTAGGAGACTACGCAGAAATGCCCGAATTGTCCCACCGGAACGATGAGCAGCTGAGGCACTTCTCCACTGACTCCTCCCCGCCATTGCCTGAGGCTCCTCTGCAGAGATGGTTAATTTCCCGAAATTCTATCCCAGTGGTCCGCAAACTCATTAGTCAACACAGCCAAATATCAACAGTGCAACGATTGAAATTTCTCTTGAGAGCCAAATTTTTTAAACTTAAATACATAGGTAGGTACATTATTATTAACTTAATTAGGGTGCTCCTAAGGCTACGGACCTGTCCAGCGTGGGCCTCCTGTGTCCCTGCAGCCAGAGATAGCGCTAAGGTGGACTTGCAGTAAAGACTCATGCCATGTGAGGATGGTGAGTGCTGGGGAAGGTGAGGGGGCACCAAGAGCACCGCAGCACTGTCTCTTAAGCTTGAGTCCCTCTTTTTTGCAGCCAAGCGGTCTCTCAATAGAACAAGTTCCACTAGAACAGCCTTTGGTAGCAGAATTTACAGTTTAAGGAAACAAATCTTCACTTCCATTCATTCTAACTGATCTCCCCTCTCTCAAGCCCCCATTGTCTGAATTCAAGTCATTTTATTGAATTACTAAAGTTGATTCTACATTATAAAAATTTCAATAAAGTTACAGGAAGGGAACTGAAATTAGACCTAAATCTAATGGGCCTGACAGTTTCCTTCACTCACAAAGACTCCTCTTATTAATTACTTATAGGCAAGTGGCAGTACTGTGTCATGAATTAGAGAGCTGCTCAGCCATCCATCTTCCACACTAAGAATTAACGACATCGCAAAACCAGACAGAAATGACTAGACACATGATACAAAATCTTTTAATGTTCACTATTAAAAAATAGCAAGCGGGGTCAAAGTCAATGAGAAGAAGTTTGTTTTCCTGTATTGAAAAATGGAACTGACGCAAAAGGCCAAGGCTCAAACTTAGATAATTTATGGTCCTACCTCTGCATTTCTCCTGCTCTTAGAATGCGAGTCCTCACTTAACACTGCTGTGTATTATTTTAGAAGGATGTTAACCCAACCATTGTACCCAGGGATAGATTTTATAAGCTATAAAATGATGACAAAATTCTAGACCATCCAGGGGGAAGGCTGGGAATTCCAATGTTTGGAACTGAAGGACCAATGATGCGTTTGTTGACCAACTGGATGAATAAATAATATCTAGCTTTCTGATCTAGGGGATTTCAGTTGTAGCAAAAATAAACAATGCTACTAATACCGCTTCTATAACATCTTTTAAAACCAATTATGATTATGTGAAACGATTTTAATTCACTTATTTCTAATCCTCACAAATCTGATCATTGAAAAGGACCTCACAGTACAGTGGGATGGATAGAGTGGGTAAAGTGCTAGGTAGAAATTTAGGGGCTGGAACAAACTCTGTCTCTAGTCAAAGGGGAAATCTTAGATGTGTCGCTCCCTCTCTCTATGGTACTAACTGAACTCTATTGATCCTTCCAGTGTCATGCTGAGCTGTATGTCATCAGTTCAAGCCTTTACGTCATCCTAGATTGGAAGTCAGACCCATATATTATAGTGATGCTCAAGATATAGAAGGCCTGAGTGCTGAAAAGTTTATCATTAGCTACTGAGAGGAAGGTTGCTGCCTCTGGTTCTTGCTTCAGTCTGGGATAGACAGCCCACTCTATTCTGTGCTCTGGGGGATTGAGAAACGAGCCTGCATTCCAGCTGGGGAAAAGGACACTGCACATGGCGGAGCATCTGAGCGCTGCTTGCCTTCAGGCAGAGGTGCAGCTCCCGTCCACGCTATGTGAACAGCACCCTTCAGCTTTAGCAGTGGTCCCGAGAGGTCACGGGCTTAGGCGATAGGCAACCAGGACAGATAAATGGCCTTTAGATGCATTATCAGAAAGTTCCAGAAACACTTTGGATAAAAAATCTGGGGTGGGAGGACTGGAATTCTAGAGGTCAAATGGGATAAAGCCTCAGACTCATGCCATTTGGGCATTTCAGGGGAGGAAATGTGACCTCCCAGGGCTGCAGAAGTTGGGGACATCCAGCTTATACCTGTCCACTCTTCTCATCCATTGCCCTTGCTGCACATGCTGCAGGCCAGCACCCCACTCCGGCTCCTTCCTCCAGACCAGCTCCGCAGGACACCGAGCTCTCTGAGTGGGATCCTGGAAGAATTCTCACCCAGCTCCTCTTTCTCATTCTGAGAATCCCACGAGCCACAGGCTGCTTGGTTTGTAAGTTGTTGTAAAAGTGGGAGCTAAGCGTGCCTAACTGAAAAGAAATATAATTCAGGGGTATGGTCTCATTTTGTAGCTTGGTATTCCAATTTAATATGCTTAGTCTTTGCGGAAATCCCTATTTTTTTTTAAATATGTTTTTATTAATTTCAGAGAGAGGAAGGGAGAGGGAGAGAGAGATAGATACATCAATGATGAGAGAGAAACATTGATTGGCTGCCTCCTGCACACCCCCCCATGGGGGATCAAGCCTGCAACCTGGGCATGTGCCCTGACTGGGAATCAAACTGGCAACCTCCTGGTGCATAGACAACGCTCAACCAACTGAGCCACACCAGCCAGGCCGATAACCCTATTTTTAACATTCCAGAGTGCAAGCAATGTCAGATTTCCCAAAGGAGTTTTTTGGAATGAAGTGATGAGCTGATAAATACATTGAAGGGCTGCCTTTCCAGCTCCAAGCATCATGTGGGAGGGGTTGCAGCAAAGGAGGCCAGGACCACCTGCTAGTTTCGGCAACGGTGGCCCACACTGACTGCATGCCCGCTCTATGCCAGCACTGTCATGTCACTAGGATTGATCCTTGGGAGCTGTCTCCCTTACCTCTCACTTATGCTCCATCAGTAAGTCCTAATATTACTATCAATTACCTCTTGAGTCACTTTACTTGAATTTGCTTCACCTCCTTATCCACCGATACCTTGGTTTACTACAGGTATACCTGTCGTATTGTGGGTTCAGTTCCAGATCACAATAAAGCAAGCATCACAAGGAAAGGGGGGGTGGGGAATTGGATGGGGGAGTTCATATCTTTTTGCTGGTGGAGGGTCTTGCCTTCAATTTGTGGAAAACACGATTGTGAAGAGCAATCAAGTGCGATAAAACGAGGTATGCCTGTACACATTAGCCTCTTAGCAGCTCTCTCCCATCTACACTTGCCCCTCTAACCCATCCTCCAGAGAGAAGCCAGAGAGATCATTTTGAAATACAAGCCTGAACATGGCTCCTCCTAAAAGCACTTCAGTGGCTAACCACAGTTCTTAAGACCAACAGCAGAATTCTTACTCCAGGTAACAGGATTCTGTGTGATCTGGCCCCACCGTTTCTCCAGTCTCTTCTCATTGTTCTCCCTCCTGTTTTCCACATTTCTGTCAGCCCACAGGGCTTCAGTTTCACACGGCATTTGCATATACCGCCCCCTCTGTTTGGAATGGTTTCCTCCCTCTCCTGCAGAACCTCCTGCTCACCTTGAGACCTCCCCTCAAAACACGGCCTCAGAAAGCTGCCCCCCCCCCGCCCCCGACGGGATGAGGCCGTCCTGCCCACTCACAAGGCATGCCCACCTTCTTGTAGCGTTTCACGTGGTGACACTTTAAAATTTTCTATTCATATCAAAATAATACATGAATATAGTTGGACAAACCGAACACAAGCAGAAAGCCCTCCTGTAAAATTCAGCTTCGTGCTTTCTCATACCCATGTGTGTTCAAGGTCAAGAGATCATTCCCAGTGTCCCAGAAGCCCCCCTTTCCAGTCCTTGACCTGCCCCCAAGGGAAAGGACCACTATTTTGAATTTTAACACGAGTAAATTTTTGTTTTTAAAAATTCCTACCATTTCCATAAAGCGTGAGGCCCTAGACCCCTTCCCACAATGGTCTTGGCATGCATCCTCTTAACCCCGCCCCCTTTTTTTGGATACATGTACATACACATAAATGATGTGTATGTGGAAATGTGTCGTTTTGTTTTATTGTCGCATCGTCATTTTACATTTCCTTGTGTGGCGATTTCATTTCCTGTCTCTGCCACTAAACTGTACCCTCTATAAGGAATATGCCAGCGGCAGCACCTGCTCCTCATTTTCTCCGCAGCCCCTCGTGAAGGTGGGGAGTAAATGAATGATTATCCAGGTGCTGGAGCCACGGGACTGAACAAGACCAACAGGTTCACTGCCCCACTCGCTTCTCTTTTATAGAGTGTAAATGGTCAGAAATTTGTCTAACGCCTCTTAGAAGTGACGTTCTAAAGCCACCGGCTCCATCCTTCCTCCTAAGATGGCCCACACCTCAGAGAGCTCAATCCAGGGCCAAGAAAGGGGCCTCTGCTTGGCTTCCCCAGGCTTCCTTCAACCCGCCACTGGCTCAGCCCCACTCCAGCCCTCTGCGTGGATGCCCCTCCTGGGGTCTTCCTTCCTCTTTTATCCTAAAGCCAGTAAGACAAATGTTACAGAAAGGGCTTCCTGCTTGGGGATCAGGAGACATAGGTTCAGTCAAAGGTCTGAACCCTTTGACTTTCTGGCCGACCCTGGGCAAATCATCCACCAGTCTGGGCCTACCTTTCCGTACCTGTCAAAGGCGGGGTTGGACTGATAACAATTCTAGGGTTCCTTTTCGCTGTAATATTCTATAATAGTTAAGATGGAAGGTACCGATGCCTAAGAGCAGACAGCTCATCTCTGCACAGATGATCCCACGACCCAGGGGTAGTTTAATTCCCACAAGGGAGGCTGAAAAGTTCTGAAGCGCTGTTGGGTTTCTTTCTTTCTCTCTTAAAAAGTCTTTATTGTGGGTTTCTTCATTGTGCTTGTCAGTCTCACCCCAGCCATCCACTGCAAATAGTAATAGCAGAAGGTAGGAAAACAATTCTTCAGGCGGTTTGACACGGATGATCAATAATATCCTTGTGAAAATGCCAGCAAGTTTGGGCATTTTCTTTTAAAAACCGCTTTCTTTACAAAACGATCTTTTGAAACACCATGACTTGATTTTCAGGGACGGGCTGATTACAAAGCCCGAGGTTTCCTGCCAAGGCAGCGTGTTTCTGACGCCCACTTGATGATTAAAGACCAAGGAAAAAGCAAAACAATGAGAGCCTCACATCCTTCTCCGATTGTATCAGGCTGGATGGAGATCCCGGGAACCAAGCCTGCTGTCTGCAGACAGCCTGGCCAAGCAGCTTACATTGGGGTCAACAGACCATAGGGATCCCAGGTTTATACTCAGGCTGCGTGGCCCCGGGCACCGTGAAGGTCTCCCTCCCCGCCTTCTCTGAGCCATCCCGTGTGTCTGGAGCTGTTCCTGTTCAGGATGGGGACTGACTCCCTGGGACTCTCCTCGCTTCCTGGGGCCTCCAGGGACCCTCCAGGCTTTGGGAACTGGGAACATGGGTCTTTGTGAGTCCTGTGGGCCATTTAGAAACCCATCTCTAGTCACTGACCAATTTAATTTTAACAGAAGCATTTGAATGAGACATTGTTGGCCCCATGTTACAGATAAGGAAACTAGAGTCACCCAATCTCATAAGACAAGGGCAGAATGGAATTGGGTTTTAACTCGTGTCTTAGGACACCGAACCTCACAATGTTAGTGACACCAAGGAGAGCCCCTGATTATGAGAAAAGTCCAGGGCACATGGTGAAGCCTGTCATTTAGGCTGGTTAGTAGAGTAACTGCCACTTCATTCTTGGCTCTGGGCCCCTTATCCATCACTGAGCAAGAGTGGGGCTGAGTAGGTACCTCTTGGGGGCGCCAAATCACCAGGCTCTTGTGGGCTTTGCCCAAGGCAAGAAACACCTGGCAAAAGCAGTTCCTGGGATCCCTTTTCAGAACAAAGGAATTGATGACGTTGGAAGACCTGGCTTTGAGTGAAGGTGAGCAGGAGGCAGCAGCACACCTGGAAGTAGTTTAGAGGCATGGCAGTATTTTATTCCAAAATCTAGTGCTGGAAAGACTCTGAGCGTGGGGTACACCCATAAAATCAACGTGTAAGTGCATCGACCATGAACCAGTCTCACGCGGAGAAGCCCTGGAAGAACACCATCTGTTTCCCTCCTCCCCAATGTGGTTCTGTCGCCCACTGACATGCTCAGGCATCCTTCGTCCTCAAATACGCACTCAGATTATTCCCCCAACACTGCGACCACCTTGAGCTACCTTTTTCTGCCACCAAACCTCTGGAAAAGAATAATCCCAACCTCCAGTTTCCCCTCCCCCTCCTCTTACTCCTGAAGTATGGCTCACTCTATTAGAACAGGATTTAATCTTATTATTCTTTTTATTCTCAGCAACTGTCACATATTGGATGGCCTGGAGGGTCCCTCCTTTTGGGAGACTCCCTGAGTTCTCTAGATGTGTGTCCCTTCTGCCGCACACAGGAAGAGATGCCCTGCTCTGCAATCTCCTCTAACACTGATGCCTCTGGTTGCCAAGGGAAGGTCAAGTTAAAAGCTCTAGGTACAGGGTATGTTTAGAAAGTAGATTCTGTTTCATATGAAGCCAGCAAACTCTCCACCCCAGGCTCCTACATGAATAAGTTTGATTGAACCTGACGTCAGCAGTTGATCCAAGATCAAGGCATGTGCAAGCTAGGCAATGGCGTATGAAGTAGCCTGGACCTAAACACTCTGCCCATACAGGAACCAGGCAGCCAGGTTAAACATTTTCTCTTTCATGAATTTAAATGGAAAAATATGGAAGAACCAGATGAGAACAGAAGCCGAAAGGTCATGAGAGACAGTGGGGATCAGGAACAAGCTAGTGTTTTAAAGAAGCCAACGCTTTAAGGAATGAGAAACATTAATAAGTGGAAGCTCTAATGGAGGTAGAGGAAGATAAAAAAGCATAATGGAAGCAAGAGAAGAATGGAGAGATCACAGTAAGAAAATAAGAGGTAGCTGAGTTACATTTTTATTAGAATGCTACTGTGAAGATCCATAGCTCCTACATCACTGAGACCTTAGGACAGCGGTTCTCAACTTGTGGGTCTCGACCCCTTTGGCGGTCAAACGACCCTTTCACAGGGGTCGCCTAAGACCATCCTCATTATCAGATATTTACATTATGATTCATAACAGTAGCGACATTACAGTTATGAAGTAGCAACGAAAATAATTTTATGGTTGGGTCACAACATGAGGAACTGTATTTAAAGGGCCAGAAGGTTGAGAACCACTGCCTTGGGGTAAATTGATGTGGCTCTAGAATAGATTGTTGCCAGTCACAGCTTTAGGGGACTGCCAGAGAATGGTCTCTCCTCTTGGTTACCAGGGAGATTTGAGTTCCCTTTTTGGCCAGTCCTTTCAATGGAAAACCCTTTCAACTGGAACTTTCTGAGGAGACTCTGTTACTTGCAGGCACACAAACCAAACCCATGTAGGCTATGTAGATGTAGATGAAGATTTAGTTTTTCTACAGCCCTCTGAAGGGAAAATTAATATCCCAGGGAGCTCAGTATGTTGTAACTCATCCTTCCCACCTCTCCACAGGACACAGGGCCAATTGAATTCCCTGTTTTACAGAAACCTGGGAAAGTAACTTTCCGGCGCTCAAAAGACCCTATGACAGCAGGTCTCGTGACTCCTCAGCCCAGGGTCCTCCTCACTAAAGCCTGCAAACCTTATTGACCTCAGTGATATCTGCCATTCCCTGCTGTTCTCCTCTTTCCCATCATTTATCTGGAAAAGGTCACAGTTTCAGAGATAGCTCAAGGAGTCCTAATACTACAGGTATTAGGGACGAGCCAGCGAGAAGAACCGGAAAGTCTATGAGGGACTGAGGTTATAACCAGTGTTATTTTGAGCCACTAGGATAGACTGAAGATGATGATACCTGCAGGTACTAAAACAATCTGCCCCAGAAAAAGTAAGCGTTTCGTGACATGTCCCGCCGTTTATGAACATTAACCCCAACAAAGCACAGTTGAGGGGCCTGCTGCCTCCTAGACCATCTCCACCATCTTGTTCAGCCGGCCAGACTTGCACACCACATGTGCTTGGCATTCGCACACCCTCTGCCGTTCATGTAGAAGGTGCTCGGCCTCGTGAATCAAATCCAGAGCAAGAGTCAATCAATTGGTTATTAAGTGATTGCTTCTTCCAGAAAATTCTATTTTCTCTCCCAAGACTTAGCGAGGCAAAGGCAGTATGACCTTCATAAGAGAGAGGCTTGACATTTCGAACAAAGGAAAAACTTGCTGATTAAATGAAGTTCAAAAATCTAATTATGAGTAGAAAAGGCCTTTAGCTAAATGATTTAGATCCAGGGCTACCGCACAGCCACTTTCTTTGTCATGTACAGATTCATTGTCAGCTTCTGCTGGGCTTGTGTGGAGGGTGAGATGACCTCCAGACAACTTAGAAAGAGCAAAATCCCTCAATATCAGAACAAATCCAAAGTAGGTTTTCCTCTCATAGGAGTTTCTTCCCTTCCCATATCCCTGAAACAATGCTTCATATCTGGAGTCGGCACGGGGTAGCTTCTGGGAGAGGGAACTAGGATTTCTATTAGCCTCTAGCCCAGGGGTGGGCAACCCGTGGCACGCGTGCCAAACATGGCACACCAGGAACTTTTGCTGGCACGTGAAACCCTCTCTTATAATCTTCCATTTACAATTTTTTTCTCAATATCAAGGTTTTTTTTATTTTTCAGATAAATTCAGTGTAGGTGCATCTTAGACAAATAAATAATTTTACATAACAATTATCTTAAAGACCCTAGACATGGCTGACTTTGAAATGCAGTTGATTGAATTTCAGAGTAGTTCAATTTGGAAGCAGAAATTGACTCCAGAGAGGCTGGCAGACCCT
>NW_006294121.1:276132-281819 GCF_000327345.1 Myotis davidii
GTATACATTAAAAAATAAATGTATTTTTCATCATCATATACTGTGTTTTTGTCGCTCGAATGAATTTTATTATTTCTTCAAGGTTCTTCACATACGTACACCTTAAGAGATATCAAGTAGGTGTAACATGTTCTCAAAAAATTAGGGTTGGCACGCAGAAGAATTTTGAGTCAGAGATTTTGCTGGTTTTGGTATGCACTCACAATAAGGTTGCCCACCCCTGCTCTAGCCTCTAAAATCTACTCTGAATAAGCATACAACCCAAGTAAATACAGCATGCTGGCCATGGAAATAGAGTTTCAAGTTTTCTAATTTCATCTTCCAACCAGACTGCCAATTCTGAAACCCTCTTACATAGATATTTGGTGGTAGGGCCGGTGGGGGTGCTTTGGAGGCAGTAAAAAAATAATAATAAACCTATATTCTATCATTTAAAATAGAACCAGAAGAAACGTTGGGGACCACTTATTTAAGCCCTATTTTTCTGGTGAGGATTTTAACCCAGAATGTATTTATTTAGTTTACTAACCTGGAGAGGTCTGCCAGTTTTGTTTACCTGTGCTGGCACCTCGGAGATAGTACGGTGCAGTGGTTACATGGATGATCTCTGTGTGAGACTGCCAGGGTTCGAACCTCCTCTCTCCTGCTTACTACTTAGGTAACTCTTGTAAGAGGATGGAAAAAGAAATGAGTTCAGGTGTGACAAGTGCTTAAGCAGCGTCAGGTGTATAAGGAGTGCTTATAGGATGCTAGCCTACCTGACAGGTCCCTCACAAAGCTCCTTCTAGGACTGTGAGATGATACCTGCCAGGGACCGAGCACAGTACCTGGCACGTGGTGGTCAATAAAGGTGTCCCCGCAGTTTTACAAGAAAGGTGAGAGAGTGGCTTTCTTGAGTCCAGACCTTTTACTGACCAGGGAAGAAATTGATTTTTATTTCAAAGTAAGGACATCTGGATATTTGGAAGTGCTTTTGTATTTTATATAATACTGGACATAGATGATCAGCAGAAAAGCCTAGAACTATTGCTTCTTTTCTAGAGTGTGTTTAAGAAAATTACACAGCAATATCAGTCAACCGTTCTTCCACTTAACAGGGGAGTCCAGACCAGAACTATCACCTTGGCCACGTTGGTTAAAAATTAGAGCTATTATAACTACATCCTCAGTAGGAAGGATTGAAAGATTCCCATCAGAGCCCATGTTTTGGCTGTTAGCACTGAATTGTCATCATGTTTAGTAAACTCCACATAGTTCTCAAACCAGAATGAGGAGTCACACCATCAACAAGTCTGCCATCACGAAACACTTAGTTAACAGTGTCCCCTGAGTGCCGTTTAGGTACGTACCTGGATGACCTAGGGCAGGGGTGGGCAACCTTTCTGTGAGTGCGTGCCAAAAGCAGCAAAATCTCTAACTCAAAATTCTTCTGCGTGCCAACCCTAATTTTTTGAGAACATGTTACGCCTACTTGATATCTCTTAAGGTGTACATAGGTGAAAAACCTTGAAGAAATAATGATTCATTCGAGTGACAAAAACACAGTATATGATGATGAAAAATACATTTATCTTTTAATGTATACATGTACACTGATAGTCCGACAGAAAACTTTATGACTCCGTTTGATATTATCAGTGGGACTTTTGCTGCTGCATCACCTAAGAAGGCAGGGAGAGTTAAGGCAGAGGCATAGAAATTGCTCTTCTTCCCTCTTGTCAATACATGTCTATGGTCTTTAAGATAACTTGTTCTGTAAAATTATTTATTTATCTAAGATGCACCCACACTGAATTTATCTGAAAAATAAAAAATTCGATATTAAGAAAAAAATTGTAAATGGAAGATTATAAGAGAGGGTTTCGCGTGCCAGCAATAGTTCCTGGTGTGCCATGTTTGGCACGCATGCCAGGGGTTGCCCACCCCTGACCTAGGGTCTAGCTCAAAGTGTCAGGATGGGAAACTGCTCTGGAGCTAAGCTCACCCCCCGAGGCTCTATACCCTGACGCACAGTAATGCCTGGAGATGCCCTCGAGTCTTTGTGAGCCCACAACAGGAATATCAGGGCACGCGCTGCGTCAGGGCTGGCTGCGTAGTTTCCATACATTCCAGTATGCTCAGATTTGAGGATCAAGGTTAGATTTTGGCAACAATTTAGTTAATCACTGTTTGACCAGAGGAGATGAACATTCCAAAACGGAGGCGCTATCGCTCTAGACTCTGCTCTGGTGTGAATGCCCTAGCTCTCGGTGGGGGGAGTGGGTGAGGAGCAGTTCTGAGAAGGGGAAGGGAGTGAGTGGGGGAGGGTAACCCTCTGCAGGAGGGTAAGGAGGCAGGGACAGTGCCTCCCATGGGCTGAAGCAGCAGCTACCCTATAGTGATACTTGCTGTAAGTACCTGCTGTTGCACCAGGACATTTTTATCTCCTGAAAAAATTACTAGGGTGTTCTAGGTCAATAGCCATCCTTAAGTGCAGTAAGGGTTCTACCAGCTTTATCTAAGTTGTAAAAATATGACAGTGATGATTAAATCAGAAGTGGCTGCCCTTTTAGAATAGCATCTAATGCCACTGGGATCTCTGAATTATGAAATTTGTGGAGGATACGAGGGCCGTTACTCTAATTTGAAGAGCCGTTGAGCTCAGTGAAACGGCCCTGTCCGCGCACCTTCCCAAGGTTGTGTGTGATCTGCTGAACTTTCTCAAAAACATAAAGTACATGAAACCAAAAAACAACTGTGGCAACATCAACACACGCTTCTGCTTCCCTGCGCCATGGGCCTGGCCATCTCCCCCATTAAGGAGAGCTGGGCTTCCAGGCGGCCTTGAGAATAGAACACAGGCTGCTTGTGTGGAAGTGCTCACCATTAAAAAATCAACAGCGGTTTGACTGCCAGCAGCAAGGCTGCGATTCCCCGCCTCTCCCCGCTTCTCAGGGCTCCAGCTCCAGCCAGCTGGCCTGGGCCATCGCTCCATTAGCGTGGAGTTTGAAAAGCTCCACACAGATGGACTTGAGATTGGGGGTCCTGCCACTTACAGTTTCTGAAATGCACTGATTGCCTGTTTGAGCGGAGGACACAAATGTGTTGCAAAGAGTGGAAAGTGTCTTGAAGGCAGCAGGCATGTCTCTTAGGAATCCTTGCCCAAGGGAGCCTCCCACAGCCAGCTCTATTCCCCCCAGGGCTGAGTTACTCCGTGGCTCTTAATTTAGCCCCTCCTTCAGCGGCCCCGCCTTCCCTGCCTCTGCCTTTCTTCTCTCAGGTCCCAGATGCCCTGAGAGACCAAGTGCTGAGCTGGGGCTGGGCACTGCACGACTCAGGCTGCTGGGAACTGGATGGGGAGGCAGGTTGTTCCAGGCAGCTGGGAAATCCTCAGTTCTCTTGAGCTCAGTGTGTTCTGACAGCAGGTTCGGCCTAGTGAACTCTCATTTAATCTCCATGTGTCGCTCAATAGGAGTCCCATGGCCACTGCCACAGGGCGTCTGAGAGAAGAAGGGGAAGGTCAGGAGAGCGAAGAACACCCGGACGTTAGAACTCATAGCGTCAGCTCAGCTCTTCTGGGTTATGGCGGTTTTGCTCGAGACTACCCAGAGGGACCTTGGGAGCTGGGCATTTCAGCTGAGGGCTGAAGAGAACACGGTTCTTAAAGAATGACACTGGCGTTAATAAGACACGGGGTCTGCTGAGCCCTCCGCATCACTAACTTCACCCCCCCCCCGCCCTCACTGAGCATTCCTTTCCACAGCAGCATGTGAGGCAGAGATCTAGGGCCTCTGGGGCCCTCTAAGGAGCCCAGAGGTGCCTGCCCACAGTGGGCTTACCTTCTAATAAAGAACCCAGCAATGGCCAACATGGTGTCCCTGGACAGATGGGGAGTCCAGCTGTGACCAAGCTGAGATGATGAGACTGCTCTGTGGTTATGTACAGGGTGGGCCAAAGGTAGGCTTAGAGTTGTATGTGAAATACAGTTTATTCTTGTATTATTGTTTAATTACTACATTATTTTCCATACAAACAACTGTAAACCTACTTTTGCCTCACCCTATAGCCAATGTATGGAAGCAACCTAACGTTTATCCACTGACGAGAGGATAAAAGAGCTGTAGTACATGTTCGGTAGGCAGTAGCTGCTAGGGCAGGAGGAAGGGCAGGGGAAGAAACAGGGAATGTATCTCACCCACTGAACAAAGAAGTCAGTAGTTTTGGGACGTACCAGGATAAAATCGCCATATGTTCTCATGAATTCTGGGAAAAACTACCAAATGTACAAAGGGGACCTTGAAATCTAGTCTGTTGCCCAAAATATCTGTCAAGGGAACTTTGAATACTATGGGGGGGGGGGACAGTATAAACTTAAACCCCCACCAGATGGGGTGCTCAGACTAGCTGTTTCCCACTTATCATTTATGCCGTGTACAGTGGGGCCTAGACTTATGAGTTTAATTTGTCTGAGACCGAGCTAGTTAAGGAGCTTGTTAACTCAAATTACTCTAT
Organism: Myotis davidii; assembly: GCF_000327345.1. Lineage (NCBI taxonomy): Eukaryota > Metazoa > Chordata > Mammalia > Chiroptera > Vespertilionidae > Myotis > Myotis davidii. The sequence continues at coordinate 280,624 of NW_006294121.1, forward strand.
CAACTCAATGCAAAAAATCCACTGAGAGACAGCTGGTATCTCAAAAATCTCATTAGTCGGGACACTCGTAAGTCAAGGCCCCACTGTATTCTTAATACATTTGCTTGCTTTGCTTCCTTAATACATTCATTGCTTTGCCTCAACACTGCTTTTAGTCACTCATCTGAATTCTTAAGAGCAGAGGTCCTCAAACTACGGCCTGTGGGCCACATGCAAATACAAATATTGTATTTGTTCCCGTTTTGTTTTTTTATTTCAAAATAAGATATGTGCGGTGTGCATAGGAATTTGTTCATAGTTTTTTTTTTAAACTATAGTCCGGCTCTCCAACGGTCTGAGGGACAGTGAACTGGCCCCCTGTTTAAAAAGTTTGAGGACCCCTGCTTAAAAGCATGACAAGAGCCAAAGAAGGGAGAGCCCCCTCTGACTCGGGCGGCTCTTTGGTAACACATATACTACCGGGTGTCCCCCCACAATGTATACGCACTTTGAATAATTATTAATTCTAATAGGTTAAATCTGAAAAGAAATAAACATCAATTGAGCTATAAAAAAATTTATGTGTATACATTTTGGGGGGATACCCTATACATAATGGAATGTTACTCGGCCATAAAAAAATGAAATCTTGCCATTTGCAAGAGCATGGATGGATCTAGAGGGTATTATGCTAAGTGAAATAAGTCAGACCAAAAAGAAGATAAAACCCATGTTTTCCACTTATATGTGGAATCTGCAAAACAAAATAAATTAACATACAAAACAGAAACAAACTAATGGATACAGAGAACAAACTCCTGGTTTTTAAGTGGGAGGAGGGGGCTGGGTAAAAAAAGGGGAAAGATTAAGAAGTGCAAATTGGCTGTTGTAAAAGTAGTCACGAGGATGTACAGTACAGTATAGGGAATATAGTCAATGATATTGTAATAACTATGTATGGTGCCAGATAGGTACTAGATTTACCAGGGTGATCACCTCATAAGTTATACAAATGTCTAATCACTATGTTGTACACCTGAAACTAATATTGAATATCAATTGGAATTGAAAAGTAAAAGAAAATATTAAAAATAAACTGCAATGGACCTAAATAGATACTTTTTGAAAGAAGACATAAAGAAGGCCAACGGACATATGAAAACATGCTCAAAGTCACTAATCTCCTGAGAGATGCAAATCAAAACAACAATGAGGTA
>NW_006294121.1:281914-287156 GCF_000327345.1 Myotis davidii
AATAACACATAATCACACTCATTTGTTCAATATAATGAACAACATAAACGGATGAACAAAAACAGATCCAGAGACAGAGAAGCATCGATCAGACTGTCAAAGCTCAGAGGGAATGTAGGGGAGGGTTAGGGGAAGGGGGAGAGATCAACCAAAGGACTTATATGCAAGTATGTAGGCCTAACCAATGGACACAGACAACAGGGGAGTGAGGGCATGAGTGGGGGGCTGGAGGGGCAATGGGGTGATAAGGACACATATGTAATACCTTGATCAATAAAGAAAAATAAATAAACTGCTATCCCTCTATTATGTAAAATACTCAGTGTGCCTGAATATTTCTTTTTTTTAATCCTCACCCGAGAGTATGTCCATTAATTTGAGAGAGAGAGAGAAACATTGATATGTGAGAGAAACTTCAATGGGTGGCATCTTGTATGCACCTGACTGGCGATCAAACCGGCAACCTAGGTATGTGCCCTGACCGGGAATCAAACCTTTCGGTGGATAGGATGACACTCCAACCACTGAGACACACCACCAGGGCCTGAATATTTCTTACCAATTCCCATCTGATGGCTTCCCATATCCTCTATTTTGGGGGACAAGAATCCACACGCAGTGAACACCAGCAGTAAGACTTGAGGGCAGGAGGGTGTCAGTGTGAGCTCCTTGAGGGCAGAGTCAGTATCTTATTTACCTTTGGGCTGCAGAGGTTAAGGTCAGTGATTAGAACATAGGTGACTAATAACTATTTGCTAAACGACATTGGGTCATCCCTACCTTTCACTTGTGTTGCACCTTCCTCCTTTTACAAAACAGCTTCATGTGTTTATTCTTATGGAAGCCTGTGTGGGACAGCAAATGTTTTTCAATTCTTTGCAGGCACAGATGTGTTCAATAACATGCCCAAGGCGACAGGGCAAGTGCACGTCGAGTTGACACTTGAGCCAGCTGCCAAGGTGGTGGTGGTGGGGCTCTGCAAAAAATGGAGGAGAAAAAGGAGACGTACCAGGTCTTACATTTGTGTCCGTTAACTTATTTATCAGGTTTTAAATTTGTGTTTACTTGAAGCATCTTAAATTCTAAGGTGTTGTTTTTTTTCCCTAGTTGTAAAGGGGAAAATACATAATGATAAAGACCACTGTAGGTTGTAGATGAATAAATGCCCTCCTCTGGGTTAAAACTCACTCTAAGGCTTTTATTATGCTGGTGAATAACAGTAAAGGGATCAGACATCACCCTCAGGCACAAAACATCAGAAAAAATATATCAATTTTCTTAATGGAAAATAGAAACTATTGCTGCGTCATCAGAGATTGTTTGTCACAGCGCAGTTTCTTTTGCTAGGAAAGTGAACATTCCCCCCTGATCAGGACGTACAGCTCACAGCACGGGATTAGCACACCTGACAGTGCCTGGCTCAATTCACATGACCCTTAATTATTTCTGGAAACTATGAAATTCACAGCCAAGTCCATCAGTGGCCACAATGCACAATTCTGCACCTCCACTGTCAGGCTAATGGTGCCATTTTGCTCTTAGAGAGTAAATTACTATCATGCCTGAATTGCAAATAGTACCAAGTCATATTTTTGTCACTATAAACAATTCTCTAAAAGCTAATTCCTTGTCTCTAGATCATACATTCTCAACCAAATTGAAATCACTGTCAACACAGTAAATTGGTGCTTAGGGTCCAAGGGGTGACAAAAATCTTACCCTTTTTTAGTAGATAAAGCACAGGTATAGCTACAAACACATATACAATATATCTTCAGTATTAACACTTCCTGGGAGGGAAGACAACGAGGGAAAAATATGTATCTCAAAAGGCTCCCTTTGGAGGAGGGCATCATGGGAAATAGCTGAGAAACACTGTTCTGTTAGATGCTCTAACCTGCCTACAAACCAGGATATTCTTGGGAGTTTAAAAATACTGATGCCTGAGCCACTCCCAAAGTTTCTATAATTGGTCTGGAATGGGGCCTGAGCTTGGTACAGGCAAAAGCTCCCCAGATGAGTCTAAGGGGCAGCCAAGATTCAGAACCACTTCTCTGGATTGCAGGCGACATTCGTCCTGCCACCTTCCACCCCACGCTATGGCGGCCATGACTAAACCACCCCGGCATTCTCCACACAGCTCAGATGTGACTTTGGAATTTTGTCCAAACATTACTGCAGCCAGTAGGAGCTGGTGTGTGCAATGAAACCTATTTGCCATCCCTGGGCTAGAACAGAATCCAAAACCTAACATACCTAACGTTTTAACACGCAGCAGTGTCTTACTGTCATTATGTCTCATTGTCATTATGATCATTACCTTGTGATCAAGAAGAAGGAGAGTAAACAATAAAACTTAGTGGGGAGTGGAGAGAAGGAAGTTTGTTGAATATCTAACTAGAGTTGTGCGAACGTATGTTTGGTTGTATCTATGAGGGCTGGTTGACATTCCATTTTCTTTATAAGATACAGGAGTCACATTGTCTCTCTTGGAGGTGAACAGACATGTCCGCCAGGCTGAGGAATAATCCCAACAGGTCTTATTCGATCGCAGGCCTCTGTGGGGGGTGGTTCAGTTTAACGCTGGCATCTGTAGGTAACATGCAGAGCGTCCAGGCGGCAGGGAGTGCAGGTTTTAGTGAGGTTAGAGCTTCAAGTAGAAAATCAAATGAAACAATTTCAAGAATAAGTGTTTCTGATTAGCACCTCAAATTTAAAAAAAGGTTGTCTACTGAGGTATATAGATTAATCAACAAATGCATTCTGTAAGAATATTTGGACACAAGAAAAATGACAGTTTTCCTTGAATTTGATGGTTGAATAGGAACATAAAACTTGATATATTTTGATCACTTAAGGGAATTTGAACTAATCTTACACACACGTATATGCATGTGTATGCGAAATAGTTTTTGGAAACAAAATGGCCAATGTTTGGAAAGGTGTTTGCCTCATCAGTCTCCAGGGAATTATAATGTAAATAAAGCCACCATGTGGGCAAACGGTGAAAACACGAATGGCAGAGAGGATGCAGGACAATAGCATCTCCCATCTCCTGCTGGTGGGAATTCAAAATGGGTTCAACGATGTGGGGAGCCGATATAGGGTTAAGCCTCAGACTGACCTGTTGGCAAAGTCACAAACAGGTCTTCCGAGTCTTAACCCAATCCGAGAGGTGGCCACTGATTTACACGCGCTATCATTTAAAAAATAAAAAAGGGGGAATTTGCTGGAAGCCGGTCCATCCTTGCTACTTGACACAGACGCTGCAGAAAAGAAACATCTGCACAGCATATGTTTCAAGGGACCTGGGCATACTGTTCTTAATATGTTTGCTCCCCTTCTTAGCGCTATGTGTTTTAACCAAGGTCACCTCTCTGAGAAAGGTTGTTTCCCCAGGTGGGGATTTTTTCCTGGAGTTAGGGATTAACAGGACTAAGGAAGGGCATACAACCCCTTAACTAAGTGCCAGGCAAGTAGTTAATCACTTTAACTATGAACAATCACACTTAAGCTACATAATCTTTACTCCCTGGAATGGAGATAAGACACGCCCTAACCTTTGGATTAGAAATTGACAGGATTAAAATCAACTGGTATAAATACAGATGTAACAAGACAATAAAATACAGAACCTGGCTGGAGATCCTGGATAGAACCAGGCAGGAGAACTTTGCTATGCCGATCAACTGAACACTGTCTCCGTGTCATTCCTTTGCTGACTCTGTCCACACCTTTGGGAACCCCTGGACCTGTTGGGGTTGGACTCCAACAGAAGCAGGATGAGGGGCCACAGAGACCAGTGTGGAGACTGCATCGTAGTACAGTTTAAACGGAGCAGGAATATCTTTATTCATGAGCCTGGATTCCTGAGAGTGGGGCCTTTATTCCTATTTCTTAAGCACTCGCGTTAATTACAAAACACTCAAATACCTATTTGGCCCGCAGTTAGTACCTGGTCTTCTGCAGCCTAGAGTACTTTATAATCATTAGCTCATTAGCATTAATCAAAAAGCATCTTAGCGCATCATGCTGCGGAGTTACCACTGAGTCCATTCTGAAACCCAACGATCTGCCTTGCTTGGAGCAAGCCTCCCTTACCGATGGCTTCTGTGCACACAGCTGACATGGCCCTCCCCGACCTGGCCTCATCCTTTCTGATCCATACTCTGGCCGGCTTTGGTCCTCCCGCCGGGTAAGAACCACTGTGCCATCGCTTCCTTTCTGGGAATGGCGTTTTGTCCCCGCTTGGCTTGATTTTGTGTTTAAGGACCAATGCCTAGCGGCCCCCCGCCCCCTAGGGAGTGTCTAAAGCTTTTTGGAGCCCCCCATCGGGTGACCTCCGCCTGCCGGGGCCATTTTTCTTAAGAGCTTCTCTTGGGGGCCCTGACAGGACTGTCCATTCGGAGCAGGAGAGCTGGGCAGACAAGCCCCTGGATTGTTGTGGGAGACCTCAGGTCGCTCTGGGGCGGGGCGGGCCTTTCAGGAACCCGGGAGGCTGGGACTTGAATTCCGATGAGAGGGGAACACTCGGAGAAAGCAGGCCTTGATGTATGCCCCAGTGGACAAAAGCTGCTAGTGTCAGCTTGATTTGCAAGATCAACATTCATGAGTTCGACTGCTTAGAAAGGGGGATTATCTGCAAACTGGGGCCTGAATAGAAGCCATAAATAAGTGATTTCACACTAGCAAGCAGGAAGAATATTTCCCCTCCTAAATTATTCCCAACAGCATGTTCGGCCCCTCCCAGGTTCCCACCGGAGCCCTCACCCTTGGGGATGGTGCACTCAAAGGCTGGACCTCTGGGAGCCCGAGGCCTGGCGAGGGGTTCCTGTACAGCAGCGGTTCTCAACCTGTGGGTCGCGACCCCTTTGGGGGTCGAACGACCCTTTCACAGGGGTCGCCTAAGACCATCGGAAAACACATATATAATTACATATTGTTTTTGTGATTAATCACTATGCTTTCATTATGTTCCATGTGTAACAATGAAAATACATCCTGCATATCAGATATTTACATTACGATTCATGATAGTAGCAAAATTACAGTTATGAAGTAGCAACGAAAATCATTTTATGATTGGGGGTCACCACAACATGAGGAACTGTAGTAAAGGGCCGGGGCATTAGGAAGGTTGAGAACCACTGCTAAAGGGATCCGGTGCAGAGCTGAGCAGCGTGCGCTCGGCTTCTTAAAATCTACTCCGGGTTTTCCTTGGTGCTGCCCCCCCCCCCCCCCG
>NW_006294121.1:287168-297136 GCF_000327345.1 Myotis davidii
GGCCTATTCCGGGCCCTCCCGATGTCCGGGCAGGGTTTTCCCTCTCGCCCAGGCTGCGCTGCTGCTCGGCTGGGGTCCCCCGGCCAAACGCAGAACGCACCGCAGATGCACATTTGAAACGCCCTCCAATGTGCACCCGCGTCAAAGGCGTTGGGAGGGTGTTTCATCAGCTGCCTGAGGAGGGGCACGCTCCCAGCCGCTCTCATTTGTAGCCGGTTCACTCTGAAATGTAAATGTGCCCCCTGATGCAAAAAGGAAGGGTGGGGGGTCTTGTTCCTCCCCCCTCTCTTGGGCGAATTTCTGTTCGCCTCCCTCTCGCCCATCCTTTGTGTAGCCTGGCTGTTAACCCTTTGAGGAACCCGTGCTGGAGCTGTCCTTTCTCCCTCGTGGTTGTCACTCCCTTTGTAGTCTGACTGGCTTCTCCCAGCCGCCAGCACCCCTCCCAGTTCCTGGAGGCAGTGCTGCAGCAGGACAGACAGATGGACAGCCACAGATGAGGTGTCACGGGAGCCTTGAGGTGTGGGGAGTGGGGCAAAGGCACAAGCTGGGTAGGCTCCCTGAGGACTGAACACCCCAAATCCTTGTGGTCCTTGGGGGCGGGGGGAGCCTCTGGAACCTCCCCTTAAACCGCTGACCAGGAGGCAGCCTTCCCCAGGGGCTGTTGGGGGGCCGCAGGGGGATAGAAGTAAATGGTGTAAGAGCCTCCTCTTACTAGAATGGTGCTCTGGCGTTTAAAGCCGATGAATTACCCACAGGCGCTGCGAGGGCGGGTCTGGAAATGACTCCAACCCTTTTGCCTTGGGAACCCACTGTTTAAGGAAAGAGTCATCCTTTTCACAGGTGTGTGTGTGTGTGTGTGTGTGTGTGTGTGTGTGTGTGTGTGTGAGAGAGAGAGAGAGAGAGAGAGAGAAGCTGAGAGGGGGAGGAGTAGGGAAGGACTTAAGCTTTGCTCCCAGAGGACTCGTTTTGAGGGCAGAACCAGCAGCAACAGGGAAACACTAGGCAAGGTGTCTGTACTGGATTGAGGGGAGGCCTGTAAGGGTCAGGCAAGGCCCAGACCATGGGGGACAATAAGGCACAGCAAAGAGTGTGAAGCCAGGGCCTGCTGGGCTGGGGGCAGAGTGTACCTGAGAACAGTCTCATTGTGGACACAGGACTCACTGATCAGCATGGCTCTCTGTGAAGACACGGTGTTTGCTGAATGAATGTGAGACTTCATAGACGCCTGCTAAGTCTCCACAGCTCAAGGAAATTGTTCCTTCTTGACAGCAATTCAGCCTGGACAGCAGGGAGACCCCAAGATTCACAGGCCTCCCTGTCCTGGGGGAAGGGCCCCCTGATGCTCTCTGGGAAATTCCCAACCGCCGGGCCCCTGAGGAGATTACTGCTGAGCTTATGGCAGCACCACTCAGACACCGCGAGTGGCCAGCGCCCTGTTGGATAAAGCTTTCTCCCTCAAACTGTAGGCTCCTGTAAGTGTGGACATTCCCACGCACAGGTTTACTCCTGCAGCACTATCATCATTGCAAACTATTGGAAACTACCTAAATGTCCAAACAGAGATTGGCTGCATAAATTATGGTTGGACACACATAATGAATGGAGTACAGTGCAGCTGTAACAAAAGAATACGGCAGATTGCATACAACGATATCAAGTGTTTTCCAGAGTATATTGTTAAGAAAGCAAAGTGTAGCCCTGGACTTGAAGATCTAAATCCATAAAACTTCTAAAAGGAAACATAGGGGGCATGTTCCTTGACACTAGTCTTGGCGATGATTTCTTAAATGTGACACCAAAAGCAAAGGCAACAAAAGCAAAAACAAACAAGTAGGACTACATCAAACTAAAAAGCTTCTCTCTGTACAACAAATAAAACCATCAACAAAACGAAAAGGCTACTGATGGAATGGGAGAAAATATTTGCAAATCGTATCTGATAAGGGATTAATATGCAAATTATATAAGGAACTCATACAACTCAACAGAAAAAATTCAGTTAAAGAGGTTCAATATCACTAATCATCAGGAAATGCAAATGAAAACCACAATGCTATATTCTCACACCTGTTAGAATGACTATCAAAAAATTATAAGAAATAAGTGTTGGCGAGGATGTGGTGGAAATATATACTGGTACTGCCACTTGGGAAAACAGTATGGAAGTTCTTTAAAAAATAAAACTGGAACTAACATGATCCAGCAATTCCAGTTTGGGGTATTTATCTGAAGGGAACAAAATCACTATCTTGACAAGATATCTGTAATCCCATATTTATTAGAGCATTATTTACAATAGCCAACACCTAGAAGAAATTGTGGTGCATACATACAGTGGAATATTATTCAGCCATAAAAAGGATATCCTGCCATTTGTGATAAATGGTTGAGCCTTGAGGGCACTAGACTAAGTGAAAAAAGTTATGCAGAAAAAAATACTGTATGATCTCACTTATATGTGGAAATATATATTAAAAAAACAAAACTCATAGATACTTAAAACAGATTGGCAACCCAGAGGTGGAGGGTAGGAAGTGGGCAAAATGGGTGAAGGTGGTCAAAAGATACAAACTTTAAGCTATAAAATAAGTAAAATAAATAAAATTGCATGTATAAAACACACAACAAATAAGGTACAGCATAATGACTATAGCTAACTAATGTATATTTGAAAATTGCTAAGAGAGTAGATCTTAAAAGTTCTCGTTACAATAAGAAAAATTGTAACTATGTGTGGTGATGTTTGTTAACTAATCTTACTGTGGCAATCATTTCTCAATAAACACATACATCAAATCATTATATTATAAACCTAAAATAGATATAATGTTGTATGTTAGTTATATCTCAATAAAACAAAAATATTTTATAATAGAAGAGAAAGTCCTCTTCTATTCCCAACTAGCTATGTGATCTTGGATAAGTGACCTTACCTTTCCAATTCTCTTCCTCCTCTATAAATGTGGTAAATAAAAATAATATCCTCACAAAGGACTTCTGGTCACAATGGCAAAGTAGGTAAACTGTGACGTCACCTCCTCCCATGATCACATCAGAATGACAAATTATTAAACAACCACCATTGAGAACCACCTGAAGACCAGGTGAACAAAATTCCTATAACTAAAGATATTAAAAACAGAATGAGAAATTAAGAAAACAAGCCAATTACATCAAAAAGAATAAATACCTAGGAATAAATTTAACCCAGGAGGTAAAGACGTACACTCAGAAAACGATAAGACATTAAAGAAAGAATTTGAAGAAGACACAAATAAATAGAAGACTATATTGTGCTCATGGACAGGAAGAACAAACATCGTTAAAATGCCATACAATCTACAGATTCAATGTGATCCCTATCAAAATACCAATGGGATTTTTCACAGAACTAGAACCGATAATCCTAAAATTATATGGAACCACAAAAGACTTCGAATAACCAAAGCAATCCTGAGGAAAAAGAACAAAGTTGGAGGAATCACACTCCCTGATCTATCAAAGTATACTGCAAGGCTATAGTATTTAAAACAGTATGGTACTGGCATAAAAAAGACACATAAATAAATGGAACAGTATAGAAAGCCAAGAAATAAACTCATGCCTATATGGTCAATTAATCTATGACAAAGGAGGCAAGAATATTCAATGGGGTAAAGACAATCTCTTCAATAATAGTGTTGGGAAAACTGGGCAGATACATGCAAAAAATTAAATAGGACTACTTTCTTTTACCACATATGAAAATAAACTAAAAATGGATTAGAGACCTGAAACCATAAAACTAGAGACAACATAGGCAATGAACTCTTCGACATCAGTCTTACAATATTCGTTTTTTGAAGAACCACATAGGGCAGACAGAGTCTAGGAAAAGTACCAAACGCAGAGCTTTTAGTTATCCTTTTGCCACAGAGGAAGGAAAGTGCCATTTCCCTGGCATCGGTGTGTGACAACACTCAGTGAGTACAGCCAACCAGGGGACCTCACCCACGCCTTGGCGTCCAGAGTCTTTACTGGGGGCACCATCACCCAGGCACAGGCGACTGCCCACTCAGCTGATCTCAGTGGCCAGCCCCTCACGAATTTCACTTGACACTGCAGGACCCAAAGTCCCCACCCTAAGTCACACTGTTGGTGTGGCTCAAAGCCCTAACTCTAAATCAAATCGTCACTATTCGGCTGACCCAAGACCCTCAAGCAAACAGAAATACCTTCATCAGGTCTACACTCCAAGGGCTGAGTTCACCTTCCATAAACGGGGGGCAAAAACCAGACTCTCTGTGGGCCAGGCTAAATTCTTTAATACACAAAAGGGAAGAATTTAGATAAACCGATGATCAGAACAACAGTAAATCACCCAATAATGGATGATTGATAAGCCCATGACTATATTGTTTCAGAAAAAGTAGAAATGTGTCCATTTTCCTGATAATTTTTATTAAAATATCTGCTTTTGAGAAATGGAGTTGGGTACTCAGAGTAAGCATGGGTGGGAAGTGAGATTATTTGACATGAATAATCCAGATTAGTCACATTTTCTAAACGTTTCTTCAATTCTCTTAATCGTGTCCATAAGATTTCATCAGGGTGAATACTCCACTGACTGATTATTTTCTGTAATTGAATGTGATCTTCTTGATTTTGCAGATAAATCAAGCACTAACCAGAAATGAATCCCGTGGCTGCTAGTGTTACTGTGTAATAAACCACTCCACTCTTAATGGCTTAACCCAACAGCCGTCTTCTTCGCTCCTGACGCTGTAGGTCAGCCATTGGGGCTGGAGGGCTGGGCTCAGGTGGGAGTTCTTGGGGTCACGGTGCAGCTGCCGTCGCCTGGTGGTCGACAGGGTGGATGGTCTAAGGTGGCCGGTCTCACATCCCTGGGTTTGGCAGGCTGTCCATCAGGTTAGGGTGCCCGCATTCTCCTCCATGGGGCCTCCCCAGCAGACCCGCTCAGACGTGTTTACATGGAGAGAACAGCCAGCAGGATGAGAGCAAAGGCTACAGGCCTCCTGAGGTCCAGGCAAGGCTGTCCCACACCCGCCTTCCCGCTGCGCCCTACTCGCCACACCACCCCCCAGCCCAGATTCAAGAGGAGGAAAGACACTCGCCCTCTCTTGATGGGAGCAGCCGCAAAGAATTTGGGGCCATTTAAGAAATGTCACAAATCCTAATCACAATTTCTCCCCCCTCTTAGAGCTAATCCAACGTTCTAAATAGATGGCTAGGTCTCCGCTTCCCTAGAGAAAGAAGAGTTTTATGCTGCAAAAATAGAAAACGACATTGACTTAACCTTTCTAGGGTGCCATTTAAAAGCATTTCCAAAAGCATTTGAATGATGGTCACTGTGTAATGGTACTTTCTGAGTTGTTAATAATTGGTAGAGGCTTTTTTATTTTTTTTGGTACTTAATTAGGCAGAGTCCTTTTGTACTGGAAAAACTCACACCTTTTAGGGAGTCCATACCATGACTCCCTGGCCTGCCCACAGTGAACATGACCGCTCTTGGCCTGGCTCCTGGGCAGCCCTGAATGCGGATCACTGTGGGGGGCCGCTTCCCTGGAGAACAGGCTGGGAAAGTAATGCCTGCCTGTGGGAGAGGCTTCCTGAAACAACTTGAGCTGCTCTATAAAGGAAACTGTTTAATCGATATTGCAGCTGGGCTGTCAGACGAGTTTAGTTCCAAGGATGGAGCATTGATTTTGAGGATGAAACACACGCAGGCCCGGAGGCAGGCGGGTGTTAAGTTGGGTGGTGAACTGCGCTGGGGGCTTTTACCAAAGCTCTGTGCGCTGCGATTTCCCTGGCACCCTGGGACTTGCCTTTCCAGGGAAGTAAAAATGAGTCACTCAGGGAGCTGAACTAAAATTTCAAATAGTAAAAGTTGTCCTCAGTGATCTTCATCAAAGCAGACCTGAGTCTTATAACAAAATGCTTTCTCCCCTCGGTGCTATTACAATTTCATCTCTCCCGGTGACACAGCCCGCTTCTGGCTCCCCTGGGGAATGAGTGTGTGACCATACTCGGTGAGTACAGCCAGCCAGGGGGGCTCACCCGCGCCGTGGCATCCAGAGTCTTTGGTGCTCAGTGGTCAGCGGGAAGGCTGTGTTTTCTGATTTCTGCCCATTCAGACGCCTTTCTCCTGCTGCCCCGCCCGAAACCAGGGCTCGGGCTTGAAGCCATCTGCCCTGGCACTGAGGAATGATGAGGAGCAGAGGAATCACCCCGCAGTGAAATATCGTCAAGGCATTGACCTTGGCGCTCTGCCAGTTAGAAACCATGGCAACTACTGCTGGCCCCTAGAAAATTATTTCTCCTTCCAGCATCCCTGTCAATCAGCACGGGCTTCTTCCAGCTTCCAAAGCTGCCATCCTCAGGACATGGCACCCAACTTCTGCTGTCCTCACCTGGGGACGACTGGGTGTTGAGAGACCCAGGGAGTCGTCAGCCTTTCCTGCTCCCACCCAGAGTCCTGCACAAGGGACAGCAGCTAGTATTTATACGGTGCTTAATACCTGCCGGGAACTTTTAGAAGCATTTTGCATATATCGTATTAGCTCATTTAATGCTTGCAACAATCGCGTAAGAGAGGTATGTACTATTATCTTCATTTTACATTCGAGGAAACGGACGCACCGAGATCATGAGACGTGCATGGGATCATGCAGGCGGGCTTTGGAGCCCAGGCGGCAAGCTCTGGAATCCAGATAAAAACCCTGCCATGTCCCGCCCCTCATTAAAGACAGTAACAGCTTTCTGCTTGAGGGGAGACCGCGGCTCATAGCCTTCCCTTGACTCAGCCACTCCTTGCCGTCTCATTGTCTTGGCTTATTAAGATGCTTGTATCCATCTGGGTCTAACCAGAGAAACAGAAAACGCTTCAAATATTTATTAAAGAGGGGATTTACTACAGGCACTGACTGCTCAGGTGATGGAGAGGTGGGGAGTCGAACAGGAGAGGGCAAGGTAACCCAGCGCCAGCACCGCAGGCTGGGGAGCCCGAGGAAAGGGGTCGTGCTCCAGGAGCCAGTCACTGCAGCCACCTAACACATGGAGCACAGCTGCTGCCACAGACTCTGAAATCTCTCTTCTTCCCTGTTCACTGCCCACGCCACTGCCAGCTTGATCTTTGTCAACTCAGGTGAAACCCTGTCATGTCCTAATGTGTCAGTTTACAAACCTTTGGTGCTCCTCCTGCCCCCTGCCCCAGAGCGCCCCTCATATTCTAGCATCTCGGAGCTACAAGACTCCTTCCAAGGATAGAATGGTTGTCTTCGCTCAGGCTGCCCACTCAGCCCTGAATGCTGTGCCAGGCAGGGTCCCAGCTAGAAGAGACTGCCCGCCCAGACTGATGCGTCAGGGCACTGCTGTCCGCGGGGACGGATGCACAGGAAGGGGGCACAAGGGAGGAGAGCCTCGAGGGCCGATGCATCAGTCAGGGCCAGGCACAGTGGGAACATGCCTCTCATACCCTGTGTTTAGGCACAGGAGCTGGTCCTGTCGGGGCCACCTTGAGAGGAGCAGTTCAATCTTTGGAGAAACAACTGGCCTGGAGCAACCTCTCCGGCCTGAAACCAGGCGAATAAAATACCCTGAGCACCCTCCTCGCCGCCCGAGCTCCTGCAGGGGCGACCCACTGATCGGTCACGGCTTAAAGCCACAGGACAGAAAGGCTGTGGCCACGGTTTACCCAGGTCAGCGGGTTCCGTCTGTCACCCCAGCAGAGGGCAGAGGTGAGAGGATGGGACCGACCGGGGAGGGGCAAAGAAAAGACACCCAGCGCACACGCCCTCTCCCGACATTTCTGTGGCAAATGTCTGCGTCCGTCCTCGAAGACAGAGCCCACATGTGACTTCTCCGTTCCAGTGCCTACACCTCAAAGAAAAGCTCGGGTCTCTCCTTTTCTCTGGGCTGATTAGGATTGCTAATGAGGCAAAATTATGAGTTTCCTCCTGATGTGAGGCAGGTGGCTTTGTGTTTATAGAGTTGAAATATCTAAGCTAGAAAGGGTCTGAGGGGTCACCTAATTCAATTCCTCCATGCTATAAATTGAAAACCAAGTCCCGAAAGTCAGAGAGGTTAAGTGACTAGCCCCTTGTCATAATTATGTCTATGGGCTGCTTTTAACCCCCCATCATCGCACACCCCATCATGCTGAGAGAAAAACTCTCCAGCCCCTCCTCCCACAGGAAGCAGGGCACGCTGCTCGCTGCCCGGGAGGGAGACGTAAGAACCCACACACACAGGGAGGTGTGCTGAAGCAACACCGTGGCCGCGTCCATTTCCTTTGGACACTTACCTCTTGGTTCTTTGGCTTATCTGCTAATAAAGGGGCTCGCAGACCCAGCATTGCTTTCCTTTAATGCTGTGAGAGCACGGTCATGAATAACAACAAAGGAGCACGTGCTGCCACAGCTGTTTCCTCTGAGAAGCACTGGGCTGTGCACTCTGCCAACAGCAAGCCTCTCCCGTTTCTAGACTTGCAGGCAATGCCCCAGGAGCACCTGTCTGTTGATGGACACTAAGATCCACGAATGATATCCTATTGTTATTTGAGCTGTGCAGTGAGGTGACTAGTGACTCTGTATATCACTTATTTTACCCATACTCATTTTCTCAAGATGTTTTTTTTTTTTTAATCCTCACCCGAGGATATTTTTTCCCATTGATTTTTTTAGAGAGAGTGGAGGGGAAAGAGGGCGGAGGGGAGAGGAAGAGGGAAAGAAGAGGGGAAGAGGGGGAGGGAAGAGAGAGAGAGAGAGAGAGAGAGAGAGAGAGAGAGAGAGAGAGAGAGAAGAGAGACATATCAATTGGTTACCTCCTATACATGCCCCAACCGACTGGAGTCAGGGATCAAACCTGTAATTGAGGTACCGGCCCTTGACCAGGAATCAAACCCGTGACCCTTTGGTCCGCAGGCCAATGCTCTACCACTGAACAAAACCAGCCTGGGCTCTAGATGATTTTTTAAGGTATGTTTTTATTGATTTCAGAGAAGTGAAGAAAGAGGGAGAGAGATAGAGATAGAAGCATTGATGAGAGAGAAACATAGATGAGCTGCCTCCTGTACGCCCCTTCTGGGGATTGAGCTTGCAACCCAGGCATGTGCCTTGACTGGGAATCAAACCCTGACCTCCTGGTGTACTTACTGGACAACGCTCAGCCACATAGGCTGGGCTCTCAAGATGGTGTTTATGAGAAAAGGGAGAGGAGAGAGGATTTTACGGTGGAGCAGGAGGGGTGTAGAGAACTGGATATTTTACTGTCCTGGTTTTGTCAGCTCTGTAATTTAGGGTATTTATTTAAGCCATTTGGGGTATTTAAGCCGTTTCCCTATCTATAAAATGGGACAGGCTGGACTAGGTAAACTTGAAACCTCCTCTCAATATCTACATTTTATATTCCTCAGAATAGAGGAGTAGCAACAATAAGCCAATGATCTATAGATACAGAATGGGGCAAGAGTAGACTTACAGTTGTTCATATGAAAAAATAATGCAATAATAAATAATAACACAAGAATAAATTCTGTGTTATTATTAGCATACCCATAGCTATAAACTTACCTCGCTGCCCCACCCTGTACAGGAAGAAAACAAACTTGAGACCCCTTCCCATTTCAATGGCATGAACCTACAGCTATCCTGCAATCCTTCTCTACCGCTTCCAGACAAACTACATACATCCATTGACTCTGTTCTGATATTTTGTCACAGGGTTATTCTATCTTTACACTAGTGTGGTGACCTGGCCAACAACGGAGGCTTACCAGGTGACAGATGAAAGCCAGGGGTGACCTGCGAAAGACTTAAACCTGGGCTCTGTAGACTCCCACGTCTGCAAAACACTGCACAAAACAAAGCACCACATTTTGGGCTGCCTTGCCTTACACGTCATCTTGCTCACCATGCAATTCGTTTTTTTTCTTTATTGATTAAGGTATTACATATGTATCCTTATCCCTC
>NW_006294121.1:298746-315512 GCF_000327345.1 Myotis davidii
CAGTTTTGAGAACAGTGGCTTTGTAATATAGCTTGATATCTGGTATTGTGATCCCTCCAACCTCCAATTTTCTTCTTCTTTCTCAGGATTGCTGTGGCTATTCAGGGTCTTTTTTTAATTCCAGATGAATTTTTGGAGAGTTTGTTCTAGGTCTGTGAAATATGCCATTGGTATTTTAATGGGGAGTGCACTGAATCTCTTTAAAAAAAATATTTTGTTGATTTTTTTAAAGAGAGGAAGGGAGAGGGATAGAGAGTTAGAAACATCGATGAGAGAAACATCAATCACCTGCCTCCTGCACACCCGCTACTGGGGATATGCCCGCAACCAAGGTACATGCCCTTGACCCGAATCAAACCTGGGACCCTTGAGTCCGCAGGCTGACGCTCTAGCCACTGAGCCAAACTGGTAGGGCTGAATCTCTTGATTGCTTTGGGTAGTATGGACATTTTAATGATGTTGATTCTACCAATCCATGAACACAGTATGTTCTTCCATCTGTTTATGTCTTCTTCTATCTCTTTTATCAATGTCCTGTAGTTTTCCGAGTATAGGTCTTTTACCTCCTTATTTAAGTTTATTCCTAGGTATCTTAATTTTTTTGGTGCAATGGTAAATGGGATTTTTTAAAGTCTCTCTTTCTGTAAATTCACTAATTCACCATGCAGTTTTTAGTAATTGAAATTAGTTGGTCTTTTCTGTGAAACACCTTCATTTCCGTATCTGTTACCTTGGCAGCCTGAAGTACTTCTGCCAAGTGGAACTAGTTATCTTTCCCCGGAACTATTTGTATCCACTCATCTCCATGGAGACTTCTGGTCTTTGGGTAATCGTGGACTCTGTGAAGCCACTGAGATTTGGAAATTGTGTGTTACTACAGCATTCATTAGATACTAAGATACTAAACAGACTATTAGAGCTAGAAGCGGGCATGGAAATAGAAGACCCGCTTCTTCTCTTTGGAATAGAAACTGGGTCTCAGAATGCCATCAGTACTCAGGTTCTAGCACTCTGCCTCTCCAGGGTCTCTGTTCCCAGCCTGCTGTGCTGTGTTAGGTACCCAGTGTAACGTCCTCACTATTCCCCAATCTTCTCCCACCTCTACATCATTCTTTACCCCACCATTGGAATTCTCTTTGTAAAACATTACCTGTAATGGGAAACACATAGACCCTTACACTCATCTAACAGGAGCCCAAGAACCAAGACAGCAAATAATTTGCACAGGATGGTGGCCCGCCTGCCAGCACATGCCTCACCCCTGTCCCTGCGTGTGCCCGCTGACAGTCCAGCCCTCTCAGTGGTGAAGTGATTTTTCCTGGCTGCCCGCCAGAAGTCATAGCTTTCTTGGATTCAGAAACAGGGAGTACAAGTTCCAATGAAGTCAATTAAGACAAACTTATACTCGAACTCAATATATTTTAAAATATTTTCAATTTCTTGTCTTTATGAGTTTTTGTCTACCTGAACCAATTATATTTGCATGTGGTATTTATACTTTTGTAAAAAGGTGTTTTTAAATAGTAAATTTTAGTTTTTAATCCAATGATCAAGGGTTTTTATGCATTTGAGTAGGTCCAATCAGTATGCAGATGGGGCAGGCAACAGATAGATTGTTGTTGTTTTTTAAATATCGTATGTATGCGTGTGCACACACATATGTATGTGTATGTACACATATGTATACTTATTAAATATATAAACATATATATTGTTAGTTATTGTTCAAAATAAATGTGAAGATTTATGTCATTCCCTCTCACCTAATTGGGGTCTAGCTTGCTGGGTGCAAAGAGTGTCTTACTCCTTTACGTATAACCTAATGTCCTACCATAGGGCTCCTCCTACACAGGACAGGATTTAGTTAGTATTTGTTTAATAGATGACTACAGTCATTTGCTGTGGCTCTTCTCATTTGCGCGTGTGTGGCCTGTTTTGTGCCCCTGACTGGCATTATAGAGCTTCTGATGCTTTTGCTCGAAGATGGCCAAAGGCCGGCTACACCAGTCCACTATTTCCCTTCTCAGCTGCCCGCAGCCAAGGCCACTTGTCATGTTGCTTAGTGTTCTAATTCAGTGCATCCTTGGACTATGCATTCACCCCCTTTGGCTTGGCAGTAACTGGCTGTATTTCATCAATTAAATGTAGCAGGGCTTCCCACAGCCCTTTACCCCCTCTGAGTCACCCAGCTTGGAAAGAGAGGGATGAATCAGAGACGACAGCATAGTTTAAGGCAGTAACTTACTGGCACAGAACAAAGACCATGCCATACATTAGGGAGGGCCCGCCTGCCTGGTGACTTTGCCCCTTGGGGACAGGCAGTTTCTTGTTTCTGTTGAACTAGAGGTGTTCTATTCAGTCCTGATGACATGAAATCAATGCCTCCCAAGATCGGGGGCAGGCTCTGGGGCTTGCCACCTCAGAGGAAAACACCGATTAAGCATTAATGTGATCTGAGAACACCCAAGTCCAAACAATGCCATTGACCCAGTGCCGATACGTGGCTGGGTTAACCCAGCAGCATTCTGGGATCCACTGAGAGCTGGGGCTCTTTGAATCTTAACCTTTGCACGGGGGTGAAAAAAGATGTGCTGGAAAGCCTTGACGCATGCTGTGGTGGTGGTAGCAAGTTCAAGATCAAATGGCCACTTCATCTTCAAAGACTCCCAAGGCCTTGCAGCACGGAAGGAGACTAGGGTAGGGAGTGTTATTTTAATAGTCATTTGATCAAGGGCTCAACTAACATTTTCTAAGTGTCTTGTACTAAGTGGATAGTGGGCCTGTCTTCTTTGTGTAGACCACCCTCCCTCCCCACCGCCCCCCGAAAACTGTCCTTTTTGAGAAACTCCTACCCAGTTTATGAAGACTTGTCTTTGGACTCTGAAGTGATCATCTTTGTAGAGACCACGGGTAGCACGGGTTCAAAGATTTGTCATCTACACCAAAGATGCCTGCTCACATGCAGTGTCTTCATTTCTTCCTCCAGGTGCTCTCGAGATGATGCAAGACCCACTGAAAGTCCACGTTTTCTTCTCACTTCTGAGCAGCCTCAGATGAACCATAGATGTCTTGGACATGGCCCTGTAGAGGCGTTCAGGACGCCCTTTCATTCTGAAGAGGAATGTCAGGGCCTTCACCGGAAGACAATTTTAATTGACATAACGATCTTCAGATAAGTTGCCTATCTTCTTCACAGAACTCTCCTGGTGATTTTGTAATTCTTGATATTATGCCGGGAAGAAAACGTTAGGTAGATACTTATAACGTCTCCCTTTGGTCACCTACTAAGCTCCTTGCTCAGCTCAGGACTGACTGTGTCCATCAAAAACAAGAAATCGCAAACACTGGGATTGGGTAATCCTGACTCATGCACCAGGAGACTCTATGCAGAACTTAAAAACCGATTTGGAGGGTGTTATTTCTCCCTCTTTTTCTAATTTCATTACTTTGGGAAAGTAACTTCACTTCTTTGGCTTTTATTCCATTTTCTCATCTGAAAAATAAATGGGCTGGGCCAAAAGGTCCCTAAGCATCCTTCCAGTTCTAAACATTCTTAGCATTTTTTTTTTCATGCATTATACATCAGCTGTCACAGTCTGCAATATTTGCAGTGTTCTTCAGGCAAATAAACATTGGGATTGTTTTCAGGACTCGCCTGTTTAAAAAGCACATTTATACATGTCATTTTATTTGGTCTCCCCCCAAAATCACATAAAGTAGGTTAGGTAGGGATGATTCCCTTTCCCACTGACAGATGGGGAAACTGAGGCTCAGAGAGGCTAGGTGATTCGACTATGACCAGCCTCCATAGTAAGGACTGAAATGAAGCCACATAACTGCAAACCCTAGCTCTTTCCTCTCTGTCTGCCCACCTACTTGACTGTTCTGCACACTGACTCAAACTTGACCGAGAAGGGTCTGGGAAATTGAAAAGGGTTGCTAAAATATCACATATCACCAAGTCACCGTACGGTCTGTAAATCAAGCCCATATTTCATATTCCAGGCCAGCCCTTTTTGCTTTTGTTAGACGAGGAGAGGAAAGTGGTGAGAAAGCTGAAGCTTGCATCTTATTCCCTCCCCCTTAAGCAAGTCCTTGCAGCCTCCAGGGATCGCCCTTTAAAAACAAAATCATCTAGGAGCAGAAGCAGTTTGTCATCATAAGACCTCTGGATGAATTGCTCGGGGAATGAACCCTGACAGCTCCACAGACACACTCCCGGAGCGGGCTGCTGCCCTGTTCTCCTCCATCTACCTTGCATTCTTCCAGAACAAAGCCTCAACAGTGGGAGGAAAGGGAGCCTGAGCCAATATAAACAACGGCGACCTAAACCCAGGCCTCAGAGGTGACTCCAGTTTCTCCTGCTTTGCCACTGAGAGAAGGATATTTAGGGGAGAGAATGGAAAAGCAGTTACACACCCAGACTCAGATTAGAGCTGGGCCCCAGGTGGGTGGCTGGTCAGGCTCTTGTAGTGGATGTAAGATCATTTTTCACAGGCTCCCATGCGGCGTGGAAAGAAGGCTAAGATGTCGCCAGTCTTGAAGCGGGCTGAGCGCAAAGCAAGACCCTGAAGTCGGCAACGGAAGTGTGCCAGTCTATGAGAAAGATCTGGGTGCTGGGCAGTAAATTTACTCCTCGGGCCTTCCTTTTTCTCCCTCAGCTGTAAAAGGAGGGTTTTTGAATAGCATCCAACCAGCACTAGTATGGCACCAACTGTATGCCCTCCACTATGCCAGGCACTGATACAGAAATGGACAAGAGGAAATGAAGGCATTTGTTACTGTGTGAAACTGTTGGCATACGCTTTGATTCCACATGTGTTTTAAACCCCACCATCATTGTGTTCTGTACAGCCTATATTAGTGTAAAGTTATCCACAGACTCTTTTGCTTTCACTGATTTTCATCCCAGCCTGCATTTCTGTCATTTCTTTTGAGCTGCTCTTTCCTCTCCCTGAAGAAACTTCCCTCCCCTCCCCCCTCCACGCCCCCCTTTCTCCCTTTGGTAAGTACAGCTCTGCGAGGGATGAAGTTCTCATTTTTGCTTGACTGGAAAGTGTTATTTGACTTTCATTTTGGCAGGCTATTTTTCCTGGTTATAAATTCCAGAGTGGCAGGATTTCTCTCTCTCCAAACATTAAAGATGTCATTCTTTTGTCTTTTAGCTTCTATTGCTTCTTTTGGGGAGTCTTCTAATTTTCTCTCCTATGAAAGGAATGTGTCTTTTGATCTGACAGCTTTTCAGATTTCCCTTTGTCCTTAAAGTTCAGTGGTCACATTATGATGCGTCTGGGTGTTGTTTTCCTTGTATTGGACCCACTTGTGTTTAGTTTACAGAACTTCTGGAATCTGTGACTTGATATCGCTCAGAAGTTTCAGAAAACTATCAGGCATTGTCTCTTCAGATATTGCTCTTTCCCACTCTCTCACCTTCTTCCTCTGGGATGCCAACTGCAAGAATGTTAGACCTTCTCTGTGTGTTATGCTCTTTTCTATATGCTATGTCCCTTTTTCGGTCTGTGATTTCGCTTTGATATTTTCTGCTGATTTGACTTTCCGTTAACTATCCTTTAGTTGATCAATACTCTGTTAAATCCACTTATTGATATCTTCAAATCAGTTATAGAATTATCATTTAATTATTTAAAAAATAGACTCCAGCTCTGGCCTGTATGGCTCAGTCTGTTGAGCACCGTCCCGTGCACCAAGAGGTGGCAGGTTCGATTACTGGTCAGGGCACATATCCGCACTGCAGGTTCGATCCCCAGTCGGGGAGAGTGTAGAAGTCAACCAATCGATGTTTATCTCTAGTATCTACGTCTATGTGTCTCTCTCTCCCTCCCTCTTCCTCTCTCTAAAATAAATTATAAATTAAAAACTAGACTCCAAGTCTTGGCAAAATTCCCCATCTTCTTACCCTTTCCTAAACACAGTCAAGCCAATGTATGATAGGTAATTCCATTATCTGATTTACCCATGAATCTACTTCTCTTTTCTATTTCCATCACTTTGTCCCTTTTTTGGGGGGTCTCTGTAACCAATTTTGGTATCTTGCTAGACACACTGTGTGTGAACAATGATGTAATCTCACTGGCAGGCTCACACTTGAATTTCTTTTCTCCCTAGTTCTAGAGATTGCCAAAAGCTCAGCCAGCTTCTCTCTAGCTCTCAGATGTCACCCTTTGTGTAGCTTCTCAGGCACTCGAAGTAGGCCCCCTAGCTGGCACACACCTGAGGAGAAATGCCCAGGGTAGAATGTTGAGGTCACATTAATGAACTCCCCTCCTTTCTGGGACCTTGACCCCTTGAGTTCTGATTTTCTCAGTTGCTTTCTGATATCTTGAAGCAGATGAATTTTTTTAATACAACCTTCCTTGACTCATTGGTCTACAATAAGCTACTTCATGGTAGAAAGCAAACGAAAAGTAAAACAGTACATAGATACTTCCAACATAAATAATCAGGAGTGAGTGTGTGTGTGTGTGTGTGTGTGTGAGAGAGAGAGTGTGTGTGTGTTTGTGAATGAAATAAATATTTCAGTACATTTTTTTTCTGGGAAAAGAAACTTTAAGCTGGATTTTAAAGAAATGGAGACAATTAACGGTCATAGAAATCATAAGTAAAGGTAGTATATATGCATATAAATAAATGTTTTCATTCATTCATTTTTTCCCAAGATGAATTTATCACCATGGTGCTATATGCCATCCTGTGGGAGAGGTGCTCCTGATGAAACAATAAATGTCTTAGAGCTTAGAGGCTATGGGAATGCAGAGATAAGCAGGAAACGACAATATACAAGAGTGGGGCAAAAGTAGGTTTACAGCTGTGAGTTTATTCTTGTATTATTATTAATTATTGTATTATTTTCCAGATGAAAAACCATTAACCTACTTTCCCCCCTGTATTAAGTACATAAAACAAGGATCTGTTTGGTTGGAGCAATGGATCTAGGTAGAGAACATACAAAAAATGAGAAATAAAATGAGGTAAGATGTTAAAAACCAATGACAGAGGACTGTGCTTGAGGAGAGGTTTGCGTTTGCATGGCAGGCAGTAGAGCTTCACTCCATGTTGAGGTGGGCAGTGTCCAAGCATCAGTGTGTGTGAGGACGACGACCCAGTGGGATATTCAGAAGCCTGGAAACCAAGCCAGAAACCACAGGGATGGAGATCTGGATTATCGGAATACAACACAAGCACATCCAGGATCAGAACTTCCCCTAACTAAATTTCTCGGAGTCCAATACTTTGGGCCATATTCTATTTTGAAATAATGCTAAAAGACGCAGAAGAAATCAGGCCTCTGGTCCCACTTGGCTATCAACTGTGACCTTCTGAGTCCTTTCCTCCTCCCTTTCCTCTTACACTATTTATTCCATTTCTTTCCCTTTCCCACCTGTCCTCGCGCCTTCCTTTCTTCCTTGTTTCTCCTTCATGTTCATCTTTTTCTTGCTCCATTGCTTTTACCAGAAGTGCTGTCATTGTAGTAGCGTGGAATCCTCTAAGAAAACACATTCTGGGGAACCTCCCGTCACCCCTAGATCTTCACTAACCAGCCCAGGTGTGCGGCCTGCAGCCCTCAGGATTGTACTGCCCTTTGCATTCCATTGTGGTGTGTGGCTGCAGAACAATTACGTTTTGTGCTGCCTGTTTCCCCGGGTTTCCTTATTCTGTGTCCCTAAGGAGACACAGAAAACTGGAGAATCAAAGCCACGCTGTGATCCCCCCCCCAAGGACTGTGACTGGAGCTGGCTTTTGAGAGCACATCCTCCTGGATCGGAGTCAGCAGCTCAGCCAGCTCAGCGCAGAGGGCACGCCAGAGTCGCTGTCTGTGCATTAACCCCAGCGGCCTGCGCTCCCCAGCTCTCATCGGCTGTTCCTTCACAGTCAGAAGCACAGAGTTCAGATAATTAAGCACTTGCGAGGCATTTTACATTCTCACGAATCAATCAGCAGGGAATTAATTCTGAAGATGCTCATGCCCTGTACTCCAGGCGTCTCACCCACTGTGCAGGTGGGTAACGGTGAGCTTATCCTGAGGCAGCCGGGGATGGAGCTGGCCTCTGACTTGCAGGAGCCTCTTCCAAGGGCCGAGGAGGAGCCCTGGCAATTCTGTGTTTGTAGTTTATGTTCTTTTTTTTAATAATAGTCTTCGCCAGGCTATTTTGTAAGCATGAGGTCCCGCAATAACAGAATCTATGCCCTGAAGAAACTAAAATATTATTTTCTGGAGATTTATAAAATGAGAAGGAGCAAGACTCTTTTTCTTATTGTCAGGCTGAGACTATGGCCAGTTGCATCAGATATTGTTCTACCTCTAGCCCTCATTTCAGATGTCTAACGTTGGGTTTCCAGGCGGTTTGCTCCTCATGTATATGTTAGGGCATTTTTAATACAGATCTGTATCTTGATTGTGGTGGTCATGAGACTGTACCTCACAGAATTCCACCAACAGGGAGCTTCACTGATCTAGGGGCCAGCAGCTGACTCCAAAGCTTGGTGCCATATTGGTACCAAGGCCATGCTTCCCAGGCTGCTCCCAGCTGGTAACTGGCGCAGTAGGAATACCTGAGCAGAGCTGGCCCTGGGCGACTTTGCACTTTTCTGATGCACTGGGATGCGAGAACCCCCTGATGGTATCGCTGAACCTTCTTAGACTTCACAGCAGTTGAGGATGTTTTTACCCACTTAGGGGTTCCCTTTTGCCTTCACTAGGGGTCAGACTTGAATAAGGGTCTGGTGGATTTCCCAGCTGTGCCTGGCTTCTCCCTCACCTTCTGTCACATGGGCATTTCCCTTAATACAATCCTTCTGCATCGAATCCTGTTTTAGTATCTGCTTCAGAGAATGCAAACACACTGAATTAATTGGAAAAACAGAATTGGCTATTAGAACCATTAATTAAAGTCCCACCAAATTTTCAGGGATGTGAGTAAGTTAAATTTTGAAGGGAAAAAACTCTCATTGTCATGCACCTCCCTGTCTTTAACTTTTGCCCACACTTGAAATATCCTTTTCTCCTCCTCTATCTAAATCCTGTTTATCACTTGAAGCCCAGCTCCATCACACCTCCTTCATGAACCTTCTTGGTTCTTTCTTCTGAATTCTTATGGTCCTGGTTTTATGAATTTACACATCATGGTAATCCTCGATCAACTGTGGTGATCAACCAGCGCATCTTTATTATTATTATTATTATTCCTCACCCGGGTTTTTTTCCATTGATTTTAGAGAGTGGAAAAGAGGGAGAGAGGGAGAGAGAGAGAAACACTGATGTGTGAGAGATACATTGATCCGTTGCCTCCCGCACCTGCCTGCCTGGACCCAGGATTGAACCTGCAACCCAGGTACATGCCCTTGACCAGGAATCAAACCCGCAACCCTTCAGTCCCCAGGCTGGTGCTCTACCACTGAGCCACACCAGCCAGAGCTCAACCAGCCCATCGTTAAACCCCAGAGGTCTACCTAACTACTTCTATGTGTACTTCTCTTGCAAGGCTTGTAGACAAGTGTTCTCCAAATTATGTTTCAGGAACAGCAAGAGCTAATATATAGTTTAAGAGAGGAACATTCCATGGTCAAATAAATTTGGGGAAATACCCACTATGTACTATGGCTCTTTCTCAGATATGTAAATGCATACCACTACACTGAAGGCTTAGCTATAACCTATGGGAATGGCTTTGATTAATTCTATATTCCCTCTACCTATTTGACTAGGGAAACATAAAATTCCTAACAGCCAGGATTTATTTAATTTTTACAACACAAGTTGAGAATTATGGTTGAAGATCTCTCTTTCAGGGATGCATTTGTATCAAGCCATCCTCTACACATGTTTAACAGGAATGGGAAGGGGGCAAATTAGTTGGTAACATTGGCAGGCAGGGGAGACATGAGAGCCAAAGGATGGGGACCAGGAATAGAGGAAGGCAGAGTGTGCAAGGCAGGACTTGGGAAAGCAGGTGATGGGAGCTTATTCTTCCTGGGCAATGTTTTGTTTTGAAATATGTTTTTATTGACTTAGAGAGAGGAAGGGAAAGGGAGAGGGAGAGGGAAAGGGACAGGGAGAGGGGGGAAGGAGAGGGGAGGCAGAGGGGGAGGGACAGCGATATTGATCAGTTGCCTCCTGCACACACTCTGACTCTGGGGACTGACCCCACAACCTGGGCATGTGCCCTGACCAGGAATCGGACCGGTAACCTTTTGGTGCACAGGACAACACTCAACCAGCTGATCCACTCCGGCCAGGGCCTGGTTAATGCATAAAGAGGATGGTTCCTTCTGCTCCGGAAGCACATAGTCATCACGTCAAAGAAACACCGGAGTTCTGAGGCACTGCTTGCTTTGCAGGCTCTCTGAGCATTCATTCTCTGCTTTCCAGCTGCATTTTAAAGCAAGATTGGAGAGAATACCTTACATTCTGAATTTGCCTCAGCTTTCAGCATCCCCTTATTCATTCATTTATTCCAATAAAAATGTATTATCCCCCTACTATGTGCCAGGAGCTGTTCTTGGTTCTGAGGATGCGGCAGTGAACAAAACCAGTAAGGTTCCTCTTCTCATGGGACTTACCTTCTAATTAAGTAAACAGATAGTCAACCAAAGAATAAACTGAAACATAACAATATCAATAGCAAGTTTTATGAAGAAAATAAAACAGGATAAAGGATCAGAAAGTAGACTAGGCAAAGTAGACCCCTAATAAATATTGATTAAATGATTGAATATGGCCTTGTGATTGCTTCAGCGACTCTGCTGCCTTCAAAGAGAATATAACGAGAGGAAGCGCTAGCCAGGCTTGCACAGGTGTGATCATTTTCTAAAACGCAAGAACCCCTCCAAG
This sequence comes from Myotis davidii, assembly GCF_000327345.1. Classification (NCBI taxonomy): domain Eukaryota; kingdom Metazoa; phylum Chordata; class Mammalia; order Chiroptera; family Vespertilionidae; genus Myotis; species Myotis davidii. Next base: position 309,596 of record NW_006294121.1, read on the forward strand.
TGGGCAATACTTTGACATCCTACACCCTGTTCCTGCTCTTCACACGGTGAGCAAACATTCAAACGTTGCCTCTCAGCTGTCAGAGCGACATATTTAGCACAATCCCTCCCGGTTTGAGCATCCTGGAAACGTTGCTGTCTTTCCCACCTCCGCCTTTACCCATTACCCCCTTGTAATTACTGCAATGACTTCAGATTAAGATGTTAAAGTCAGAAATGTTTGTGAAAAAAATTGGCAAGCTGTCACGTCTGAATACCCAGCTGAATTGCCGGATGAATAATAATGCAGAAATGCTTACTGCAAGAAGAATAAATAAAAGCTCATTGTTGTGCAATAAATCCTTCCCTGTAAAACACCACGGAGGAAACTGGCTCTAGGTTTATCACATTTCCCTCCAAGTGCTCAGGACATTTTATTTAATTCTTTTCCGCGCTTTATTCTTTTCCAGGGCTGGTGTATGGTCCTACCCGGCTGTCCCTCATGACATATTAATGCTCCAGGAGTATGTGGGGAGAAATACCAGTGGCATGGCTGCTGACAGGAGCAGCCAGTGACCAGAATAAATGATTAGCTCCGAAAGTGGCAGCCGAGGGGGCATGGGCACAGCGTTGTTACCTGTTAGTCGGAAGAGAAGGCTTTTTATTTATTTATCTTAAAGCTAAAGACTTAGATGTAGGGTTTCCATCTTGCCCATAGCGGGGCATCTGTGCTTATGCAAAAGGAGATAGACATGGAAGGTGATCTCTTTACCACACAATCCCCCTAAGGTTCCACATGGGCCCTTAGGCTTGCAGCAGATTTTGAGCGACACTGTAAGCCAGAGGTCATTGTCACATCTGAAGAATTAGCATATTCTGCTTTGTCTGAATATCTTAGGACTGATACATATATTGTGATCTCATTTGATTCCCCAAATAATCCTGGAGAGCAGGATCATTTTGCCTGTTTTTAAAATGAGGCCATTTATATTCAGGGAAGTTAAGTCATTTGCCCAAGGTCACACAGCCAGCAAGGGACAGATTTAGAATTCAAATCTAGGTCTCCCTGACTCTCTAAGTTTGGACTTTAGTCACTCTTTTAAATTTTTTAAAAATACATTTTTATTGATTTCTGAGAGAGAAAGAAGAAAGGAGAGAGAGATAAAAACTTCAATGATGAGAAAGAATCATTGATCAGCTGCCTCCTGCACACCCCCTACTGGGGATTGAGCCTGCAACATGTGCCCTGACTGGGAATCGAACCCTGACCTCCTGGTTCATAGGTTGATACTCAACCATTGAGCCACTCTGGCCAGGCGATTCAGCTCATTTTTATCAAGCCTTTAATTAGGACCAAACCCCATGCTGTTCATATTTCCCTAATACAATCAAGATCTGAAAATAAAGTTAGTCATTTGAAAGTGTAAAAGTGGTTAGTTCATACTCTGGCAGGATGTAAGAAGTAGGAAAATCCCTGAGCAAGTGGAATGGAGAAACTGAGACAAGAAAATTAAACAAAGCTAAACAGTTTGGGCAGCTTGTGAATCGCAAGATCTTATCTTCCCCAACCAAGGACACTGAGAGCAAATGGTTTATACCTCTCCTCCCTAACCAGAGAATGCATAGCTTAAATCACCCTGGCCTGGGAAAATGGAGGACAAAGACCCAATTAATGTCATTTGTGCCAGCTAAATCCAAGGACAGATAAAGTTTGGGGGACAAATAACAAAACCCCAAAAGCATTTGGATGATATCTCTTGGGGGGTGGTAGGCAGGAATGATAGCTGCCAAGAAAAGGAGAAAGGGTGAGAAATGGGGAGTTTATCTCACCTCCTAAACAAAGAAGTCAGCCATCTTAGGTTTTGCCAAGCAAGAAGACCAGATGTATGTACAAACATTCCAAGATAAGCCACAACAATATAGAAGGGGACTTTGAAACCGAGTCTGCTACCCAAGACTAGGGGAGCTTTGAAAACTATAGGGGGAAAGGGTGAAAAACCCCTGAACCTCCACTGGGCACACGCTCAGACTAGCTGAGTTGCCCCCTTGTGCTTTATGCCAAGTGTATTCTTAATAAATTTGACTGCTTTGCTTCAGTGCTGCTTTCACTCGTCTGAAATCTTTCCTATGAGATTGACAAGAGCAGAAGAGGGGACAGTCTTGTCCCCCATCTCAGACTTAGGGGGCTGCCTGGTAACAATACTACTTTTAACAAGACCAAATTAGGAAAATAATTCTTTTAAATAATTTGTTCAGTGCTGAGAACTCCACAATTTTTAAGTCCCTGGCCTCTCTGTGAAGCTGCCTACTGATGTTAGCTAATCAATCATCTTTAAAGCAAGGACGTTAACTCATTTACTAAAGGCCACCAGAGTTGTTTCTATGCATCAGGAAAAAACACATTCAACCCAAAACCAAGATCATAATTTCACCTTAATGCAAACTCTTTTTTGCCATTGGGATTAAAATCAGTGTGTATCAAGTTTGTTAATGTCAACAACGTAGATGACAATAATGATAACGGTAGCTATGACAACAAAGACGATCATGATGCTGAAAGCTTGTCTATATTACAACTTCTTAGGTTTTACTATCATTTCAAAAACCACCACCATTTGTCAAAAGTTTTTTAAATTTTTCATTGAATGATGGGAGGCAGTCTAATTTCCGATCAAATAGTGCTACTGCTGAGATGTGCATGCATTGCTCACTGTGCAAGACAGAGAAGAGAAAAAAAAATATAGATAAGAACCTAATAAAGAAATCACAGACAAGACTCTCTTAATTGCAAAAAGAATTGGAAAGCCTTTCATTTGACCCACATCTGTTTTCAAACCAATTTACCATTTTTGTCACCTCCCTTTTCCCTTCCACCTACTTCTTCTAGTATTCTATTGTTATAATAATTATCATTATTATTACTTTTTTTTGGTCTCTTCTTTTTCATTCTCTTTTTCAGCAAACAAAACAGTGGAGGAAACAGCCTCCTAGATAATGAATTGCATTATTAATTTGGTTTGTTGCCAGGGATTCTGGTTCTGACTTAAGGTATTAAATGAAGTTCCAGGATTTAATCAAGGGATGAAGGCTGTCAGGAAAAAGAAAATCAACTCTGCAGGTGAGTAAGCTGGAAATAATTGGCATTTAGAGCTGTGCGTTAGGGAAGTTTGGTCCGAGCTCTTTCTAGAGGGGATAAAGCAAAAATGATGTGTTTGGTTAGTTCAAAAGTCAGATCCTTTTTAATAACAGAAATAGTAGGAAGCTTTTCTGATTTATTCTAGTGAACCATCAATATCTGGAGTCATTGCACTCAGGGATTGTTGGGAAAACATTGACGAAAAGAGGCCACAGTTATTGTCCAGGCAGCATTGTGCATCCTTCTGAGATGGCTTGTCCTGACCTGGGCCCTTCATCCTGCCCCCTCGCAACTGCAGCTTTCGCCAGACAGGAGGAATCTGCTGCCAGGGGCAAATGGTGCCAGAATGAACCGCTTTGTCAGTTCCTGAACCTAAGCACCCACAGCTAGAAGACTGGAATGTGAGCACCTGGGCTAGCATCTCAGATGCACACTTGTGAGATTTTGCCTATAATTCAAAGCAAACAGAAGGGAAAAAAATATATTCCTACTGTGCTGTAAAAATAGAAATAAAACCCCTAAACACTGTCGATTCTAATTCCTCCACCCAGGATGCTGATATCGGTTGCCAGGAATAAACACCGACTGAGCACATCCCAGAAACTTAATTGTCCTCTTGTTACTCGATATTTACAGTCCTCAATGTGCAGTGGGGCTGCTGGGCTCTCTTAAAGGGCCATGTCTGCAGTCCTCAGTCTCAGGGCACCCCAAGTAACAAAAGGGTAGGGAATCCGCCCATGCTAACATGGGGAGGGACTTGTCTTTCCCTTTCCTTCTTTTCTGTGTGGCCTTAGAAAGATGTAAGCCCTCCTGGTCTTCAAGGTAAGGGCACTAGTTCCCATTCTTTGGGGTTCCGTATCTATTGGGCCATCAACATGTACTGTGAAGGAAGGAGGGACCTTGAAGATGGGGTAACAAGGAGGAGGGAGATAGTCAGTCAAAGGAGGCAGTGTCTAGGGAAACTGGAGATGTCCTTAGAAAGCGGGCAGAGGGGTGGACCTTCACGGAGCCTGCTGAAGGGGAACGGTTGGAGCCTCAGAAGCTACCTGGGTGCTGAATCCTTGCTCTCTGCACTTCACTTCTGCAAGGGCACTGTCTGTGCCCAGGAACTCTGTAATGAAAGACTTCATTTCACTAACATCCTGGGTCACACCTGAGATTGCACAACAGTGCTGGCCTGCCTGTGCCTGGGATTCATGATGTTCCCCCGCCCCCCAACACATCCCCCGTGGGCATTACCCACCCTCCCTATATATAGCCTATGTACAAAGCCAAGAAAAGGACAGGGGTCCTAAGTATCAGAGGTCTGCGTGTGCATGGGGTGAGCTGGGGGGAGTGCTGTTCCCCTGGTAGAAGCACAAGGACAAGGGCGAAGCAGCCCCTAGATTGTCAGCCTGTGACTTGCTCTTCCTGCCCCTTCTATTCAGGAGGATATAATTCTGCGTGAATTAAAACTGTGACAACCACACAGCCTGCATGTTCCTTGACCCTTGGTCAGCTCACCACCTTGTACGGATTCATGAGTCACTTTCACCTTAAGCTTCATCCCCCTGGCAGGAGGTCAGACCGGAGGAGTCATGGGGGCGGATGTGAGAGCATGAAAACCAGAGTGAAATGTGTGCTTTGGGGGAGACGCAGCGGGTGACAGCCACAGCTGGCTTATAGCAGCTTAGGAAGTTATAGGACTAACGCTTTTCTGCAGGTTCATTTGAAAGTGGGGAAAGAGACAATAAAAAAAGAAATCAGCAAAGTGCTTTTGTGATAGTGAGATTTGCCCATCATTTTTAGGTTTCGGTGTATAAGATTAGTGTTCATGAGATTTTTAAATTTCCTCCTGCAGACTCTGTTTTTAAATAGCACCTGGGGTATACCTTTATCCACAGATGCAGCCTTCCCCTGAATGTAGTCTGAGACAAAAATGAATTTCCAATGCCCGATGTTAACACACCGCGTTCAGCCCTCAGCCAGCCGACAGGTGGATTGTCAATTACCCAGTCACGTGTCCTGGGCACCTTCTGTGGTGGTGGAGACACAAAGCAGGGGCTGCCTCCTTCCTGCACATGAGCCTCCACAAGCATCACCAAGCAACTGAGAATGTGTGGGTGAACGATAAATGCTTTGGCCCTTTTAACTACGTCAACTGGAGCAGAAATTAAGGATACATAGCAACAGCCAATCATAAGCACCTTGGTCATGCTTTTTCCTCAATCTTTAATAAAAATATATTTCAAAGAGCAAGCATATAAAATTCTCAGAGTTTTAACCAAGAGCCTTGACAAAGAGTGTAATTATCCAAAAAACAAAACACTTTCATCATAGGAACTTGAAACACAGCATGGTTTTCCTTTCTTAGTCAGATAGATCGGGAGATAGCAGGAAAGAGCTCATAACCTTGTCAATTGTTGCTTATGAGTAAGAGTCAGAATCACTCTCCGTTGATCCCAACTGCTTCCACTGGGAGAGCAGAATTCTTCCACGGAGTGTCAGGAGCCTGGGACCTAGAACTTCCTCTACCTCCCATTCCGGGGACAGCTCACTTGGTGCTCAGGGAGCCCTCTGTATCACCACCTCCGCCCTCAGGGTTCAGGGCACAAGTTCTTACTGATGCACTGATTCACAGGTAGTCTGAACCCACACAGGTCAATTTCATGTAAGGATTTGAGGCTTTCATTGTCAGAGTTCAATGTTACAGTCACATTCCAATTTTCTGTTCACTTGGAGGGGGGAAAACAACCCTGGGATTTTTCTAAAAAGTGAAGGAAATATTAGCAATGGCCTGAGGCCTTTCTATTAAATATGAGTA
>NW_006294121.1:315538-335246 GCF_000327345.1 Myotis davidii
TTGACATAAGTCTTATTTTCTCTCAGGAAAAACAAACCTGGGCAGGTAGGATGGTTCTAAGTTCATGGGGTTCTGTACCCAAGTTGACCATGTGAGCGGGCTGGGCCGGTTTCCCCCACACCAATCCTCAGACACCAGCTGGCTGTCCCACAGTTCAACTCGATTCTGACAATGTCTCCTGGGAGTTAGCATCAGATGCACAGGACCAGGGTTCCCTCCCAGAAGACTGCCCTTCCCCCACCCCATTTCAGATGCACTCAGTCCAGGTTGTCCCCTGTGCCTCTGGCTGTCAATTGGAGGTTCCAACAATCCCTTCCTAGGGTTCAATTAACTTGCTAGAAAAACATTTCACTCACTAGATCCAAGGATTATTACAAAGGATAGCAAAGGATACAGATCAATAGTCAGATGAAGACATGCAAGAGGTAAGGTTTGGGAGGAGGGCATGGAGCTTCCCCACACACCCACTCCCACACACACACCAGTATCTCATGTTCACCAACCCAGACGCTCTCAGAGCCCCATCCTTTTGGGTTTTATGGAGGCATCATTACATAGGTGTGATTGATTCAATCACTGGTCATTGACTTTTTTAAAAAAATTGAATTTATTGGGATGACATTGGTTAATAAAATTATATAGGGCTTTAGGTACACAGTTCTACATCATCTGTACATTGTTTTGTGTGTTCACCCCCTAAAGTCAAGTCTCCTTCCATCACGATCTATCCCCCCTTTACCATCTTTTACCGTCCCCCCAACCCCTTTTCCTTCTGGCTATCACCATCCAAGTTGTTTGTGCCCAGCGTCTTTTATTCCCTTTGTTTGATCCCTCCACCCTTCCTACCCAGCCTCCAACCCCCTCCCATTGATTATCGATTCAACCTCCAGCCCTTCTCCCCTCCCCAGAGTTTGAGGGGTGGGACTGACAGTTCCAATCCTCTAATTACGTTTCCCTGGCAACCAGCCCCCACTTCGGTGGCCTTGGGGCTTTCCAAAAGTCACCTCATTAACATAACAAAGGAAACCTTTCTCCACTTAGGAAATTGCAAGGGTTTTGAAACACAGATGGAGAACAAATATTTTATATAAATCACAATATCACAAAGTGATGTCAGAAATCCAGACTCCTATCTTTATGTATCACAATCCTCAGGACTTGGCTTCTATCCTCAAGGTCATCTTTAGTTCACTCACCGGACATTCCTACGGCAGCTACAGGCCAACGCTTCTCAAACCGTGATCTCTAGAGGCGCAGGCTCTGTGTCACCTGGGAGCTTGTTAGAAACGCAAATCCCTGAACCCACCCGGCCCAGCTGCGTCAGAAACTTCGATGGTGGGGTGGAGCGACTGGTGTTTTAACAAGCCCTCCAGGTGGTCCTGATACACCCTCAAGTTGGCGACCCACAGATCCAGGAAGCAAGGAGGACAAGAGGGGGAGGCAGAAGCGGGCCCACTTCAGGAGGTTTCCCAGAAGCCTCCACCAAATGACTTCTGGCTTTTCCCCCCTTCACAGTCTAACCTCCCCACCTGCCTCCCCTCCTTCCCACCTGCACTGAAACAGCAAGGGAGCCTGGGAAATGTAGGTTTTAGCTGACTACACTGCCACCCTCAACCACAAGAAGAGTCCATTAGAAAAGGATCATAGATACCAAATAAGTGGCCTGCGGGAGAACAGTGTCAGTAAAGCAGAGGGCTGGGCACATTTTGATTATTGTTCTGAGCCAGGCACGTTGTTGGTCAAACAATTGTTTCAATGGGAACATGATCTGTTTTCCACTTGCGATTTCGTACTACGGTAATAATATCCAACACCTGTATAGATTATCTACCACTTCGCTCCAAACACCTCCATAGAGGTTATCTACAACATTCAGTCCAGCTGAGTGGGTATACGCACAAGGCAATAATAGGAATTATTTTTTAAAGTTTAGCAGCATTTCCCCTATTTTGAACCCTTTTAGATTTTTCAAAAGTAGGAAAAGTGGGGAGCCAACCTGAGAACATCTAAAAGTTACTTTGGGGCACCTAGTCACACTTAATTAAATAATGTTAATTGCTTTTCATGTTCTTGAATAAAGTAATTGATCGACCCCTGAGAACAAAAGATAACCAAAATAGATTAAAACCAGATTCCAACTCATCAGAACACTGTCGACCTCCTCCCTCTTTCTCATCAGAATTCTACCTTCAGAGAAATGAGCCCAGGACGAAAGGCGGCCAGCATAACCAGGGATCTAATTAAAACAGGAACTCACCGGTAGGTCAACTGGTCAGAGTAGATTTGTTGTCATCTTTTACTTCTCCACCTCCAGCTACAGATTTGTATAAGGAAGTTTGTTGTTCAGAATCATCTTGGATTGAGTTCCCCCGCGGAGAGATTGGGTAATATTCTCAGGGTCAACACCTGTGTGGTGTGAAACACACAGGACGGGACAAAGAGATATTGGACTGCGGTACTGCTGTAGCAGGGGACCCAGCCAACCTCCGGGGTGCTCAGAGGCTAGTCTGATCCTTGGTGTCATCCCAGTGGAGGCAAGAGGGTGGAGCCTCTGTACTCCCACGCTGACCAGTCATTGGCTACTGTTGGCCTGGGGGCGAGGGGGAGTGTAAACTTGAGTGAGGCAGCTCCCTTAAATGGGCAATTCCTGGAGAGAATTAGCCTGAGTCTTCAGCGACCAACACGCCCCATCGCTGGGGGAAAAAGTTCTTAGGTCCTGAAGGGCCATCAGGGTGTCTGGGTGCTTCAGCATAGAAATGATAAGAATATTTAGATTCTAGTGTCAGAAATATCTCTAATCAGAGATACTGAATAAAATACAAGTCCTCACCCTAACCTATCTACTATCTCACACGTGGCACCACTTTTTGGCATCGCCTCCCAGACTCTCACTTCTCCACCCCCCACTTTCTGCTCTTGTAAGGATGCCAGGCACCTCAGGACCTTTGCACTTGCTGTTCCTCCTGTCTGGGCCAAGCTTCTCTGTAGATAACCACACGGCATGCTGGCCCTTAATCCTACATCTGTTCAAGTGTCACCTCCATAGAGAGACTGTCTTGACCCTATCTAAAGTCTTCCTCACTTTATCTTCACAACTTTCCCCATTACCTGACATTATTTTGGTTTGTTTGGTTTTTGTCTGTCCCCCGACTATAAAAAGAAAATCCATGACATGTCAGGGCCTGTTCCTTAGTCAGTCATGTATGATAGCCTTAACATAGTGCCTGGAACACAGTAGAAATTCAGTAATATGTGGTGAATAATAAACAAATTCTCTGTCATGAATTATTGAATTGGAAGAAGTTATTTTTAGGCAGAAAATTTTACAAGTTAACCACGGTCTTTTGGTAACAAAAAATTTTTAAAAAATATATTTTTATTGATTTTAGAGAGAGAGGAAGAAAAAGAGATAGAGAAATAGAAACATTGATGAGAGAGACATGTTGATTGGCTGCCCCCAGCCATGTGCCCTGCCTAGGAATTGAACCAGGGACCTCTTGGTTCATGGGTCAATGCTCAACCACTGAGTCACACCAGCCAGGCCAGTAACAAACATTTTTTAACCATTGCACCATAGCCCTCACCAACCAGTCCTTTGAAGGAACTGTTACTGTGATAACTTGCTATCTTGTATCAGCTTGTAATGAATATTTATAGTATTAATTTACCTGTAGTAAATCATCATCTGAATTTCCCATTTAGTATATTTATGTCTTTCATTGCCTTTATATCTTTATGCCTCAATTATATTAACCAGGTCCTACAGGGAGGAACAAGTACAACTGCGATTCATCCTTGGAACGAAAGCAGAGTTTTATTTGAGTTGTTTCTTTTTTATGTGTGGAGGAAAACCTTATTTTCCTTTGATGAACCACTAAGGCCAAGCAAGTGACTTCAGCTGCGGGGGGAGCAGCACCCCAGGGCCACCCTGGTGCAGCCTCGGAGTGTTCCCTGCTGCCAGGAGCTTCCCTCCATCTCCAGTCTGTTTGCTGACGCCCTGGGGCTCTCTTCAGAATGTGGGGCCTGGAGAAGAGCGTTTGGAGCAGGCGCCTCTGAGAAGGGAGAGGAGGACCTTGCAGGGGATGGTCAGGGCTCTACTTCCTGTCTGGTCAGCCCAGTGCCTCAGTAGTCTGCCAGCCAAGGCCAGACGGTGATAGGCCTGGTCTCATGAGGGACTCCATGGGACTCTGACTACACAGAGAGTGGCCTCTGGGCCCAGAGCACAAAGCATGGCCCCAGGGTGGGGGTCCAGCTCATACCGCCACAGCCACTTTGGCTTCCCAAGAGCTAAGACTTTGGGGTCACGGTAAGAACCCTTGGGCCATGGATGCTGGCATCCCATGATGGGCAGCAGAAATAGCAGGGGCTCCGGTGAGCTTCCTTCCTGGACCCCCAAGCCGGGCAAGCAGGATGTGTGCCAGTCCTCATTCCCGTCCCTATGGACAGACCCTGGGAGCCACCCCTGGAGCCTGCCCGCAATAACTGGGCGAGGGGCTCTGTAGCTCTGTGTGAGTGTGTGGACAGGAGGAAAAGGAGCCACATGCTAAACCTGACCAGCTCAGGGGAGGCCTGCATGGTGGCCTCTCAAACTCAGAGACCTAGAGTGACCACATCAGATGTCTGTAATTAAAATGTTCAAATTAAAAGCAATTCATGGCAGGTAGTCATGTCCTGAGCCCTAGGTCAGTCTTTACCTTAACTGAGCCGGTTTTTTGCGTCTAGGATAGCATACCTTGGGGATATCAGGGAAATTTCTTTTGTTCTAGACTCCTCAAGGGCACAGTCTCCCACCAGAGCAGGAGACCACAGAGCCCATCACTGTTATTGTTATCGTGTTCATTGTTAGCTGTTAACTATCCTATGCCTCCCTATGTAAAAGAAGTATGTGTCTATTCATCCTCCTCCTTTGATTGTGATGTATAATATAAGGTGCAAAACTGCCATTCTCTGGAGCATTTTCTCAAACCCGGGTTGAGATTTTGCTTCCAGGCAATTGTCAGTTTGGCTCAAATAAACTCATAAAAATTCTCTACAGGTTTGAACGTGTTTCTTACGTTGACAAGCGTCTATGGGATTCAGAGGCACTGTAATTATGGTGTCAATTTAGATGTGATGCCATTTGTATCCTCAGCGAGGTGACATTGGGTTAAAGAGTGATTGGCCTAGAGTCCTGGTAATGCAGTTATTCCATAAAAGCTGCCTCTTAAAAGCCCTTTAAAAGGTTTAATTTACATCCCAAATAGAATGCATCTGTGTTTCAGATTCTGTTTTTTTTTTTTTTTACTTTCTGGATGGTGATTTCCATAACTTGAATGCCTGAAAAATGCAAGTTCTACCCCCGTAGAATTGAGCCAGTATACAATTAAAGGAGCCCCAAAGTCATTTGCTTGGGAGGCATGGCCTTTAGTCTCCAAAGGCCCGTTTCCCTGGTCTGTTATTAAAAGGTGCCTGGCAATCTAACTCTGTGCCTTTGTAATAATGGGTAATTTTTTGAGCTAAGTACTTCAAATGTATCTCTTTTTCATTCTTTCTCATTTGATATTAACCTCCAATGACCTCGGAGGTAGTATTCACCCCATTTTACAGAAGAGGAAACTGAAGTGCAGAGACCAACATCCTCCAGTTGGTGAGGGAGAGGGTGGATTCAAACCCAGCCCACAGGACTCCAGGGCATCATCCCAACCACCACACCACATTGCCTCCCACCCACAGTCTGTCTGTTTCTAGAATCTTTTCTAGCCCAGTTCCTGGCTGTCCCACTTTCCCATTCCTTCCTTGGGTTCTAACCCTAAAGGCATACAGTCGCTACTCATTGAGCTCTTGTTGTGTGTCTGGTTAATAGTTTACTTAGCAGTTTACCCCCTTTTGGAGTAGTGCCAGCGAAGGTTTTATGAGCAAACCACTTGCAAACTTGACCAGGAACCAGGGCAGGACGCTACCTGCCGAGTATCCACCTGGGCTCTTCAGGAATCATTTCACAGACTCTCAGACTCTCACCAAGGCTAGAGCCATTGAAGTCCACAGCAGGCTCGTTTTATTTTCCCAGCAGTCCCAGCCTGCCTAAATTCTGACAGGCAATTTGATTTATCTCTGGGCTTTTATGTTGGCCCTGTCTGGAATAAAAGTGGCAAGGCATTTCAAAGAAAGTTCGAGTCTGCAATTGCTTTTATTGAGCTTTGGGAGAGTCACTGGAAATGATCTTTTCATTAAAATTGCAAAGGTTGGCCAGGGTGGTCGAGTCTCCAGCAACCTGGTTTGGGAGAACCTAGTTCCTGACTTTCAGCTTGGTTGAGTCTCCTCTGAGCATGTCAGGTTTGTCTAGCTGTCCATGGTTTGGACATGAATCCCTCGGCTGCGTTTCTGCCTCCATAGCCTTTATTGGTATTTCATTAGCAACCATAAAAGTCCTGGAGAATGAGGCTCCTGTGGTTTGTAAAATCTCACCCAGCGTCCTACAGGCACTCTAATTCACTTTCTTATCACCAAGCTTAGAGTTGCCTCCTTTGTTATTGTTGTAATTAGCTAGTTTATTAATATTGATAATAGGAAGAGAGCAAAGGGGAGGCCAGACATTATAAGCACGGTCATCTGGGCAGCTGTAACTTCCCATTCCCTAGGAAACCACTGGCCCCTTCCCTGCAGATCACTGGGGGAAAGACTTAAACATGGGGAAGATGAGCACATGCGCAGTGAAATCAGGGTGATTGAGGGAGGGTTCTTGCCTGTCAGTCTAGCCTGGGGAAAAGGTCATTGGTTAGGAGGGTGGAGCCATGCCCCCCGCCCCCCCCCTCCCCCGCGCGCACAAAATCTCTCTCTTGCTCCATAACCTGAACTCTCCCATGCCTTTGCCTGTTCTCTCTCCATAACCAGGTGGCCTTAAGCAGCTGCGTGGCCCGTGGCAGTGGAAACTCCACACACAGGATGCTGGGCTGGACTATAATATGGAGCAGGAATTTGGGGCAGTGGTCTTAATTCTGGCCCGGCTGAAGACCAGTTTGACTTCCTCCCTGGCGAGCCAAACAGAGAAGGGACCTTGGAGGGGAACCTCCTTAATTTTACGTCATCAATAAAGCTTTTCTTGAAGCCGCATCCTCCCCTGGGGGACCTCAGGAAATTCTTTTCCCCGAAGCACCCCAAGAACTGCACTTCCAGTGCTAGCACCGCCCTTTCCTTTTCCCTCCGAGTACAGAGGAGTTTGAGCTGCTAAAATACATCGCAGCCTGTGTTTTCCTTTAGCCTGGAGTGTGCTAGCTCAGGTCCCCTGTCATCCTACTCTCCACCTTCACTTACCCCGAGATGTTTGTCTGGAGGATCCCTTACTCATTCTACTCTTTCTTCCAGGTACTTTCTCAAAGCCTTTGAAACTCTCCGTCCTTGAAATCAGTATGCCTGTAGTTCTGGCGTACATTTGGTGCTACATAAATGTGATTGGATGGATGGATGGATATCTGGATGGTGGGTGGGTGGATGAAAGGATGGTTGGAGACCAAGCAAGGTGGCAGAATCCCATTTTGGGAAATTTTTTAGGAAATAAGTAAGAACTTAGACTCCCAAAGGAAAATAAGAAACATTTTGATTGCCAGAGAAGAAAAAAATATTCTATGTATATTGTGATTATTTTTTTCTAGGGCCTGCTTACTTCCTTCCTAGCTGGGAGTGGCTAAGATAATTTTGTGAGGTCCCACCTGGCTCTATGACTCTGTGGTGTGAGCGGTGTGGAGCTTGGTTCAGCCCAGAGAGATAATCCTGCCCGGGGTTAGAAGAGATGAAGGAGGAGGGTGGAAACCATCCAACACCCTTAACTCTGGGCTATGGAAAGGGCTGTCTCTTAGTACAATTATAAGATGACTTCAGTCTTCTCTTTTTTCACCCGTTCCCTCCTGGGTCTTTCCCCTCCCTCTCCCTTCAGTGACATCCCCTCCCGCTACCTCATGGGGCCCTAGTGGCCACCGCCTCCCAGCCCTGTGGGGGCTCCTGGCTTCCCCTCTCAGAGCAGAGCAGCCTCTCCAAGCAGCTCCGTGCGGCTGTGCTGGCTGCTCACGGTTCCGTAGACTCCCACAGCTGCTGCACGGATTGAGGCCTCAGCCTGAGCATCCAGTGACTTGGCTTCCCTTCGTCAATGTAGGAAATGTCCAACCCGGTACGTTGTCAGGTATGTTATCCTGCATGCCCCATACTGGGGATCGAGCCCGCAACCCAGGCATGTGCCCTTGGCCAGAATCAAACCCACGACCCTTGATCAGAATCGAACCCGGACCCTTCTGTCCGAAGGCCAACGCTCTATCCACTGAGCCAAATCAGCTAGGGCCAAACCTGTAAGCGTTTTTATGAGTTTATTTGAGTCAAACTGATGACAATTGCTGGGAAGCAAAATCTCAACAGATTGAGATAATGCTTCAGAGAAGGGCAGTTTTACACCTTATTTTACACATTACAATCAAAGGAGGAGCATAAGGGGGTTATATCAGATTCACTGGAGAAAGCAAAAGGGGGATGGCTCTGGGATTGGCTGAAAAAATAAAACAGACACATAGGTGCGTATAGGACAGTTAACAGTTAACACATGATAATAACAATGAGGGCATTTGTGGCCCTGCTCTTATGGTTGTGCTTTGAGGGTGAAAAGGACATTACTTTGATATTCCAAGGTAAGTTATCAGGTATGTTATCCTAGATGCAAAACAAAAAAAAAGCAACAGACTGGTTCAGTTAAAGATTGACTTTCGTTAGGGAAAAACATTGGTCTAGGACAGTGATGGCGAAGCTATGACACACGTATCAGAGGTGACACGAGAACTCACTTTTTTGGTTGATTTTTCTTTGTTAAATGGCATTTAAATATATAAAATAAATATCAAAAATATAAATCTTTGTTTTACTATGGTTGCAAATATCAAAGAATTTCTATATGTGACACGGCATCAGAGTTAAGTTAGGGTTTTTCAAAATGCTGACACGCTGAGCTCAAAAGGTTCGCCATCACTGGTCTAGGACATGACTACCCACCACACACTGCTTTGAGGTCGGCAGTTTTCATTTCAGACCATCCTATGTAGTTACTCCAGGCCTCTGAGTTTTTAAGGCCTCCCCTGAGCCTGTCAGGTTTAGTAGGGGTCCCCTTTTAAATACCTTTTATTTACTTTAAAATTTCAATTCACACAAATACCTTTGGTGGTGAAATTTGAAATCCAAGTATCAACAAACAGCCTTGACTCTGTGCTCCACGCTTCGGCCCCTACCGAATCCCCTTCCCGGCAGTAACTGTTGTTACCTTTTCTTATGCTGTTAGGGTCCTATATGAAAACCCAGAAAAAGTGTCTTTGTTTAATAAAGATTTAAACATTATCCTGTTATGTGTAGTGTTCAGTAAATTGCTTTCTTCTCCTGCCAGTACTCTTCCCTTGTCAGCCTCAATCTTCCAGCTCAGCCGTGGGTAAACTACGGCCTGTGGGCCGGATCGGCCCGTTTGAAATGAATAAACTAAAAAAGAAAAAGACCATACCCTTTTATGTAATGATGTTTACTTTGAATTTATATTAGTTCACACAAACACTCCATCCATGCTTTTGTTCCGGCCCTCCCGTCCAGTTTAAGAACCCATTGTGGCCCTCGAGTCAAAAAGTTTGCCCACCCCTGCTCCAGCTGCTGCCTATGGAATGGCTAGGGGTGTAGTAGCGTTCGTTTGACCCATCCCTTACCAGTATTTAGGCTGTTTATAGTTTTTGCCACTAGAGATGACACAGCCATGAACATCCTCACGCAGGCCAGGTTGTGCCCGAGCGTGAGCGTGCCTCTGAAGCAGGCAGCAGCAGAGGGACCTACATGGTAGGCCTGTGTTAAATTTAATATGCACCAGTGCAAACTGTCCTTTAAAAGCACTAAAGTCATTTACATTCCACCCGCAGGATACCTGAGTACCGTTTACTACATCCTACACAGTGCTGGACAATTTTACATATTAAAATTTTCATAGTTGGCATGGCTCTGTTATTGTTATTCCCTCAGTCATTCACTGGTCTATTCAACAAATGTTTTCTGAGTCTTGGCCACGTTCCCCACTCGGCAACAGGATCACAGGCAGGAAGGGTTGGTAAAACTGGCAGCTTTGCAAGCTGCAACCTGTATGGTGTGATTTTGGTGTCAGGAAAGGCTCCTGCCCTGCCCAGCCCAGCCCGGCCCCCGGCCCCCATTGTTTGCTGCAGACACTGAACACCGGGATGCCTTTAATAGCGACCCAGCTCCTGGGGGCCTAGTGAGCTGTCAGGCCGTCAGAGCAAAGCTGCCCAGGGAGGGGTCAGGTCGCTGGAGCGAATCACGCATAGAAGGGCCCAGGGATCATTCCTGGCAAGAAGCTTGGCTGGAGGCCTGGAGGAGATAGAACACACCGGGAGGAAACAGAGCTGCCAGTTGTTGGGAAGAAAGAAGATGGGGAGGCCTTGTCTCCCTCCAAGGCTCCCCTAGAATCCGCTGGATGCTACTCTAGGTTTGGTGGGTCTTGGTGTGTTTTTACTCACATTTTGAGAATCATATACATAGGCTTTTATAAAGGACCCAGTATAATAATGCTGCTGCTGCTAATAATAATAACAACAACAATAATAATAACCACAACAATAATAACCGTAACAATAATAATGTTTCATTGACTCTTAGCACTCCATTGATTGTAACATTATTTTGTGAGCCATTGAGGAAAAATGCTGTCAATTATAATTGCAAGATACTATTGATTGTCAGCCACATGCTGATTTCATAGATATAAAATGTGAACAGTAAGTCCTAGCATCTATGAAATATGGTATTAATTTACAACGTTCAAGTTTGTACTTTGTGCACGACACTGTAAAGCCCTTGAACGTGAATTATCTTTATTCCCCACAAAAATGTTTCACAGCTGGCTCTCCACAAAGAAAATTCTCCCATCTTCCATGGTGGAAATACTCCCACCTGGCCATTTTCAACTCATCAATGTGGCGTCACTGAACTCAGAGTTGGAAAGAAAAGCACACAATCAGCTCTTGCAAGCCAGTGAGGATGACTCCAGCAACCACAATGGATGGATAGCTCCTGTTATTATTTCCATTTCACAGATGAAATGAAATGAACTGAGGCTACAGAGGTTAGAGCATTTGCTCAGGGCCACAAAGGTAGTAGATAGTCAAACTGCATTGTTACTTCACCATTGTATCCTTACAAAACCCAAATAACAGGGGTTTGAGCATTTGGGTAATGGACCTGGAACCATTCTTACAACAAGCCACTCTAATGAGCAGTAGACCCCAGCTGACCCCTAATTCCCACCGTGTAGAACACTCTCGGGAATAATGGAAAAAACAAGTCTTGTTCCCACATGGTCCCTGAGCTCTTCCTTCTGTGGATATAGTTATTCTTTGTTTAGATTCAGTGCAGCAAGAATTTACTTAGCACTTACTATAAGCAAAGCATTGTCCGAGGCCCTGTCGAGTTGCATCCGAAGGTCACAGAAAGGCACTGACTCTCTCTTCTAGCTCCCCGGCAAAGGAAAGCTAATATATATTAGAGCTGTCGAAAGTACAGGAACTTGCCTATGAACATCATGAAACATAAATCAGGTCTGCTTGTGTTGAGATGAAATAATTAATCATTTTTAGTCTTCAAATAAAATTAAAAGTTACTTCCACTGTCTACTCCCTTTCTTTCCCCCAAACATTCTAACCAAGCTCTCCAGTAGGGGTTGTCAGGATGAAAACATAGCTCTGACTTTTCTCCTTACCCCTGTCCTGGAGACTAGAGTGTGATTAGATTGGTTGGCTCTTTCAAGCCCAGAACGACATCGTTGTGAAGGTTGTGGTGTCTCTGAAAAGACGTTTTCATTAGCTGGGTGAAGACTCCCAATGCGATCACTATGGGCATGCCTCAGAGATATTGCAGGCTCAGTTCCAGGCCACTGCAATAAAACGAATATCACAGTAAGGAAGTTGCAATCTTTTTTTTTGCTGGTGGAGGTTCTTGCCTTCATGTAAAAAAAGAAAAAATGCAATATCTGTGGGGTGCAATAAAGCAGAGCGCAATAAAATGAGGTATGCCTGAAGAGAGAATTAAAACTTTGCAAGTTTGAGGATGTGAAATAAAAATTTTACATCTGTGCATCTGTTACTTCTTGACTCTCTGACTCTGCTTCCAACGAGTAGATTATATCCAGATGGGCTGCCGTCACCTGGGTACAGCCACAGCAGGCACCATATTTAATTTCTTTCTCTGCAGCCATGCCCTGTGACCTTTCGCTCTGCCCGGCTTTTTCCCGAAAAGCCCACAGGCAGGTGTTGTGTTCTCAGTGGCCTGATCCCTGTGTAAGAACACCACCCAACAGACCAGGGCTTGACTGCCTGGGCAGCTGACAGACGGGAAATCTTCAATGGAAATCTTCGCACGCTGGAACAGTGCCAAGCAGCAGGCAGTCTTGCGAAACCAACATGGCTTTGGAGACACAAGGCCGCTGATGAGTAAGAGGCACAGTGGTATTTGCGGAAACCCAGCTGTTGCAGATGGTGGCATTAACTTGCCCAGCCGTGGTGACAGTCATCTGAGTTTAGGATCACTAAACCTTAAAGGAGGCTTTTGTGGGGTTTCTTTGTTACTTTGTCTTATGTGCCCTCCCTCCTCACCACCCTACTATTCTCTGCGGATAAACCATGCTCTTGGGTCTCAGCTGCAGCTGTATATTTCTGAAGACAGACTTCTCCAGCTCTCACCACCAGAATGTATTAAATCACATGGCCATGTGTTCACTTCCAAACTGGGAATTTGACTTTAGTCGGGACCTGGCCTCGCAGGAGAACAAAGGCCATATACACGTTTCCAGGAAGAGGAAATGGTTCTCTCTTGTGGCTGCGGGTGGTTGGGACACATTCAATGATGCAAGATTGCCAAGATTCCGCAGGGAAGGTGAGTGAAAACAGAAACCTTGGGCTGCCCTAGGGGTCACTTAGAATAGAGAGCCATAGCCCTGGCCGGCTAGCTCAGTTGATCAGAGCCCTGTGCCGACACACCAAGGTTGTGGGTTCGATCCCTGGTCAGGACACTTAAAAGAATCAACCACTTACAAGAATCAACCAATGAATGCGTAAACAAGTGGACCAACAAGTTGATGTTTCTCTGTCTCTGTCTCTCTGTCTTTCTCTCTCTAAAAAAACCAATGAAAACATTAGAATACAGAGCCATTAAGCCTGGTAAGGAGGAAGGCTGAGCTTTGGTCTTCTGGAACGCTGTTATACCTACTTTTACACCCAAACATAAGGAAAACTGATGATCTACCTGTTAGCTGTCTCCAGGTCCCTTCCTCGGTCCATCTTCTCACTGGGCAAACAAGTGAGTTTATCTCCCAGCTCTCTTCCAGCAATACAACTTTACACATGATTTACGGTGTCCATGCTTATGCCCAGCTTTGTGCCAGGTAGGACCACAAAACTTCTGTTTGTTTGTTTTAATATATATTTTTTTATTGATTTCAGAAAGGAAGGGAGAGGAAAAGAGAGATAGAAACATCAACGATGAGAGGGAATCATTGATTGGCTGCCTCCTGCACGCCCGCTTCTGGGAACTGAGCTCGCAACCGGGGCATGTGCCCTTGACCAGAATTGAACCCGGGACCCTTGAGTCCACAGGCTGGCGCTCTATACACTGAGCCAAACCGGCGAGGGCAGGACTTCTGTTTTTGAGAAGCACTCAGACAATGAAACATGTGCTGTCCAGCACCCAATGACAAAGGAGGAGAGAGGGGAGCATATTTGAGAGGGGAGAACATCTAGTTTTCTCGCTGGAAGAGGGGGCAGGCTCTGGCAGCCTCTTTTTCTTCGTTCTCCCGCTGCTCTTCCACTCTGCAGGAGAGGAACAGGAGTTATTGGGTGACCCTGGGCCGGATCTGAGAACTCCAGGGGATGGAGTGATCTGAGCTGCGGTGGATTGACTGTCTGAGTCCTCAGTCTTCCAGATTGGTCCTGCCGTCTTAGACCAGGCATTGGTAGACTGGGCCAGGTTAGCTTGAGGTTTTTACTGGCTTCTCAGTTCATCCTCAGGCTCCACCTACCCAATTCCCAGGCTCTTTTCCCCAAATGTCCGGGTGTCCACACACTGCTCTCTGGCTCTCCAAAGTTACCGTTTAGCTGCCATTTACTGAGCGCCTCAATGTCCCATGTGCTATATGGGTGCTCTGTGTTTTCCCAGGGAGCCAGTGTTATACGCTATTTCTAAGGGGGAGAAGGGATTCTCTGCCTGCATATCAGTAGGTGGTAGAGTCTCCGTACAAATTTAGGGCTGTCTGTTCTCAAAGCCTGTGCTCTTTTCCCCTTGGAGTTTGTACAATGTGGGCTTTTGGGACCTAGGAAACAACTGGTGGTAAGACACCCATAGGACACACCTGGGACTTCGCCTGGTAACTTATTAGGACTGTACGCCTCATTTGTTGAAATTTCTTTAGACCTCAGGTTCTCAGTTTATGAAACAAGTGGGGTGGAACTGGATAACCCCACTGTCGCCTCTCTTGGGCTAGAGTCCTGGGCATGTTGCCACTGGAGAGTAACCCCGGCTGGACAATGAGCCCTGTAGATGAGATTCTCTCAGACTACATCACAGTATTTCAGCCCTTTGTCCCCATGAACGCATGCATCCTCGGAGGTCCAGGAGACCTGATCTTCAGAAAAATGTAGCATCCCTTACCCATGTAAGCAATTCAGACATTTGGAAAGGTAAAGAGGCCAATCCTGGGGGGAAATGTATTTGAAGATGTGGGTTTATTAGCTTTATAGAAGGAATTAAATTTAAGCAGTACATGTAGATGAGTTTTGAGGTACTGCTGAAATGTAAGCCTAGGAAAGAAAAAGTGATTTTATCTAATCATATGGAACAGAGATAAAAACGGCAGCACTTTTATTGTCAAGATAGATGACAGGAATGATGAGAAAAACGTTGAGGGCATATTACAGGAGGCTTGATGAATGTCATCCTGAAATCTAACTCAATATTTGAATGCTATAAATTGTGTTTAGGAATTTAAGGCCAAATAAACCATTGGGACTGTTTGGGACTGATTCAAGGTGACTGAGCTTAGACTGCTGCTGATGAAATGGATGGGGGGGTAGAATAATGATATTAGCAATTTGAGAAAATTCTGATAAATCATGGCTGGTACCTGACTGAAGTTACACAGAAAGTTTTTCCAGAACACGTGGGCTGAGCATAGCTAACGGCTGAGGTTAAGGCGGGAGCCAAGGTTGGAGGATGGAATCACTGCTCTTCCACACTCATTTCCAAGCCTCCAATTAGGTTTGGTCAGGAGATACGGGGAGAGGATCGGCTATGATGTTGCTCATCACATCGGCAGGTCTTGTGTTTTCACTGATGTGGAATTTCAAGTACAGTGATGGGGTAGGACCTCCCTGTGTTTCTCAGACCCATGCTCAGGACCCCGGTGCCTACCACTTCTCTCCACCCCTCACCCAGGCTGTGGGCATTGTCCACCCAGCATTCCCGCTGCTTGCTTGCTCAGTGGGGCGTTCTTATTCTACTGACTTCAGCCTGGGCCCAGCATTTACTCTCTTGCTGGAGGCTAGCTACTACTATATTTGCTAGATTATTACCTACCCATTACCCTTCTGAAAACAAGGTTCCCACAATCTGTCCACTTGTTCAAGAAGCAAATACCCGGCCAGTGGTGCTCAATGGTTAAGTGTCAACCCATGAAATAAGAGGTCACCAGTTCAACTCCCAGTCAGGGCACATGTCTGGGTTGCAGGCTCGATCCCCAATAGGGGGCGTGCAGGAGGCAGCCGATCAATGATTCCTTCTCATCATTGATGTTTCTATTTTCCTATCCCTCTCCTTTCCTCTCTCTCTAAAATCAATAAAACATTAAAAAAAGAGAGAAGCAAATACTAAAGGGGAGGTAGGCTAAACATTATTCTGCCCCGGGTGCCAATAACCCAGGGGACTCATGCATCTGAGGGTCTCAGAGCCAATCTCATAACTAAGTGTAGAGGGCGACAACCTCAGAGCTTTGATTAGAGCAGCATTTGGGGCCAGACAGTGTTTGCTGTTGGGGGCTGCCCTGTGTACTGTGGGATAACCAGTAGCATCCTTGTCCCCTATTCAGTAGATTCTAGTAGCACTCCCTCAAAATGTGACAACCAAGTGTCTCCAGATAATGACAAATGTCCCTGGTGTGTGTGTGTGTGTGTGTGTGTGTGTGTGTGTAGCAGGGGAGGCAGTAAAATTGCCCCCTAGTTGAAAATCAGTGAGTTAGAAACACCATGACCACAGGTTTCTATTTGATGAATCAATTCAACTGTCCAGCCACGATTTGATTAATAAATATTAATTATTAATAACAATTTAATATCTATTGGTGCTAATTAAATATTAATTATTAATATAATATTAGGGATTTGTAATGTCTTGTTACCTCTTGGTGATGATGGGATGGTGAAGAAGGCTAACAGCGAGAGAGGGGAGAGGAATGGGCCTGTGGGGCTCGTACAGACACATGCAGACCCTCTCAGGACTCAGCCCGGGTTACTCTGGTGAATCTCAGAAGCCCATTGACATTGACTAACTTATACAAATTTATTTAGGCTGCAAACTTGAAGGCTTAACTTTTAATGTCACCCTTTAATTGGTGAGAAGAGGGATTGATATAGCACAGAAGTTAGGAAAGAAGATTAAGAATTAGAAAGACTTGAATGAAAAAACATGAATGAAAGCCTCTTATTCAATCTGTACATTCAGACGAGTTATATTCTCTGAGCCTCATCTTTCTTATTGACCAAGTGGGGCTTATAACACAGACCTCATTATGCAGTTATGAGGATTCCATGAGTCAGAGGAGGCCTGGCTCATGGGAAACACTGGCTGATGTTACATGTAATGTGCCCAGATACTCAGCCCTGGGCTCCCTAGTCCCACCACTGTAATAGACCTGAGGATTGTGGGGGGTTGGAATCATCACTGTTCAGACACGTTTCTCTAATTCTATGGAAGGATTGAGCCCGGGCAGTATCAAGGATTGGTGGGTTAAACATGATCCTATATAATAAAAGCCTAATATACTAAGTGTCTGGTTGTCTGGTTGGCCATTCAACCAATCAAAGCGTAATATGCTAATGATATGCTAAGGTCGCTCAACCGCTTGCTATGATGTGCACTGACCACCAGGGGACAGATGCTCCAACCGGTAGGTTAGCTTGTTGCTGGGGTCTGGCCTATCAGGGCTGAGCCAGACAGGTCGGACATGCCCTGGAGCCCTCCCGTGGTCCCTCCCCACCAGGGGGCAAGACACAGTGAGCGAAGAGGTAAGGAGCAGTGAGCAGGCGGGCAGTAAGGAGTGAGGGATCATGGACTGCGAGAGGGATGTCTGCCTGCTTAGGCTTGATCCCTGAGTCCCAGACTGCGAGAGAGAGTAGGCGGGGCTGAGGGACTGCCCCCCCCGCCCTGCCCCCCCGCCCTGCCCCGTGCACTAATTTTGTGCACACTGGGCCTCTAGTGTGTGTGTATGTGTGCATAAATTAGAGAGCATCTTTCATCCTTTGTAAGTTGAAAAATTAAATCATTTGTCAACAGGCACTCTGGAAAAACATAATTTTGGTTATTTTTTAATCTATAAAAAGTAGAAAAAGAGACGTGACTCCAAGAGTTACCTTCCATTAAAAAACTTTGATTGATTGATTTGGGGGAGAGAGAGAAACGTATTTGTTGTTCCATTTATTTATGCATTCATTGGTTGCTTCTTGTATGTGCCCTGACCAGGATCAGACCCTGGCACATAATTATTTTCTGTTCATGCCCCTTCCCTGCCCTTTGTACACGTGTCTTTTTCCTAAGAAGAATTCTTCATCTGGGAGGGTTTTCCCTTTGACTAGGATGGTAACTCCCCAGATGTATGGGCAGAGATGGGCTGGTGAGTTGATAAAACATATGGCAGAATTGCTTGCACCTTCCAGGAGCCAACATAATAGGAAACATCTCACATCTCCTGTCCTTTAACTTCACTAAGAGGATTGACAGATTTCTAGCAATTTAGGGATTTCTAGCAATCGTTGTCTAACAAGAGGTAAGGGATTTCGAGACACCGAGTAAAGGTATTCACCCTGTGAACTGTGTCCTAGTACCCCTAAAATAAACACAATTTGATGAAAAGGAATAAAACATTTCTAAGGCTCTTTGGAACATCACATTTACCTACAAATAAACTCTATGAGAATTCTTAGCTTCCAGTAACTTTCTGATGTTCCAGAAAATTCCAGTTTTATAGTAACAACTAAGGACCAAAGAGTTGAGATTATCCATGTGTCCAGGTGATGAGAGCAGAAAAAGTAAAAGACTTGCCAGCTAGATCTTCAAAGAGATTGTAAGACTTGGGGAGGCAGCCCAGTTTTTAATTATACTGGATGTGGAAGCTGAGTATTTGCCAATAAACCCAGGCAAAGGAAGCTTGACACTAGCCAGGCTAAATTTCCAGAAAGCTACATGCAGATTTTCCCATTTACTCTTGAGTCTTGGAGATTAAAGCCTAACCTATCATTATATTTTATCAAACTATGAGCCAACTCATTCTTTTCTACAAGAAACTATAAAAGAGTAAAACCAGTATTCTTCCATTTCTTCCTGCCAAGAATGGCTCTGTGTCCCAGGATGAGTTTTTGCAAAGAAGTCTTAAATACTTGTTCCAAGACATGTTGGCTACTCACCCCTGGCCTTTGGTGTGATCTCAGCATCCTCATGGAGATTAAAGGCACATGCAGAAATGACTCTCACAGACTGTGTAGAATAACCAATTCATTAAATATGTATTGAAGGCCTTCCTGTCACCAGATACTGTGCTAGATTCTGGGACTATAGAGGTATTGGAAAAAGAAAGCCAGTCTAAACTGATCATTATGATATTGAGTGGTGAGTGCATAATAAACTTCCTTGTTGTACATGCAGGAAATTATGGGGTTTAAGAAGAAGTTTAGTTAACCTAGTCTGGGAGCCAAGGAGGGTGTGAGGAGGAGGACTGAGAAGATTCCCAGGAGAAAGGGACGAGGAGATGAGTTTGAAAGAATGAGGAGGCACTAGATGGTTAAGGTGGGGGCTGCATGAGTCAAGTGCAACTACAAACAGTTCATATAAGTTTATAGCCAGAGGTCCACTGAGATCACCAACCCCCTTCCTTCACAGATGAAGGAACTGAAGTCCAGAAGGGCAAAATGACACTACATGAAACAGCTGCTTAGCTGAACAGCTGGACTAGAAGGGAGGATGTTTTCCGCTGAACTATGCTGTCCGGAAAAGGTGAAGATATGAGGCTTAGCATCTCAGTGCTTCACAGAGAAACCCACGGGGGAGCATACTCAAACGCATGCAGGCAGCTCATGATGGAAATAATCGTTTCTATGACGAGAACACACCGTTTCTTTATAAGAGTGTTAAAAAACCGTAATGTTGGGAAAATGGATCCTGGAAGAAGATAATAGGAAGTAAATCCTGTGTAAGCATAAGAAAAAAAAAGGCGTTCACCCTAAGAGCCCTGGAATGACGTTACTTGTAAAAATGTAAAAACCATGTTTGCAACATATACGCATATGGGGGATAATCGTTTCAAAGTCTAGTGTGTTTTCTGTGGTATTTCCATCTCTTAGAATGATTGTTGCCCTGGGGCTTCCCACCCATCATTGCAGCAATGGATTTAAGAGCTTTA
>NW_006294121.1:335276-341370 GCF_000327345.1 Myotis davidii
GACCAACTCTAATAATAAAGTTATTTCTCATCCCTGACTAGCAAATAGGATTTTTAAGTCACTAGCAAAATAATAGTCTGTCTTCAAAGCCAAGCTTTGGGAGAAGTGAATTCCTAAATTCCTTGAGCTCCCATTAACATACCAGGAGGCAGGTTCAGTTTCTGTGAATCTTGAGTAGAGAAAACTCAGGATATAATGTGATGTAGGTCTTGCTTACAGGGGATGGGAAGGTAAATATCTGACCTCTTAGCCTTGAGGGATTGGGGGAAGAGGGAGGTAGGGACCGGGATGAGCCAATAGGTCAAACATATGTGTTGATGGTTTCCCCCTTTTGGGGCATCTTAAGTGAATACAGTACTGAGGTTGGTGACCTGCTTTCTGTAGTTGAACCCTGTGTTTTGCGACTTTAGGGGCACCCATCACATTGTATTCTTTGGGAATGGCCCCTCCTGGAGTTGTGAAATCTTGTGGCCCTGTCCCTAGGCATGACTTGGTGAACCCTAGGTCTCCAGGAGAGCTCTGGTAGAAAGAGACAGTGCAGCACTAGCTAAGGGAGTGGCTTGTGAGATGAGCCCAAGGAGCTGCTGAGTCTCAGTGTGCCTGTGAAAGCATCTGAGACTTGATGCATGTTCTGGGGAGAAGCCACAGATGTGCTAAGAGGAGGGCCAGGCCAGCCCCAGCCTGCGGGCAGAAATCGGCAATTGCTGGGGCATGAAATGATGAAGGTTGGTCATGAGCATCAGGGGACACTATTTCATGCCATAAGGCTAGATGGGACCATCCTTAGCAGAGACCAGTTCTGAGATTAGATGAACGCAGCCACCCCATGCCAGGTCTGCAGAGAAGGCCAGCACCTGGCCAGCTGCCTCCGGCTGCCTCAGTGTCCCTCCTGCCTCCCCACTATCCCAATGATCAGAAACTCTCAAGTTCTCACTTTGTCTTGACAAAGAGGGAGAAGGGAGAAACAACTCTGAAGAGTTTACATTTCAATTAAGTAAATATTTGTATGAAAGAGTAATTTATTTTTATTTCTAAAAATATATTTTTATTGATTTCAGAGAGGAAAGGAGAGGGAGAGAGAGATAGAAACATCAGTGATGAGAGAATCATTGATCAGCTGCCTCCTGTACATCCCCTACTGCAGATCGAGCCTGAAACCTGGGCATGTGCCCTTGACCGGAATCGAACCTGGGACCGACATTCTATCCACTGAGCCAAACCAGCTAGGGCTAATTCTTATTTTTTAAAAAGATATTTTTATTGATCTCGGAGAGTAAGGGAGAGGGAGAGAAAGATAGAAACATCAATGATGAGAGAGGATCGTTGATCGGCTGCCTCCTGCACTCTCCACACTGGGGATTGAACCCACAACTCGAGCCCACAACTCTGGCATATGCCATGACCTGGGATAGAACCATGACCTCCTGGTTCATAGGTCAATGCTCAACCACTAAGCCATGCTGGCCAGGCCAGAAGAGTCATTTTAATATGGAGGCATTATTTAATAAATTAAATTCTGTCCCTTTCCCCACCACATTTCCCACTATTTAGCAGGGTTGTGAGAGAAGCTGGTAATGAGGAAGATTAAATAAGTTAAAGAATAGAAAGAAGCTTTTTTGTTTTTAGTTTTGCCAACATAGTGCAGTATGTACACATTTATAATCTTGTTCTATCAGTTTGGTTCATAACTCTTGAGATGAACAGCTCTTGAGCTATTCTATTGTAATTTGTCTGATATTCCTAGAAGTTGTCTGCTTTCTGAATAAAGAACTAATTGCCGAGTACACAAATGCTGAAACAGAGTTCAAGTGTGGGACTCTTGGGACTGGTGGCAATATGGGAGACCCTCTCATTAATGCAGCATTTTTATTTTCAGAGAGGAAACTGCCTCCCAAGAAGCTTCCATTTCTTGTCTCCTGGAACTCTCTCTGGGAGACCTGAATTGCTACAGAAGAATTCTGACTACCCACCTGCACCTGCTGGAGGCCATGTGTAGGTGTCCACGTGACACTCCCCACTAAGACCAGCCTTTTGCTAAACATTGAATGTGCTGTCTTGAACCAAACTTATTCACAAGATGAAATCCCACCCAATGACTTCAGTTCACAGCAGGTGGAGCAGAAAACCTGCGTGCGAGCCCAGCCCAAATTTCTGATCCGCAAAGTCAGGAGAAAACACAACGGTGGTTGTTGTAAGCTGACTAGTTTTTCGTGGTCTGTTATGCAGTGATAGGTAACTAGTGAAGTAGAAAGTGCAACAGGATGTCAGGGAAGAAGAATGTAATGCTAACTTTGGGGATCTCTGGGATGGGGGAGGGGGGGCTTAAGTATGGTCTTGAAGATGGGCAGGCCGTGTCAAGTGGAGATGGTGAGGGGCATGGGAAGGTGTTCCCCATGTAGCAGGTAGGGAAGCAGGTGGGAGCACATAGAGAATGTGCTGAGCTTGTCCAGGAAGACTCGGGTGAGCATGGTACGGGTAGAAATGGAAGCAGAAAGAGGTTTTTGAAAAACATCACTGACAATGCCTGAAACTGGAGATGCTTGTTGTTACTGCGAAGGAGTTTTTACGGCGAAGGCCTTCCTCTGGTTGTTGTTTCAGGGTCAGGTGCTGTTTGTTTAAATATCTCATGGTGACCAACAAACAGGCTCACGGTCCAGCCTGAACTCTGACATGAGTTTACTTTTTTCAGTGAAAGTACAAAAAGTGGGGCTTGCATCTCAGCTTTGGGTGGTTTCCTGTTCATGAATTAAACCTGAAATCTGGCGGTCAGGTGGTGGTGATCCCGTAAAGCCGTGTGGGGCCTGGTAAGGAGCTGGGTTTTGTTTTCTTCCATGGGAAGCAAGAGGAGAGGGCATGGGTGAGTTTATTTCTTCAGCAGATCGTTGGCTGATAGGATGAGGTTATGAAGTTACCAGGGATAGAATCAGAGATTGGCAGGCTTTTCCTGTAAATGGCCAGAAGAGTAAGTATCTTAGGCTTTAGGGAGGTTTGGCCTTTGTCACAACTACTTCATTCTGCCTCGTGAAAGCAGCCTTAATCGATAACACGTGAATGAAATGAGTGTTGCTGTATTCCAGCAGAACTCCACCCAAACAGGAGGCGGCTGGATTTAACCCACCGGTGCTGTGGGCAGACTGCTGGATGAGAGAACGGGGTGTGGAGAGGCTGTTGGGTGCACCCAGCGGGAGGCTGGTGTCTGTTTAGTGGGAGCACAGAGATGCCAGATTCAAGGCCACTGGTTCTGAGAGGGGACGGGGTGGGAGGGGGTCAGCCACACAGCTTTTATGTTTCCTAATTCTGCAAGGGCCGGTGCAGTGAGAGCGCGTGCGCGCACGTGTCTGTGTTCAGGCGGTGTACTACGGTGGCTGGTTCCGTGGGAGATGAAACTGAACAATTTGGGGGCTCTTCTGGAGGGAACTGAATATAAAATGATAAATACAAAATTAGGGACAGGGCCTTGGAAGACACCTGTGCTGGTGACAGGCCCCGGAGCTGGAGCTTCATTAGCAGCAGGGTGAATCCGCCTCTGCTTATGTTTGTTTTCTCCCCTGAGCTCCCGGCAACCATCTGAGCCTCATTATTTTAAGTCCCATTGCTTCAAAAGCCTCCTTTAGTGACACCTGGTGCACGCCTGGTACTCTGAAACACTCAGAATCCTAGGAAACGGAAGAGGCACCTGCTCTGGTAGACAGTGCAGTCCTGCTGTGTCCTGTGTGTCATTAGAGGGTACCGGTGCCCGGGCCCAGCCCCAGCCCACAGTCCTTAGTGACACAAAGAGCAGCAGCTTGACCCCGCACTGCTGGCTGGCTTAGGAGCGGACGCCCTCACATCCATATGACCAGAAATGACGCCGGAACCAGAAAGAATGTACACAGGTTCTTTAGGTAAAAAAAAAAAATGTGGACTGGATTTATTCTGTATGTTTTATCCTAAAAAATTCTGCATCAGCCACCGTTCCTGTGGTTCTGGATTATGTCCCTTCCGTCTTTTAGTTTCACTTTTGAAATGGTTGTTCGAGGCGGCAAACTCCGGCGTTAACCTATGCCGCCATCTTGGTTCTCTTCTATTCTGTATGTTTTATCCTAAAAAATTCTGCATGTGAGAACTCAGCCCTTACTCTTGATCCTGAAAATCCTTATCAGGAAAATACTTGGCTAAGCACCTATATGAAGAATGAAGTCTCTGCCCGGCCAGTGTGACTCAGTGGTTGAAGGTCGACCTGTAAACCAGGAGATCACAGTTCAATTCCCGGACAGGGAGCATGCTGGGGTTGTGGGCTTGATCCTTAGTGGGGGTGTGCAGGAGGCAGCTGATCAATGATTCTTTCTCATCATTGATCTCTCTCTCTCTCTCTCTCTCCCTCTCCCTTCCTCTCTGAAATCAAGAAAATATATTAAAGAATGAAGTCTCCAGTGCATCTAGGTCAGCCGTGGGCAAACTACGGCCCGCGGGCCGGATCCGGCCCGTTTGAAATGAATAAAACTATTGAAAAAAAAGACCGTACCCTTTTATGTAATGATGTTTACTTTGAATTTATATTAGTTCACACAAACACTCCATCCATGCTTTTGTTCCGGCCCTCCGGTCCAGTTTAAGAACCCATTGTGGCCCTCGAGTCAAAAAGTTTGCCCACCCCTGGTCTAGGTGTAAGTGGAACCGCCCTGTGGAAGTCAAGAGGAGAGGGTTGGCTTAGGAGAGGGAAGGAAGAGAGAGGAAGAGGGACAGAGGGGGTTGGAGCCACCCATAGTGGAAGGACATCCGTCTGCAATGTGCTCTCCCCTTGAATTCCAGTTCTCCCCATTCCCTGTCATACAAATTGACAGTTAAATGTACAGGAAGGAAGGAAGGAAAAAGGAAGGAAGGAAAAAGAAGGAAGGAAGGAAGGAAGGAAGGAATGAAGGAAGGAAGGAAGGAAGGAAAAAAGGAAGGAAGGACAGATGGAAGGGAGAATCCAAGTGCTTGAAGTGCATGGATTTCTTTGGAAACAGTAGATGTAGCTGGGTTCTGAGGCAGGGACATGGGGGAAGACGCTGGAGGTAGGTGAATGGTAAACAGGCAGCAAAGGAGGTGGAAGCCATGGAAACTCACAGAAACTGGGGAGAAGGCGTTGGCTTCCACAAGCCCTGGAATGAAAGTTGGCTCCAAACTTAACCACATCGATGAAATACCGAGGGGCCCTGCCTGGTGGCTGTGTTGGCGGCAGGCACAGTGTGGGCCTTGGTGGAGTCCCTGTAGGGCAGTGGCAGCAGCCCGCAGGCCCAGAATGTTGGTGAGCACTGTGAGGTCATCCCTGGAGACCCCTAGAGGTATTGGGGGGGCTTAGCAAGAAGCGAGTTTCTGTGTGAGTAGGTGCATCCCTGGAGACCAAGGAGCTGTGGGTATAAATGTAATGCGACTCCATTGGCGACCCTGGCAGAGTGAGGCCTGGGGGCATGCGGGCTGTTGCGGGTGGTGGCATATTTGTCTCCCCACCTGATTGCATAGCCATTGAGGTCATGAATTTTGTTGTATTCATTTTCATAACTCTCCCTGTTCCCAGATCACTCTTATCCCCTCCTACCCAGTGCCTAGCATAGCCCCTGGCATATATTGTATTGATGTAGTGATTATGTGTTTAATGAATAAATGAATAAAGAATGCATGAATAAAAGACTCTTACTCAGAAGTCTGTACACCGGCCCCCACCATCCTTCACTTTTGATCACCTCTAGCTTTTTTTCCCTGGGATTTTGGTCCCCATCTATCTGCCGTGGAGAATTAATGGTGCCATCACAGCCTTGCTCAGGCTGACACGTGGAATTATAGAATGCAGAGCTGGAAGGGACCTTTCGGATGCAGCCCACAGCTTTTGATGGCATCGAGCTCCTTAACAGAAAACCTGAGGCAGATTTCAGTAAACTCCCATTTGTCTGAAACCCAAACAACTGGCAAATGCAAATGACGAGTCGTTTATATATTCCACGCCATGATTTTGTCTATCAGAATATCTGACACAAATCCCTTTGCTTACACGATCTCACTGAATTCTCGCCATATCTTTTAGGTAGCTAGTGAGCTCCCCGTTTTACAAAGGTTACGTTTCTGGCTCTGAACC
>NW_006294121.1:341410-352578 GCF_000327345.1 Myotis davidii
GCCTACCGATCCCAGGCTGCCTGTGCACCCACATGTGGGAAGCTGACCATTCCACAAACCAACGGGCAAGCTGACCCCAAGCAGCATCTTGATAAGAAGCACAGCTTCTGGGTTCTCTCCATTGCGCCTACAGCTGCAGAGCTATACGGTACGATTCCAGATACAAGCTAACGTGGCTAGTCCACTAATTCTCCTGGGATGTGATTGGGTCTGAACTCAGTGATACCTTCGTAAGGAGGATATATTAGTTACCTGTTGCCACTGTAACAAATTCCCACAAACTTAGTGTTTCAGAAGTCTTACAGCTCTGGAAGCCAAAAGTCTGAAATGAGTCTGACAGAGCTAAAATCAAGGGGTTAGCAGGCTGATTTTGCCTGGAGACTTTAAGGGGAATCTCTTCCTTTTCCCTTTCAGCTTCTGAATGCTGTTGGCTTGTGGCCCTTTCACTCCAGTCTCTGTTTCCATCCTCATCTTGCCTTGTCCTCTGGCTAACTCCTCCTGCATCCTTGTATAAAGACGTGTGATTACATCAGGCCCACTGGATATTGCAGGATCACTTCCCCATCTCAAGATTCTTAATTACTCACATTGCAAAGTCCCTTTTCCCATTTTTACAGGCTCTGGGGATTAGGGCATGCCCATGTTTGAGAGCCATTATTCAGCCTTCCATAGAGGAGAATTTTCTTTATTTTTTGATAATTCTCACCTGAGGATATTCTTCCATAGATTTATAGAGTAGAAGGAAGAGAGAGAGAGAGAGAGTTAGAGTGAGAGAGAGCGAGAGCGAGAGAAACATCTATGTGAGAGAGATACATTGATTGGTTGCCTCCTGCATGTGTGAACCAGGGCCGGGGATTGAGCCTGCAACCAAAGTATGTGCCCTGGACCGGAATTGAATCCAGGACCATTCAGTCTGCAGGCTGACGCTCTATCCGCTGAGCCAAACCAGCTAGGGCAAATTTTATTTTCTTAATGTATAGGCTCAGTGGCTTTTAAAGAGAGAATTTAAAATTTTACTTGCCAAGGGGTTTATCTGAGAAGAGAATGGGAGGGCTATAGTACAAAAGGCCATTTCCTTCCTGAAGCAGGGGATAAGGGATCCGGTCTCTCGCTGGGGCATGGACTGTGGTCACAGGGGTGGCCCCTTAGTCTCTGAGTTCAGAGCAGAGGTGGAGGCAGCCAGACTGGTTTCTGTGAACAAAGACAACATTCCTTAGTCCTGGCCTTTGAGCCTCCACCTCTGTAAGTACAAGGAATGCCCAGAGCCAGCATTCACAGGTGTATGGATCAACCTGGTACCAGTGTTTGTGGGGGCGGTGGGGGGAGGAGGGGCGGCGTGGGCCTGAGCCTGAGAAGCTCAGCTCTCTCTGTCCTCGGATCCGGACCTGTCTGAGCACATCCCGGGGCCGTGGGGCTCACCCACCAGAGGCTTCTTTGCCTGTGGGACCTCGGAGCCTTTTGAACAGTGAGTGAAAGTCACATGCTCCGGGCACAATGTCATTGGGGGGCAGGGGGCCACATCTGCCACTCAGATCACCCCAGCACCAGCCTCTGGGCTCACGGCCAAGGATGTTAAACAGCGAGTACAAGCTCCAAGCGCTGCCTTTCTGAAATCCCCGGGCGCCTTTGAGAGCAAGGAAAGGGCTTCGCTGACTCCGCAGCCTGACGCCTGGGTTTGGGCAGCGGCAGCAAGTGGTGGGGGCAGCTTTGCAGTGGCCCCTGAGGTTTCTGCACCGTAGCAGTCGGCAGGGGAAGGGGGAACAGTGAAAGCGCCCGTGAGGACCCTCCCGGGAATTGATGAAGGAGTGAGGAGCTTTGAAGGTGAGGCGGAGCTCTTGACATGGCAAGTTACAATAGACCCAGGGAATCCGCCTGGTGGAATGGTAATTTAAAATATCAACAGCAGCCTTCATTTTCCTGTTATTTTCTGCTATGCCACGACCTCCGGACCCTGCCTGTTTGGAGCCCAGACTTTGAGGTGTTCATTGCCATGGAGAACTGATGTTATTGCAAAAATAGAAAAAGGCTTTGAGTTTCAAAAGCCGAGACTTGAGGATGCTTGAGGCATAAATAAAAGATCTGGACTCATGCCTGGCGAGTTCAGCGAAGGGGACTTACTTAGAGACTAGTTCAAATTTCTGAAATTTGGGAGGGGGGTAAAGAAAGATAGAGGGGAAGCCAGGAATAGGTGCTGGCTGTGGATTGGTATGTGTTCTTTCCTACCTATTATTCTTTTTAAATGTTTTTATTGATTTTTCAGGGAGAGGAAGGGAGAGGGAGAGACAAAGACAGAAGCATCAGTGATGAGAAAGAATCATTGGTCAGCTGCCTCCTGCACGCTCCACATCGGGAATCGAGCCGGCAACCCAGGCATGTGCCCTGACCGGGAATTCAACGGTGACCTCCTGGTTCATAGGTCGATGCTCAACCACTGGGCCACACCTGCCGGGAAACAGGCACACAGTTTAAAACAAGTGAAATGCTAATAAAATGTGGGGCCCCATTTGAATATTGATTAGATGTGTTCAAATGTGATAGGAATATGATTATTTGTACCCAGGAGGAAAAGCTTCTGATAGCATTAGTGTACTGTGATATGATCTCTTGATG
This sequence comes from Myotis davidii, assembly GCF_000327345.1. NCBI lineage: Eukaryota > Metazoa > Chordata > Mammalia > Chiroptera > Vespertilionidae > Myotis > Myotis davidii. Next base: position 344,021 of record NW_006294121.1, read on the forward strand.
ACAGAGATCAAGATATATGAAGAGAAACTTAACAGCATAATTTTGTCAGACGGGAAGGTAACCTGATTAATGTAATGCTTTCTTTAAGAAATAGAGCATATTCTCTATCAGTCAAGACAAACTAGGTTATCCTGTGGGCGGAAAAGACTTCAGTGGCTTAACACAACGAAGGTTTATTTCTCTCTCATGTTATATGTCTGATTCCAGGACCCAACCGAAGAGCAGCCATGGTCTGGGAGTTTCCTGGTTGCCCTGGCAAAGGGAGAGAAGGCCTAGGAAGGAATGCTTCCCAGGAAGCTAAGCGTGCTGGCCTAGGAAGGAATGCTTCTATCACAACTCCTTAGCCAGAGCGAGTCACGGGGCCTCTCCCATCACAGGGACACAGGAGGGGACAGACATGGAGTCCTGGGAGAAGTTGGTGAAGAGTACCGATGACCACCATGGTTACCCAGGTGTGGGGACCCTGGATGCGTCACTACAAGACCAGGTTAGTTATTGGGCTCATGAATCCTGAACTGAACCAACAATGCAGGTGTTGATTGGAAAATAGATGGGCTGTTAAAAAAGCATGAGAAATGTTCACGTACCTGTAGCCTACAGCACATTATTTAAACAGAATCAACGCTGATTGATTGCATGGTTACTAAAGTATCAAAACCATTGATTCAATGCTATATGTTTTTATAATGATATACACTCAAACACATGCATGTTTATGTAATTTATTCACTGCAATTTATAGGAGAATTGATGCAATAAGCCAGATAACTTCAAAGTCAAAGGATCTGGTGTTCCTCTTATCTCCACATCTGAGATGAACAGTTTTATTGTTTGTTTTTTAAGACATTTTTTTTAGAGCAGTTTTAGGTTTAGAGCAAAATTAAGAGGGAGGTACAGCGATTTCCCATGTATCCCCTGCCCCACACGTGCTTAGCTTCTCCCGTTATCAACCTTGCTCACCGGAGTGGCACATTTTTTCCCCAAGGTATGCCTCAGTTTCCCATGAGGGGTAAGGGTGGGAGATAAAAGGGTTTTTTTGGGAGATAGTAGGTCATGTTGAATCTGGATCCCTCCACTGTAACCAAAGGAGCAAGTCACCCATCTCCATATGTACTTTGGCTGAAGAGCAGATTTTACTGTGTGAAATGATTTCATAACATAAAATGAGGGCTTTCTTGATGACTTTAACAGTCATTCTTAATCTTCCAACTACAGAATATTCTAAGAAGCACATCATGAATTGGGAAGAAAGAGAGTACAGGGAATCACACAGACCTGGGATCAAGTTCCAGCTATTAAACTGATTAGCTGTGTGATCTTGGACAAAGAGCTTTATTCTTCTGACCTCACTCTGACAGCTGTAGCAACGGGGATAATACGATGTTGCTGCGATGATTAAATGAGATAATGTATGTAAAGTGGCTTAGCACACAGGGTGTTTATCACACAGGGTATTTAATAAGTGGTGATAGTTGCTTTTGTTATTACCGTCATTTGGAAGATTTGTGAAATGGAAGCAACTCTAAGGTAGAAAAATCATTTTAACAGAAGAAAGGAATAGAGCCTGGGCCAAATCTGAACCTACTGGCTACGGAGTGATTGAGATATCTAATATCCACAGCGGGGTGGGTCACACAGCAATACAATTTTCTGCAATGAAATTGCTTGTTTTAGCCAGAGGGTGGGAAAAAATAGAATTAAGCTGTGTTTGCTCTTCTGGTGCATTTGGAGCAACACATATTTGTTGAGCACAAAGAAGGAAGAGGCAGTGTGCTTGAGAGAGGAAAGTGTGCAGAATTCAGAGGTTGGCGAGTCTCTGAGTTCTAGCTTTCCTTCTTTCCAAGGAAGATAGTTATTCTCTCTTCCTCTCAGTAATCCTCACCTGTAAGACGGTCTTAGCAGTCAAACTGGGCATGTATCCCCCACATTTAGCTAACATGGGGCTGTTGTCAGTAATAAGAATAGTTAACACAGAGTAAGTACCAACGGGCACCCACAAGGACTAATGCATTTCACTGTGAAAGCACAATGGGAACGCCAACGATCTCAACTAGACAGATGAGACTACTGAGGCCCAGAGGAGTTAACCCCCCACATCCAGTAAGCAGCGGGGCTGGGCTTTGAGACCGAGAAGCTTCGAAAAGCTGTGCTCTTAACCAACAGGCTACATTGCCTCTCATGCTAGTGAATGTCAGGCCAAGCAAGCATCATGTACGTGGAAGCTCTTTGCAAATTCTTGCATCTCTCCTCTTTCATGGGACATGCAGTTTGCCTCTCCCCCACAAAATCAGGATGCACTCAAAGGTCACTTCCTTTAAGAAGCTTTCTCCAAAGAACTGATATGCATATGTACATAACCCATGGATACAAATGGTAGTGTGGTTAAGGCCTGGGATGGGGGAGGAGGGGGGAGGAGGAGGTCAATGGGGGAAAAAGGGGGACATCTGTGTACTTTCAACAATAAAGATAAAAATAAACAACAACAAAAGAAGCTTTCTCGGATCACCGTTCTCTTTTCCTCTTGAACTCCTGAGATACTAACACTCGAAAGAGATCCAATAGTTGGATCTATTGTAAGAAGATGCAAGGTCTTGGGGTCAAAACCCTTCTAAATATTCAACACCGAACACACCTTTGCTATTAGAGGCAGCCCCACCCCATGCCATGTGGGAAAAGACAGTCTTACCCCCAATCGAAGGTGAGCTTTCAGTGTGACGTGGCACCTGTCAGAGAGCTCTGTGGCCTCGGAAATGAGTACACATGTGGCCTTTGGCGCTCCCAGCCTGTTCGTGACAGCTGTGGTGAGTTATCTGTGAAAGTTTTGAAGTGATAAAGGAGCCATAAGCCATTGGTGGCTCTCTGAACATCGATTCCTTTTGCTTTTGATGGGAATTATAGTGTCCGTACCAGAGCTTTATTGGCGCTGGACAAGTGGATCTGTAAAACACAGATGATTAGTGGTCTTGATGGAGTTACTGGCATGAGGATTAGGGAGTGCCGGTGCCTGACAGCATACTTCCAGGACAGGTGAGACGTGGCACCCCCAAGGGCAGCGGCTACAGTCCAGAGTTGGTTTGCTCACTTGACCCACTGCTCGTTATTTCCATAGCTTGGCCAGGTTGTAACTGATTTCACTACTTCTTTGTTGTCGTAGTCTGCTTGGGCTGCTACAAGAAAATCTCACAACCTGGGTGGCTTACATAACAGACATTCCTTTCTCATGGTTCTGGAGGCTGAGAAGTCCACACTTAAGGTACAGGTGGATTCAGCTCCTGGTTAGGACTCTTCCTGGCTCCCAAGCACCCATCTTCTTGCTGCATCCTCACTTGAAAGAAGGAGAGAGAGAGAGAGAGAGAGAGAGAGAGAGAGAGGAGAGAGAGAGAGAGAAAGAGAGAAAGAGAGAGAGAGAGAGAGAGAGAGAGAGAGAGATGAGACATCTAGATTCTCTTCTTATAAAGAGAGTAATCCCATAATGGGTGCTCCACCTCATGATCTCATGTAAACCTACCTGCCTTGCAAAGATCATACTCCTAATAGCATGACATTGGGAGTTATCGTCTCAACATATAAAACCAGGAGAACATAATCACAGTCCATAACACTTGGTCATTATGAATCCTATGGAAAATGGGAATCATTAATTGCATCATGCTGGCTTTCTCTTTTGTCCAATTCCCTGATCCCTGAGCTGCACTCTCCTCCCTTCCCCATCCTGCTCTTGCCCTGAGAGGCTAACCCGGAGAGACTGCTTGCTCTCCAGATCCTCGTTGGTTTGGCCAATGAGAAGCACCAGTGGCAGACTGGAGGGCAGAGGGAGAGAAAAACTATGGTATTTACTTCTTCTCACTTCCACCTTCTTTCTGCTGTTCTGACAATGGCTGCTTCCTGTTTAACCACCGCTTTCACTACTCAGTTCCCTGTCCCATGGCTTCAGATCTCATCTGGGCTCCTGGCCAGTTCCCGTCAGGCCCAGGCACTCTGATGGCCTCTTGCTGATTCTAAGTCCTGTGCACCTCACTACCCCTTGTCTCTTATTTCCAACCAGGATTTTCCACCCTCAACACTGCTGACATTTTGGGCTGGGTGATTCTTTGCTGTGGGAAGCTGTCCTGGGTATTGTAGCAGGTTTAGCAGCATCCCTGGCCTCTACCCACAAGACACCAGTAGCACCCACCCTGGTTGTGACAACCAAAACTGTTTCCAGATATTGCCCTGTGTCCCTTGGACGCAGGGTCCTCCCAGAGTTCAGAACCACTACATTAGCCCTATTTACGTTTCAGTAAATCCACTCAGTATGTACATGGCTATAAGTATTCCAATTTTGTTGTCTATTTCCTGCTAGGATGCTGGTGAAAACATGGATACACAATAGTAGAATAAATGAAATTTGTTTATTATTTGTTACATGTGGATTGCAGGAAGAATTTTTTAAAACACGGGATCCAAGGGAGAAAAGGATGTCAAAAAGGGTCTTGATGGTGGAAAACACAGGACTGTTTGTCATCTCAGTGGCACAGTAGCCATGGGCACATCTACATGGATGCCACATGGAAGCTGCGGTTTCAAACTGGGGCCCCAGAGTTGGGAAGAGGAACGTGGTCCAAGCTCCTGGTCACAAACTTGCTCAGTCTCATAGTATCTCGTGTGTTCTCATTTCATTCCATGCAGTATTCACAATCATATGTGCATGTGCTCTGCACATGTAAATGGCATAATGACTGCTTTCCTTACCAATAATGTGTTTTGGAGATCTTTCCTTGTCTAGCTTGCTATTTTTAAGGTAGGCACAGTATTCTAGTTTATGAATGAATCAAAATGAATTTATATCAACCTTTATTAACATTTCATATTTTCCAATATTATTGCTGTATACAAACTGTGGTGCAACCAACACCTGTTACATAAATATTTGTACATATGTATAGGTGACTATTTCTTTTTTAAAAAGTATTTTTTAATTAATTTCAGAGAGGAAGGGAGATGGAGAGAGAGAGATAGAAACATCAATAATAAGAGGGAATCATTGGTTGGCTGCCTCCTACATGCCCCATACCGGGGATCGAGCCTGCAACCCGGGCCTGTGCCCTGACCAGGAATCAAACTGTGACCTCCTGGTTCATAGGTCGTTGCTCAACCACTGAGCCATGCTGGCCAGGCTAGGTGACTATTTCTATAGAATGTCATCCTAATGTAGAATTGTGGAGTCAAAGGGCATAGACCTTTAAAAACACAACAGATTTACAGATCGTTGTCTGCTCACTAGTAGTGCTGTGCAACAAGAATGCCAATTTCCTCAAATTCTCATCTGTACTCTATATTGCCAAATTTTTACATTTTTGTCAATGTGATAGAGATAGGAAAAGATAGCTCATTGTAGTTTTAACTTGCATTTCTCTAATTACTAGTAGGGTTGAACGTCTTTTTATATGTTTACTGGATTTTTGCTTTTCTTCTCTGTGAATTGCTTGTTTCTATTTCAAGCCCATTTCTCTATTGGGATATTTGTCTTTTTCATATCAGTTTGTAGGCACTCTTATAGATTCTGGATCTACATCCTTTGTTTGTTATATATGCTAGAATATCCCTGTTTGTCACTTGCCTTTTTAACTTAGTGTATGGTGTCTTCCATCACCCAGAAGTTACGGCTTTTTACATAATCAAATCTGTACATGGTCAAATCTGTAAGCTGTTTCTTTGTCAGCTGTGGAGCTATGGAGCCTGACTTCGAGAAGGCTGGTGTGTTATACCTAAGGCACCTTCAAGTCAGAGACTGAATGTTGCCTTGAGCTGAAATATCAAAGGTTATTTTTTTACTCTTCCTAACAATGGTGGCGTATTTTTGCTTGGGGAAAAGAGTACTACACATATACAAAACTAAAACCCAGGGTGCTAATACTTGCTCACCCCAACTCAAAAGTAGGAAAAGAATGAGACTCCGAGTCTCGTAGCAAACAGTATTGTTACACACACACACACACACACACACACACACACACACACACACACACCATTTTCTCTGCGAGTATACACATTTTAATAAGGAAGTGTGAAAGGCCAGGGTGAACGGAGTATGTGTAAATGTTGTGAATGGAGTGTGTGTTAATGTTTATGTAGACATTTGTTTTTTAAAAAGGAAGCGCTCAGAACTTACTGTGTGCTCTGTAGTAATCTAGCAATAAACAATTTTTAAAAACTGTCAGTCTGTGAGTAGGATATTGTCTTGTATTGTAAGGCATGAAATTGTAGCTCCATGATAATAACTTTCCAAAGGTATCATATCGCTAGTGAGTTGCAAAAGTAGAATTGGAACCCAGGTGTCTGGACCAAGCCTAGTGCCTTGTCATTATTCTGTAGACCGCTGTTTATATAGAGTCAAAGGGTGTGTGTGTGGTGTGTCTACGTGGGTGCATTTTTTTCTTTGTCTGTGTAGGGGGTATATCTACGTGTCTCTGTATGTATTTGTCTATAGGCATGTGTGAGTGTGTCTGTGTGGAGAGACAGAGAAATTTATTTGAAGGAGTTGGTGCTTGTGCTTAAGGAGGATTATCAAGTCTAAAATCTGCAGGGTAGGAGGCTAGGTGGCTGAAGACCCAGGGAAGAGTTGATGCTACAGTTCAAGTTTAAAGGCATCTGCTGGCAGGGCCCTCTTCCTCAGGGGAGGCCAGTCCTTTTTTTGTAAGGCCTTCAACTGGCTGGAAGAAGCCCATTCACACTCTGCTTTACTCAAAGTCTACAGATTTCAGTGTTAATCTCACCTAAAAATACTAGTTAAGCTGACACATAAAATGAATCATCAGAGCAGGAACTGGATCTTATCAAATGCATTTTCAGCTGTGTTATATGATTTTCTTCTCTGTCGATGCAGGTTGTTTTATTGAGAGATTTTTGGATATTAGACTTTCCTTGCATTTATAAGAGAACTTATACCAGCTTTCACCAACCTGACTTCCATTACTTTTAAAGATTCAAAATAACCAGTTTCGGCATGGGTATTGGGATGTGGGTTTAAAGTGGTGAAATCTTTTTGGAGAGAAATTTGCCAGGATTTATAGAAATTTAAAAATATATGTCTTATGACCTATCAGTCCTCTTTTCCCCTTGGTATTCTTGAAAATATCTTTACATGTAAACAAAGAGGCATGTGCAAGCCTGTTTATTATTGCATTATATGAAGACTAAAAGTTTAAAACCTGAATGTATTTAGGAGAGGATAAACAAACAATGAAACATCTAGAAATACTGGTGGCAGTCAAAAAGACTATGTTAGATCTGTACATAAATTCCTGCTTAGAACTCTGTAACATTGATGGTTAAAAAAAAAAGCAAATTTCAGAACAATAAGCACAAAATGCTATCATTTACATTTTTAAAATCATTATATGTACATTATGAGATAAACGCAAATAAGTAATTTAAATTTTACCTATCGTACTAATTTATGTTAACTAATTAGTGTTTCAGAAAGGGTATCAGGGAAGACTGCTACTTATCTGTAGTGTTTGCATTTAACAATAAGGAAGTATTTACAAATTTCTTATATAATTTCAGTTTAATATTAAAAGTTATAAATTTACAAACTATACCTTCATCCCAAATATTTTAATTCAGTTTTGAACTGTGATATGTCAACTATATATATTAATAGACATATTACAAAGTAGTTGATATATTTTAAATTTATAATGGAAAATTAAATAATGAATTATTAAATATTATTTTAATCTATAACACACAGTGTCTAAATCTCTAGACAAAAAGTGAATGTATTTTATATAAAGCCTGGTAATGGTGATTTGAGGAGAATTTTCTGTTAGATCATATAACACAAATAGTTAGATATGAGGTCTAATTTTAGCTCACATGATAGCAATTTGAAAAGCAAAGATATATTAATCTTTCATAAAATATTAGCTGTGTTACTAAACAATTCCCAATGTGCTCGGCACTCTGCCTCAGTATTTCACGTAATAAAGGAGAGGAGAGAGAAAGTAATAACACCATGATTTAATAAACATGGTTTCATATAAAAAACTAACAGTCAAGTGGAAATATTTCTTTATCATTTTATTAAAGAAACTCAAATGTCGTCTAGGCAATCAAAAGCTGAAAGTTATCTTCTGGTGCTTCTATTACACACACACACATATATATATAGCTTTCATGAGCTTTTTGCTTTTGAGAGAAATGTAGCAAAAATAAAATAATTTCATATTTATTTTTATTATGATGTATACATGTAAGCTTTATTTTTCTAGTAGAAGAAAGGAAAAATGAACAACTGCCTTGTCTTGCTGTTGAGGGCTCCTTTTTCAAGAGAATAAGCTATTCCCGGTCAGCAAGAGCCTAGCCCATCAACCGTGACATTGATCCAACAGGAAGTCTCTCTTGAGAGAGAATATGATTTCCTCTACATTTTTGTGGTACTGAATGTGTGCCTTCTCCTGTAAACACCACCTGTTTTTCTCCGACTAAAATTCCCTTCCTAACCTCCCATTTTATGCCTCATCATTCAAATGCCCAGATTAGAGCCAGCTTGTGGTACCCATGCTGTCACTCAG
>NW_006294121.1:352648-353809 GCF_000327345.1 Myotis davidii
CATGCTGGAAAAGAGCCCCACGCTTGGTTTTCATGCTCTGTTGTTGCTGTCTTGAACTACTTAATAATTTTATCTTTGAACTTGAGTTTTGTAAGTGAAGCCGGGTGGAACAGTGGAGTATGCGCATGGGCAGAAGAGACGCATAAAACATGCGTGCCTCTGTTCCTTGCCACCTGTTCACAGTCTTCCAGATGTCCCATGAGCACAGAATTCTGTGGGCCCAGGATGTGTGAGAGTTCAAGGTGAGTGAGCACAGGGGGAGTGTGTTGCCTTTACAACTAACTGGAGACACTGATGGCCTGGAGAAGCCACTCTTTCTGCTCTAACCAGAACTTACTGTCAACACAGAAGAAGGCAGTGGTATCTGAGAAACAAGGACAAAAGAGGAATCCCATTCTATCCTTTCTTACCCTCGTCCCTCGCTGTGTGGCCAACCACTTGAGCAGGAAATGATGACAAGGAAAAGGAAAGATAGGGCAATCCCTACTTCCTGTTCCTTTAGTCCAGCGGTTCTTAACCTGTGGGTCGCGACCCCTTTGGGGGTTGAACAACCCTTTCACAGGGGTCGCCTAAGACCATTGGAAAACACATATATAATGACATATTGTTTTTGTGATTAATCACTATGCTTTAATTATGTTCAATTTGTAACAATGAAATTGGGGTCACCACAACATGAGGAACTGTACTAAAGGGTCGCGGCATTAGGAAGGTTGAGAACCACTCTAATTAGAAAAGAGGATCAGAGTTACTATTTCCATCCAATATGACTAGAACCATGACAGAGATAAGCACAGGATAGCACTGGACCCCAGGGGTATTCTCTTCTCTTCTCTCCTCTCCTGTCTTTCTCTGACTTGTCTTCTATCCTGTAATTTTTTTACATTCTGCTCTAATTTAAAAATGTCCAGTCCCGGTCAGCAAGAGCCTGGCCCATCAACCGTGACATTGATCCAACAGGAAGTCTCTCTTGAGAGAGAATATGATTTCCTCTACATTTTTGTGGTACTGAATGTGTGCCTTCTCCTGTAAACACCACCTGTTTTTCTCCGACTAAAATTCCCTTCCTAACCTCCCATTTTATGCCTCATCATTCAAATGCCCAGATTAGAGCCAGCTTGTGGTACCCATGCTGTCACTCAGACCCCCTCCTCCCGCCCT
>NW_006294121.1:354827-381070 GCF_000327345.1 Myotis davidii
GAGAACCACTGCTTTAGTTCTTCCTGCTTTACTCATCAATACGCTGAAAGTAGAGTGTTGGTAGAATGTGCACGTGTCAAGAAGGGAAATTGAAAAGATCAGTCAGTTTTGTGCAGGGTTTTCACTGTTTTGGTAAGAATGAAATACAAACGTGTGCGCGCTCCGGAATTCGAACTGCGTCATGTCAGTGATTCCACATATTAATTAAGTGCTCTTAAATCTGCATTTAAAACTGGCATTGCGTAATATAGAGCCGGATGGTAAGATTCATGCAAATAATTTAAATTTTTTATTTTTCTTAGAATGTAATTAAATAGCGAATAAAAAACGCCAGGACAAGTTGAGACACTGAAGAAGAAAGGAAACAGCTTTTCTATTTTAAGTACCTTTAGGGACACACATTCTCCTTTTTGAACAAAGGAGCAGTATAACTAATAGAGTAATACTTCAAAAACTCTATATCAAAAGAAAAGCTTTATTAATTATAGAACATTGAAAATTAAATATTACTAAAAATTTCAGCTTACATACTTTTTTTCCCTACTTCTATTTTGGTGCAAATTCTTCCAGCTGTTGATCAATCTTTGTTACTTTATAGGGGGGATAATGGTGAAACTAGTGATAATCTGACACCAAATATTTTCCTCTACTTAACACTTGCAAGTAATCTCATCTCTTGTTTAAACACTTTGAGGAGGTGGTTTTGAAAAGCTTCTGCACAAACCACAATCGACAGCCAGTTCTAGCTTTGTTCAGAGGTTGCGTTGCCAGCTTGCCTTTGACTCAGTGTCATCTTGTGTAGCTGCTGAGTGACCTGCATCCATTTGGATTCTATCATGTTTATATTCGACTTTTTCGGAAAGTCTTTGAACCGGAGAAAGAAATATTCCTTGCAATAGAAGCTCGGCTTCATCTACTGTCATTGTCATTCTCCCCTTGAGGATTATAGAGCAGAGAGGAATGCCTTAGAAGTGAGTGCAGCTTTGCTGGTTTTGAAATTTTAATGCACCAAATAACTCTCTGGGTATACCTGTGGTTGTACACAACACCAGATTTCAGAATTTAAAAAAATAATTCATATAAAAAGGTGTTGCTCCAGGAAAAATACAAGCATTTCAATACTTAAAAACCATGCACTGCAATTATTTACATAGATGACATGAAGACCAGCAATGCACTTGTTCACACACAAGTACATCCAACTATGTTTTAGCAAAATTCTTGCCCATTTCACAGACTCATCTCATAATGAGGTGAGCTCAGCAGGAGGTGCGGGGAGAGGGCGTTTCTCCTAAGAGCAGAAAAGTTCCACGGTGTCTGGCTCAAGGCAGAGTTGACTGGAGCATCAGAAAGGCCGAGACTCTTGAGCACCCATTTCACGCTCAGGCGCATGCCAAGTGCTCATTGCTGCTCCCCACCTGCCCCCTCCTCCCTCTGGGTCTTGGGGTCAGCAGTGAGGTGTACGAAAGATCTCTCCTAAATGAAACAGGCCAGTTCAAGCCGGAGGGAGCCCTCAGGGTTCTTAATCTGATCACAGTGTGGCTTCCGACACCTTGACTAAGCACAGTCAGGGAACCACACACATGAAGTTTGGAGGCCAGCTGAGTGGGCGGTATAGAGACTGGGAGACTGAAGGGGGCGTTTGGAAGGTGCTCCCAACAGAGCCTGCCTCTGTTCCTCTGTTCCATAACGCAAACGTGAAGTTTTCAGTGAAAACCATCCATGGTTCTCTAAGCTTCTACCTCTGTATTCAATTTCCCCCAAGCTCTGAGGCTTGTCTGCTGCCCACACCAGTTTAGCCTAATTTTCTGTAAATATCTGGCCAGTGGGGGATGGGATGGGGGACCAGTATTTTCTCTGGATGATTACCCAACAGTCAAATCATCCTGGGTAATTTCTGGCAGCCACGGAGCCAGAGGAGTTGCTTTTTCAGATCAAATCCAACGCAGAGGGGAGAGGAAGGTCAGGGCTACCACGGCCCGTTCTCCCTGGGAGGCTGTGGCCCGCCCAGAATTGCACACCTCTCTGAAGCCATGGCCTGCTTTTGGGAGGTCATGCCTCCATACATGACTCTTTCCAGATTGAGTTGCTAGCATCTTATGATATTATATATTTATTTTATAAAATATGGAATAAACTGAGGGAAAACCCGCACCTGGAATCCATTTGAAATGAAATTTAATAAACATTTGTGTACCTGTGTATGCCAGACATGATACTGGAAGCTGAGATAGAAAGACAAATAGAATAAAAATCCAAGCATAGAGGAAGCTCACACAACAGAAATGTCAACATTCACATGGCAATGAATGAGACAGGGGCATGGCCAAGATGCTTTAGAACAGTGGTTCTCAACCTTCCTAATGCCGCGACTCTTTAATACAGTTCCTCATGTTGTGGTGACCCCCAAGCGTAAAATGATTTTCGTTGCTACTTCATAACTGTAATTTTGCTACTGTTATGAATCGTAATGTAAATATCTGATATACAGGATGTATTTTCATTATTACAAATGGAACATAATTAAAGCATAGTGATTAATCACAAAAACAATATGTAATTATATATGTGTTTTCTGATGGTCTTAGGTGACACCTGTGAAAAGGTCGTTTGACCTCCAAAGGGGTCGCGACCCACAGGTTGAGAACCGCTGCTTTAGAACAAAGAAGAGGTGAGGCCAATCTGTAGGGTCCACCATGGAAAGGGACCTGTACTAGGTCTTAGAAAACAAGCAGGACCTCATCAGGTGCTGAGGAAAAATCCATCTACATAGAGGAATTGAAATGGACACAGGTAGGGAGCAGGAAAAACTATGATTGTGTCTAAAACCATTAGGAAGGACCATGAGGCTGGATGTGTGATTGGAACAGGGGAGAAGTGAAGTGCCGTTGGCAAGTGGTGCTGAGACGCAGCTGCAAAGACAATGTCTGCCTCAATTTCTCTCTGGAAGAAAAACATCTTTAGATTTCAGCAGGGCGTGTGCAGTAACAGCTTATGTTTTAGAAAGTTCACTTCAGGGGCATTGCAAAAGAAAGGAAGGGAGTCAGGGAAGATAGCTAAGGGCACCAAAAGTAAGAAAGAGATGGGGTGGTATCTTCAAGGGAGGACAGTATTGAGGAAAGTGTGTGTGTGTTTTTTAAGATGGAGGAGATTAGAGTATATTGTAGGCCGAAGGTCAGTTGCCATTGGAGATAGGAAGATGGACTATACAGGCGAGTGCAGAGACAATCGATGAGGCGAGAGGTTTACCCATGCCTAGCCTAACATGCCGAATTTCTTTTAACTATATTCAGCATGTCAGTGTCAGTCACTTTGTAAAAGAGCACAGTAAATACTCAGTGTCGTTGTATAACAATCTAGTAATCTAAGCAAAAGATAGCAGAAGTCACTAGAGAAATGCCTTCATCTCGGGGTAGATGAAATGACATAGACTAAAAGAATCTACCAAGAAAGGGAAACATGATGGATTAGACAACATCATAACACAGGATAATCAAGTTCCCAGTTAACCAAAGTGCTGTGAAGCGGGGGGAGGGAGAGAGGTGAAGGAGAGAGCAGGGAGGATGGGAGAGACCATGAAAATAAGACAGCACATAGCAGAAAACAACAGTCAGACAAGAACAGAAGAGTTTCTGTGCTTGTGGGACAGATAATGAATTGGGAAGTTCTAATCAGCCGCAAATCCTGCTGCTCCCTGCCTGTCACTACCTTCATGTGAGGTGAAGGCCGGGATGAGATGCCAGCTGTAGGTAATATCATCAGCGGCTGAAGCCCCTGGAGCCTTTGGAGATGGTTTTTCAGCAAAGTTGGATCTCTTGTGTTGCCCCACAGTAAACTGGCCGTCTATTTTTGTTTAAAAAATATATATTTTTATTGATTTCAGAGAGGAAGGGAGAGGGAGATAGAAACATCAGTGATGAGAGAGAATCATTGATCGGCTGCCTCCTGCATGACCCCCACCGGGGATAGAGCCCACAACCTGGGCATGCGCCCTTGACTGGAATCGAACCCGGGATCCTTCAGTCCGCAGGCTGATGTTCTATCCACTGAGCCAAACCAGCCAGGGCAACCGTTCATTTTTTTTTTTTAAATAAAGAGAGCTGCCCACAGGAGAACTTGGCTGAACCCCTTGGATACACCACAATTTCCCTTCACCTTCAACCCCCTCTTGTCTCCTAAACGATGGCTAAAGGCTGTGCTGTGCTTGCTTCATGGGGAAAGAAGTGTTTACCTCTCCCAATGTGACAGGTGGGGGTGGTGATGCACACAGCTGTCCTTACACTTACCCAGACACCTCAATAGGTGTGTTCAGAGCCCAGCTCAGTGCTTCTCAAAATGTAAGTCACCTGGGACTCTTGCCGAACATGCAGGCTCTGATTCAACAGGTGCATAGTGGGCGTGGCGAGTCCAGGTTTCTGATGAGGTTCCAGGTGGGACCAATGCTTCTGGCCCAGGAACCAGTCCTTGCATAAGGGCCCGGGAGCTGCTCCTTGGTCTCCTTGGGGAGAGCGTGCGTGGGAGGGCGCCGGCGTGTTGGCTCTGGTTACCGCCAGCCAAGCATCACCACAGAGCGGTGCTTGGCTCTGTCCAACCCTGCAGAGGACCCGACCGCCACCAAATGAGCCCGAGCAGGAGGAAACTTGTCAGTACAATTTCTTTTTCTTAACGGCACAGAAAAGGCAGGACTGGTGCTCGTGGGATTCTCCCACTTAGCAGAGCATAAGAGATGAGCCCACAGAGAAATCAGATTTCCAAATGACTTTTGCTTATGACCTGATTTATGTCTCCGCAAAGAGCTGGGGAAATGAGCTGCGTTCCCCATCCGGGCCCTATTCCTCGCTGGATGAATTCTGTTTAGGAACTAAAACCCCAAACTTGACGATTTATGCAAAGTTCACTTGACTAGCAAAACAGACGAAGGCCAGAGTGTTTATATTTAGGTTCTGCCCAGGGGGAGTTCTTTTTAGCACCCGAATGTGTCACTTTAATGTGATAAGCAGCAGGAGAGGAGAGACTGGCATTAAGAAAAGACTTAACACCGCATGGTGCTTCATTTAGTTCTGGCACAATGGAGTCTGATGAGAAGGAAGTTTTATTTTCAGTCCTGTCGCGTCACTTTCATCAAGTTCGACAAACATGTATTGAGTGTCTGTTGTACAGTGGGCACTGTGCTGGGTGCTGAGCCCACAGTGATCAATGAGATGTGATTACTGTTCTGGAGGGCACAGTGCTGTGTGGAGACAGACAGACAGACAAGCAGAGAGGAGGTCTATACAGAACTGTTGGCGCAGCGGTGGAGGTGAGTACCGGGTGTCTGGCGTGCAGGCGGCGTGTCCTTGCCCAGCCTGGAGGTGGGAGATTGGAGCAGAGGGGCTTCTCTGAATGGAGAACATCTGATCTGGATCTAGACATTTGAGCAGGAATTGGGCAGATGAAAAGTTTTAAAAAGGTGAGTCATTCATATTATTTATTGATTACGTCTGCGTTTTTTCCTCTTTGGCACACAATAGCATGCTCCTTTCCTCTTGAATTTAAGTGTGTTGTGCTTAAGCCAATGAAATATGAGTGAAAGTGACACGTGTCACTTCTAGGTAGAAGTTTTAAGTATGTGATTTGCCATTTTCTCTTCTTACTGCTACAGAAACGGTGAAATAATCTGTGAGGATGAAGTTTGCATTAGTCTGGGTTCTTGATAACTACAATGAGCAGAAATAAACCTTTGTTGCTAAAGTCAGGAGATTTCAGAGTGGTTGGTATAGCGGCATGAGTCAGTCTGCCCTGACTGACACGGACAGGCCTTCCGGGCAGGGAGTTTATTTACCAGGCCTCAGGAATATGCACTTTACAAATGACTGGAAAGTGCAATGGTAATAATACCAGAATATGCAATGCAGACTGGGGAAGGAGGGGTTTGGGGTAGTGCCTAACTTCTCTGGGTCTCAGGGTAATGAAAGCTTGGACGATTGAAGCAAAGGGTTGGCCAGATAAGCTCTTGAGTTTCCTTTCCAACTAAAGGCTTTGCTTTTAAAAACTTGCCTGCAGTTCATGCTCATTTCTTCTGGGAACACCTTTCCCAGAATTCTCAGATGTAGTTGAAGACCCTGCGTGGAGGTGTCCCGCATGGCTGAGTAGGGGAACCTGCTGAGAGACTGGCTGAGTCTACTCATGGCTCATTGTGAGCCAGTGTCCAGGTGGGAACACATCACGTTCATTGCTTCCCATCCTTTGTGCCTCAACTCAGTTTTCCATTATTATAATACCATGTGCGGGCGCGCACGTACAATGCGATTGAAACTTCGTGGCCCATGTGCAGAAGTCGGTATTTTGTGGAAGAGCCACACTCAAGGGGCCAAAAAGCCGCATGTGGCTCGTGAGCCGCAGTTTGCTGATCACTGCACTAGGGAATGTTTTGCTCAGTTAGTGGGTTGTTAATATGCAATGACATCTTAAATACTAAAGTTTTCACCTGTGGTTGATTGAGATGAGGTGCATGTGGAGAGCAAGGTGTTGAGCGATCAAGTAACTGGTATTTCATCGGTGTGAGGGCAATGATTAATTATATGTATTCTGGAGCAACAGCTATTTTTGGCTTCCCTGGACTCCTCACAGAAAAGAAAATGATTGTTCCAGGGCAGGTAATGGCACAACTAAAGTTTCAGGCAGAAAGTGCTGGAAGTCAGACCTAGGATCTAATTATTAAGTGTGATCTCTGGAAAGCAGACCTTTATACGTGTGATGTGGACAGGCCTCTTATGTGAAAATCAGGCCCTGATAGAGCGTGACATCGAGACATGGAATGGTGACATCTGTATGGGTGAACCTGAGAATTTAAAACTCCCAGATTCCTTTGCTCTTCCCCATTTGCCAGAGAACAGCTCACCTCGCCTGAATACCAGGTACTGGTTTCACCTGAAGCAAGTGCTTCGAAAGATGATGCTGATTCTTGCCAGTATCTACCCCCAAATCTCTCATTGTTTCAAGACCAATAAACAGTCACGAGTCAGCACAGCCCAAGTGGGAAAGTAAAGAAATAGTTGTAAAAAGTAGTCTATAAGCCAAGGGAATTGTCTGACCCGGCTGATGGATACTGACAGGCCTCAGAAAAATGTGCATGGGAATGAGTTCTGAGTATGTTGGTCTGGGAGGGAGGGAAGACATGGACTATATGTTGAACCAAGAAGAATTTGATACCTTGTTATAATATTCTACAGAAATGGGTCTTGTAATATGGTAGTTTATATAAAAATGACTTGAAGATGAAGTTCCTTGGCATTGAATTGAGGAACAGAGCAGAAGACTTAGGGAAGTAAAGTGCCATAAACATAACCCAGCAGTTGTCTCAACCATAACTGTTAGGCAAGATGTAGTATACTGTATTTATGGCAGGATTTCAACATAGCCTTTGGTCTATAGTCCACTATGCATTTAGTGAATGGTGGCTTTTTTTTTGTTTTTTGGTGTTTTTTTTGATGCGCATCAATAGAAAGAATTGAAAGCAGAATGTCACTACATTAAGAGGATAGTAGCATATATTTGCTCTCTTGCTTTAAGGCCATAATGTAAACTTCAGAGATCTTCATCCTCTTGGCATTCCACAGAGCACACACTGACCCACTGCACTGGTGGCATGTTAAGGGGACTGGGTGAGCCAGACGTGGAGTATTCCTAGCTGCTCTGGTGAGAAATGCTCATGCCATAGTTTGGGAGAAAACCCACAATAATATTTAAGCTCTGCCTTGTTTGTGAAGTTTTCAGGGGTCCAGTGGTTAGGGATCTGACAGGACATGTATTCTAATGTAGAAGGGAAATGGTCTGCACCTCTCACTTGCTGCCATTAAGAAAGAGGCACGATGCCTGTGTATCTTTTTGGAATTTTGGTGATGGCAGATACTGTGCTTGGGAATATTTTTGCAACCAAATTACTGATTGACTCAGAGCTTCCAGCAGGGCCTAGAGAGCATAGAACCATTCTGCAGGGATCCAGGTTCTACAAGCTGCCATTTCAGTGGTTGCTAGTGGTGTCTGGAGAGTAAAGATAAAGTATGGAGTCACTGGAGAGCCAAAGTTGGACAGCTGAGAGCAGATAAATCTTTCAACTTCTCTGCACTAGAACGCTCCATCCTATAGATGCCAATTCGTGTCTTGTTGGCTCCCTCTTTTGCAATGGACCACTAAACAGAGTGGTCGTGGTAGCAGGAATAGAAAGTTTGAATTGACCCAAATGAGCTGTCCCTCATCAAGGATCGGGTAGCTACTTCTGCCGAAGGCAACTTATCAACAGAATCAATCAATACAGAGCCCTCAATATGGCACCATCCCTAGGGAGACCATCCAGACACCTGGTTTCAGGTTGATTATTTTAGAGCGCTTCCACTCTGGAAAAGGCAGTGACTTCGCCTTATTGGTACTGACATCTATTCCTGATGTAGATTTGCCCTGCTTATCCCCAGTGTCTTCACCTTCCAAGGGCTTACAGAATGCCCGATCTGTTGGCACTGTATCCTGCACAGCATTGCCTCAGACTGTTGTACACAATTTAAAGCAAAAATGGACTCATAATCACAGGTCCCCCGGTTTTATCATGTATTTCATCCTCCTGGAATCTCTGGCTGCTGGATTTGATGAAGAGTTATGCGGTAGGACATTGGTCAGCAAACTATGACCTGTGACCAAAATCTAGCCTGCTGCCTTTTCTTTCTTTAATTATTAATATTTTTTAGATAAAGGAACACATCCATGTCTATTTCTTGATATATTGTGTATGGTTGCTTTGTCACTATATTGGTGGTGTTGAGTTGTGAAAAAGACCATGTGGCCCACAAACTCTAAAATTTCCTATTAAGGCTCTGGCTGGTGTGGTTCAGTTGGTTGAGCACTGTCCCATGCACCAAGTGGTCGCTGGTTCAATTCCCAGTCAAGGCACATACCTGGGTTGGGGGCTCGAACTCTAATGGGGGATGTGCAGGAGGCAGGTGATAGATGGTTCTCTCTCATTAATGTTTCTCTCTTTTCCTCTACCTTCCTTTCTCTCTATCTTTCTCAAGTCAATGAAAACATTAAAAAATTTACTATTACATACTATTAAGTTTTCCAACTCCTACTGCAGGACATGGTCTCTTGTTTACCAAAGGGGCTAGGTGGAAAAAAAATTAACTCCTTGAAGGGCAAATTTTGACCAATGGGATACAAGAGATAACAGGGAGCAGCAATTAAATTTCCTGCCCTTTCTCCCTGTTCTGAAGGATGATTTACCTCAGGAGGAATGGTTATAACAGCTGCTTTAAAGTTTTTCTGATAATTACAACATCTGGGTCACGTCAGAGTTTGTATCTGTCTTTTACTTGAATAGCTTTTCCTTGTCATTGATATGTCAAATAATTTTGGATTGTACCCTGGCAATTCCATATATTATGTTGTGAAGCTCCAGGTGTTATTGAAATATTCTGGGGAAAATAGACTTTTCTGTTTTCTTTCAGCAGGCGGTCAACCTGACTTGCCTTCTGGGGCAGTGGTTCCAATGCCTTTGCTGCTCCTTGTATGCACCACGAAGGGAGTCTGGGGCAGGGGCAGGGGCTTATGTGGTAGTTCAGTTCTCAAAGCTTATGCTTCTTTGGGTGTGTTCTGCAAGGTCACAGTGTGGGCTTGGAGGAGTCCCTTTCTTCCCTTTCTTCCCTTTCTCTCGACTGCCGTATTTTTTCCATTCTTCTCAATTCCCTGAAGCCTTTTTTTATTACTCCTCAAGCTGATAAAATGGGGTTTCTCTTGAAGTTGTGGTCACCATCATTTTTGCTCCTGGGGAGAAATGAAGGGGAAAATAGAAAAATAACAGGAATTTTCTCCATCTTCTTTGCACATCAAAGACCCATTTTTCTAATTCATCTATCCAGAAAGATGGGTTTTAGCTCAGAGTTTTTTGATGTTTATGCTATTGGTCTTCGGGCAGGCTGGTAGAGAGAAAAAAAGGAAAAACATTCTATAGTTTTTAAAGGTCCTCTATGCCAATCCTAGGCCTGGCCAGAAAGATGGTTCCTTTTTTTTTTTTTTAGTTCTTATTGCCTATTCTTGCTGTTCATTTCCCCTACTTGGCTTGCCCTTGGGTCAAATCCAAGAGATAAAAGAAGAAAAAACAAAAAAATGCCCATAAAACCAGGAAACTCATAGTTACCACATTAGTCATCTTTCAAGTTTTCACTTCTCTCCCCCATCCACCCACCTGCTTCTATTTACTTTTCAGAGTTCCTAAGCAGTCACTGTTTTTATTTTGTCCAGAGTTTTAGTTCTGATTAGTCAGAAACATAGAGCTTACTCTATCTTGGCCAGATCCAGAAGATTCTATTTCAAGTATCAGGCCATATCTGTAACCCTCATCCTCAGCCCTCTCCCTCGTTTTCATGCCAGATCAGTTACAGACGCCTTTGCTTTTTGGAGAAGAAATCATACAGGTCATGGAAGAATGCACAGGAAGTCTGCGGTGGGGGGGGGGGGGGACACGAACTGAAGCAGATAAAATACTGTTGTTTTAAGGAGTTCAACCTGGACATTCCACGTTGCCATGGGAATTGTAAAATGATTAGTGTCTAGATGAAAAATCAGTCAGGATATGACACAGACGTCCGTAAGGGGATCTTACTGACACAGCCTTGTTAGGAGAAATGACAGACTGCTGAGGGGAGGTTTCGGAAGGGTAGCTTGGGGTGCACACGCCGTGGGCAGGGCCCAGAGGGGGGTGGAGGCTGCAGTTCCCTGAACCTGCGGCAGGAAATGTAATGAAATTATATAAATAAGGGCGGGCACCAACTCTAAAAATGCCCCATAGCCGAGTGATCTTTTACGAAGCCCTGAAAAGCAGCTTCCCTCCCCTCAACCACCAGCACCTTCTTAAAAGATTTGAAATCTAAAATCATGGCCAATTGCCCTAACTGATTTGGCTTAGTGGCTAGAGCATCGGTCTATGGACTGAAGTGTTCTGGGTTCGATTCTGGTCAAGGGCATATGCCTCAGTTGTGGGCTCAATCCCTAGTAGGAGGTGTGCAGGAGGCAGCTGATAAATGATTCTCTCTCATCATTGATGTTTCTACTTCTGTCCTTTCCTCTTCATTCCTCTCTGATATCAATAAAAATATATTAAAAAACAATAAAATCACGGCCTATTACCCAGCCAGTGTTGCTCAGTGGTTGAGCATCAACCTATGAATGAGGAAGTCATCATTCAATTCCTGGTCAGGGCATTATGCCTGGATTGTGGGCTCCATCCCCAGTATGGGACATGTAGGAGGTAGTCAATCAGTAATTCTCTCTCATCATTGATGTTTCTGTCTCTCTCTCCCTCTCCCTTCCTCTCTGAAATTGATAAAAATAAAAAAATTAAATAAAATCATGGCCTATTTTTTAGTTTCTTGCACAAAACAGGCCAGGGAAGGAAGTGGGGTTCCTCAGTGGCCAATTGCCGATGCTGCGTGCCGTGGTCGCAGTCATGCCGAGCTCTGGCCTTCGGTCTCAGTGATGACTACAGCGGAGTGCCAGGGGCGAGAGGCACTGGGCGAGGAGGACAAAGGGCATGTGCGCTGTAGCAGCAGGTCGGGATGGCTGTCTACTGTTCAAGGAGCCTTCGGCTAGTCCCCTCTCTGCCTTGTCTATAACACGGGAGCGATGATGCCCGTGCTGAGGGTTATGGGAGCAAATGAAAAACAATGCTCCCCTCTCCTGCGCTCCGCCTCCAAATGAGACTTATGTTGCAGATTACCTTATTCAAAAGAGATTTATATCTTCAAATGTTCATGCAACTCTGCCTCTAAAGTATTGCATGGTAAACACTCTTAGGAGAGCTCCCTGATTGAACAGATAAGAATGATTAAAAACCGACATGCATAACTTACATATGATTGGTGTTTCAAAAAGTTTGAAGCTTATTCTCTAAAGTAGGTTAGCATGCTGTCTCTGTTTTGTATACTCTCTTTACAGAAAATCTTGAAATGAATAGGGCTGGAATGAATGGCCTTTTGTTTTCCTGCCCTAAAGTACTAGTTTTTCCTTGTGTTGTTCAGCTTTTAAGGCAGCATCATAACTTTTACTCTTTTTCTTCAGACCATGCACAGAGACCCTCATGCTTTGCACTGAGCAGGTACTTAATAAATATTGCTGAACCCATTGATGACCAATCTCACTCCTTGAGTTATGGCTTCTTAGACTGAATGGAGAGGATGAGGATCCATTCAACTCAAACATTGACATCAAGAAGGAAAAAGGAGAGGCCGAAAAGCATGGGTTAAGTAATTTTGCATGTTTTCTAAATTTGGTCACTTGAACATTCAGAATTTCTCAGCACAATTGCTAATTTGCATCAAGCTTTGATCACTGAGATTCCTAATACCCACTGTTTTCCCCGAGCCCAGCAGCTCAAGGCCAGGTCTTGCAGTTGACAATTATTAGGGAAGTTCAGTGTAGGAAGGATGGATGGCCTCCGGAACAACAAGTAATTTATCACTACTTCTGGCTGTTAGACTTTCTTTATGAGGCACATTATCAAGAAAAATGGTTCTGGAACTTTGTTGAGGAGGAGGAAACCATTTGCAGCACTGAGGCCTGTCATTAGGCGGGCCATGGGGAAGTTGGAAAAGAAACAGTACATGAATGTTCGCTGTGCACCTGCTTGCAGTGGTCACTCTGGGGATGTTATTTCATGGACTCCTCTCCCTAACAACCCTGTGGCAGAATACTAAGTGGTACTTATTGAGGGCTTACTTTGGGTCCAATTCTTTATAGTCCATAACACAGTGAATCCTCAAAACAACCTATGAGGGGCGACTCTGCATTCTAGAGGTAAAGCTTAACGGGTAAATACCGTGTCCAAAGTCATGCAGCTACTCAGAGAAGGAAGCAGAACTTTAAAGCATTTACTCTAACTTCAAAGTTTGAACTTTGAAGTTCATATTTTTTTCTCCATAAAAATAACCTTCATTACTTAAGGTATGCTGGTGACAAAAAATTAACACAAAAGAACTCAAATATTTATTTAATTTTTCAATAGGTAATGCATTCACGTTGAAAAGCAAAACTTTTTTTTAAAAGAGAAGCACTGTTATTAATTTATTATGACTTTTGGAGGGTTTATACATGGTTGGATATATATCTCTCTTTTATTCTCATGGCAGCATATACACATTATCTCACACCTTTCTTTTCACTTAAGTATATCTTAAAGTATATCTTGGAGATCTTTACAAATCAAAGAGCATGGAGACTTGAACTCTTCTTAAATAGCTGCATTGCATTTTATTAGTTTATAAAAGTAAATTCCATAATTTATTTAACTTTTGGTTGATGGGCACAGAGGTTCTCAATTTTTTGCTCTTACGGACAATGCTGAAATAGCCTCTCATGTCTACCTCTGAGTGCCAGTGTACCTGAAGGGGAAATCAAAGGTAAAAGGAGGCACTTGTAATTCTGGTAGTTGCTGCCCAATTGTACGTCATGGGGTTGTGCCAATTTGTCCTCTTATTAGAAAAGTTTCCCCCAATAGCCTTGCCAATAGGTTTCCCCCACAGCCTCACCAATAGGTTTTATCAAACTTTTGGAATTTTGCCAGTCTAATAGATAAAAATTGATGTCAGTAGTTTGAATTATTTCTCTGACAATAAATAAAGTTGAGCATCTTTTCATGTTTAAAAGACATTTGTATTTTCTTTTCACTGCATTATCTATTCATACCTTTGGTCCATTTTTCTATTGGATACTCTTTTGTAAATTACAGAGTTAGCCTTTTGTGATATAAATGGCAAATAAGATTTCCTAGTTTTTCTCTTGTCTTTTGGCTTCAAGTATGGTGTATTTCCCATGTAAAAATTTCTATTTCTCTTTTAGTTAAGTTTGACAGTTCTATCACGTCTAAATCTGAGTTTTAATTACAGAGATCATGACCACTCCAAGATTATAAAATAATTATCCCATGCTTTTGTCTCAAACTTTTATGGTTTCAGTGCTTGCATTTAAATATTTGGCCCACTTGGAAATAATCCCACTGCTTCAGTTAAAGCATGCATCCATCTTTACAATTTCTATAAAGTTCTCCAGTTATCCCAATACCATTTATTAAAATAATTTCATGACTGATTTGAGATGCATTCTTTATCACCTATTGAATTCAATACCCGCCCCCCCCTCCCCCCCACACACACACTAGAGGCCCAGTGCAGAAATTCGTGCACGGGTCGGGTCCCTAGGCCTGGCCTTCCAGCCTATCAGGGCCTTCCTTTGTTCTGCGCCATCCCCTGGTGGTCAGTGCACGTCATAGTGAGTGATTGAACTCCTGGTCTTCCAGTTGAACTTCCGAGGGGACACTTTGCATATTAGCCTTTTATATATATAGATGTGTGTGTGTGTGTGTGTGTATATAGATGTTTATATATATCTGTATACACACACACACACACATATTTTGTTTGTTTTGGACTTGCTATTTCCTTCCACCAGCCTATCTATTCATATATTGTTACCGCATTGTCCTAATAATTGAAGGTTTTAAATATGTATTAACATCTACTATGACTATTTCTGACCACTACCTTCAACCATTGTTCTTTTTTTTTTTCAGTTTACCTGGTTATTCCAACTTATGTTTCCATGTGAACTTTAAAATCACATCTAGTTATCATTAAAAAAACAAAACTGTTACAGTATTTTTAGTGAGGTGTATTATAATTTAGGTTATGGAATATTCATTTCTTTGTCATGGTTTGTTTCCATTTTAAAACAGTCTCTTTAGATCTTCAAGAATATTGTAAACGTTTTTTTCTTATGGGCCCTACATGTTTTTATTAATTCCTGTCTTGGTAGTTATATTTCATGTAACCTTTTCTTACATTATATCATTTATGTGTTTATTGTGCGCACATGTGCAGGGGCTGGGCTCGTGTTTCTATTTTTATACCCTAACATCTTTCTAAATTCTCTTATTTGTTATAGTTGCTTTTCAGTTGGTTCCTTGTTTCCAAGTATATGGTCATAGCGTCTGCAAATAATTTTTCATCCTTCTTTCCAATTCTTAGAATTATGATTCCTTTCTTTACCAGGTTGTGTTGGCTATTACTTCTAGCACAATATCCAATCTATTTCTTCCACTAAGCATAATGCTAGACAACTTTGGGGTTATGATAGAAGTGTTTTATCTTATTAAAGAATTATTTAACACTATTTTATTGCAAATGCAATTTTTAAAGACTAAGAATGGGTATTGAATTTCATCTGGTATCATTTAATAATTTTCTCCTTATATAATCTCAAACATAGGTAGTTTTGTTATTGACTTACAAAAATAGAATTACATTATATAAACTGATCTGTATCTTATAGTTCTCACTATACAATACTTTGAGGAATTCTTTCCCAGTTACCTCATATAGACCTAGCTCATTGTTTTACTGGCTGCATAATGTTCCATGGCTTGGATACAACCCTTTATTTACTCACTAGAGGCCTGTTGCACTAAATTAGTGCATTGGGGGGGGGGGGGGCGAGGGGGGAGGAGTCCCTCAGCCCGGCCTGCACCCTCTCGCAGTTGGGGACCCCTTGCTCCTTATCGCCTGCCTGCCTGCTTGCTGCTCCTTACCACTTGGCTCGCTGCTCCTTAGTGCTGCAGAGATGGGAGAGGCTCCCACCACCACCCCTGCACTTGCCAGCGTGAGCCTGGCTTCTGGCTGAGCAGTGCTCCCCCTGTGGGAGTGCACTGACCATCAGGAGGCAGCTCCTGTGTTGAGTGTCTGCCCCCTGGTGGTCAATGCATGTTATAGTGACTGGTTGTTCTGCTAGTCATTCTGCTGTTCGGTTGATTTGCATATTAGGCTTTTATTATACAGGATTCTCCTATGATAGGTATTTCCTTTTTCCTCCTACTATAAACAAATCTTCAATAATCATCATTGTGTGTTTTTTTATGTGCTTGGTCCATTTTATTTCTAAGGACGAGATTCCCAGGGATGGGAGTGCTGAGTTGAGGTTGCATATGATTTTATTTTAATAACCACTCTACTATATTGTTCAAGATCTCACAGCCACAGCTGGGATTCAATGAGGGTTCACTGGCACAACCCTGTGGAGTACAATTGGGCAGCACTGAATTCAAAGCTCACTAGGCCAAATTGCTGCCCAGCTCAGAGAAATTGATAAAGCAACTCATATGAAATTACTGTGCTCTTGTAAGATTCCTGCCATGCTTCATCTAGTGGACAGAGAATAAACATCAGGATATGCATTGAAAAGAAACTTTACCCCACGAGCATTGCAAGTCTTTGGAATTCGATGGGTCTTGGTTGCTGTGACCTTGGACAAGTTGTTTTGTCTCTCTGTGTGTTTCTTTTCTCATCTAGGAAGTTGGAGTAACCACAGTAGTACCTATAGGACAGAGTTGTGAGTTTAGAGCTCATAGTATCTAAAGCTCATAGCAAGGTGTCGGGCTTTTTTGGAAATCCATGAACAGTAATTTGTTTGAAGTTATCAGGCCCAAGCCAAGTATTTGCTGTATGTTTTGAAGGTGTCCAGTCTGATGGGACATGTAGAGTAGAAAGTATAGCTGTTGCTTGACCCTTGGACTTTCAGGCCGGGAGAGGCCTTCAGAGATGTGAACAGGATGACAATTCACAGGCTAAAAGGACCTCATTGCCTGTCCCTCAGGGCAGCTTCTGCTGACTCACTGTTGACAGAAAGCCAGTGGGGAGGACTGAGAAGGAGAGAAAAATGGTCAAGGGAAAGAAAAAGGGGAGGAGGAGAGGGAGAGATGTGCTAAAGACTTTCCTATTGCTGCAACAAATTACCTCAAACTGAGGGGCTTAAAACAACACAAATTTATTATCTTACAGTTCTGGATGTCAGAAGTCCAAGAGCAGTCTTGTTGGACTAAAGAAAGATGGAGACAGAGCTGGCTCCTTCTGAAGGCTGTTGAAAATCGATTTCCTTGCTTTTTTCACCTTCTAGAAGCTGCCTGCTTCCTTGGCTCAGGACCCTGGTCTCTATCTTCAAAGGGCATCACTCTGGGTTTTGAGAAAAATATGAACAAGGCATAGAATCATTGATTCTGCTTCAGTTATAATCAGACAGTGCCAGGTATGCCTCCCAAACACAGCTACCTGTGGGCTGGGAGGCTCACAGGCAGGGGAGGGAGGGCGTTCATCCCCAAAACAATTCTGTCCACTTTAAGAGTAGAGGAGTCTGGCTGGCATGGCTCAGTGATTGAGCGATGACCTATGAACCAGGAGGTCACAGTTCCATTACTGGTCAAGGCACAAGCCTGGGTTTTGGGCTCCATCTCCAGTAGCGGGTGTGCAGGAGGCAGCTGATCAATGGTTCTCTCTCATCATTGATGTTTCTATCTCTCCCTCTCCCTTCCCCTTTGAAATTGATCTTATAAAATAAAAGCCTAATATGCAAATCAACTGAATGGCAGAATGACCGGTGGAATGTCTTGTTGCTATGATGTGCACTGACCAACAGGGGCCAGATGCTCAATGCAGGAGCTGCCCCCAGCCCACAGGCTCCAGACCAGCCAAGGCGGGTGCCAATGAGTCCCCCCCCCACCTCCCGATTGCCCAGCCTCCCCTCAAAGGGAGACAACTGGCGGAGACGGGCAGGGGTTGGGGCCGGTGAGTGGGTGGTGTGAGGGCAGCCAAGGCGGGTACCAGCAGGGTGCCCTCACTCTCTAATTGCCCCACAGTTGCTCCACAGATTGGCCCTGATCACCGGCCAGGCCTAGGGTCCATATCCGTGCCAGAATTTCATGCACCGGGCCTCTAATAAATATATATATATTTTAAAAAAGTACAGGAAAGGTTGCCCCCAGGCAGGGGTTATATTGTTAGTGCCCGCATCCTTGCTTTCACCCCTAGGGAAGGTGGCTCCTCTGCTTCTCTCTTCCGGGAGCTAGTTTGAGTAGGTCAAGATCAGTTGGGGCACAGTGAGTGAGATTTCTGGGGGAGATGACTAGAGAGTGAGGGGACAGAGAAGCGAGTACAGGAGAGAGAGAAATCTCTTGGTCCCAGTGCTCCGGCACATGCTGCAAACATAGGCTGATCTTAATTAGAATGCTCTATCTTGAGAAAGAAACTAAATACAATTTCCAAAAACCATAGCCTTTTCCCAATGACTTTCTTTTTGTGGGCCCTCCCCAAATGTTACCATGTTTTCACTAGCAGAGTAAAGAAATTTCTTACCTTCCTCCTTCTCAGTGTAATTTTGGCCTTTTCACATTTTCTCCCATCCTGCTTCCCATGGCCTTTCCCCTGCAAAAGGCTGTGCACCTGGGCATATGGGTAAGAAATGAAGAAAAATGAATCAACTGGCAAGAGGATTGGAGGGCACGTTGTGAAAGGAGGGTGAAGAGCTAAATTTACATAACCTAGAAAAAGAGCAGGCTCCTGAGGGCCATGATGAAGTTACACTCCGCAGAAGCGGTATAAATGAAGGGAGGGAATTCTTCGCCGTCTCAGAAGATGGCAGACAGAAGGACTGGCCCCAAGCCAGGGCCACGAAAGGGAGTCCTGATGGATGATAAGGCAGGAGACCAGAGGCAGCTCCTGATGTGGAGACCACTGCCCTGCCCTTGAATTCACGTCAGATGGACACGGGGACCCAGTGATGTTAGACAGTCAGCTGAGTAGCTCCACATGGCACTTCTCCACCCCATTGCTCCCTCCCGGGCTGGGAAAGACTCCTGCTCTGCTAGGGTCCGAGGGGTCAGGGTGAGAGGGATGTTTCTTATCTCCAATGTGGACAAATTTCTTCTAAAAGTAACTTTAAGGAGCCAAATTGCCCTTCCTAAACACAGAAATAATTGCAAGCACAACACTCTGGGGACCCGTGTTCATTTTTATATGCTGTCTTGCTCTGTTTAAGTTTTGATCAATTGCAGCTATTTTAATGCTGTGAAGTTTTTCTGTCTAGCCAAAAAAAGGAGGGCAACCCTTTCTATTCTGAATGTAATAGCATGCGCATCTGCTGGCTGAGCGAAGGGGCTCAGTGCTGCCGACGCCTGCAGTGCATTGAGGGACAATGGGAGGCAGGCGGCTGAGGTTCTACCTGCTCTGCCACTGTATTATCAATAGCTGCTGTGATTTTTAATAATTTCTGGCATAAAACTCCTAAAACCCTTGGAATTTCCTAATTCCTAAACCATAAAGGTTTTTTTGTTACATTAACGAGTGACTTTTGGACTGTCACTAAGGATGGGCTCCTGTCCCAGGGGACAGAATCACGTGATTGGAGGGTTGGCACTTTCAGTCCCATGCTCCAACCTCCAGAGACGAGAGAGGGGCTGGAGGCTGCATCACTTGCCAGTGGCCAGTGATCTAATCAACCATGACTATATGTTGACACCTCCATAAACACACAAGAGGATGTGGTGTGGAGAGCTTACAGGTTGGTGAACACATGGAGACATGCTGGGGAAGTTGGGTACCTGAAGGGGACATGGGAGCCCCAGGTCCCTTCCCACGCACCTTGCCCTATGCATCGCTTCCTTGTGGCTGTTCCTGCGTTGCATCCTTTTATATTAACCAGTAACCTAGCAAGTCATGTTTCTCTGAATTCTGTGAGCTGCTCTGGCAAACTAATCAAACCAAGTAGGAACCTTTGATTTACAGCCAGTTGTCAGAAGTACAAGTAACAACCTGGACTTACGACTGGCCTCCTGAGTTGGAGGGGTCATTACTCCAATCTATAGCCAGCTGGTCAGAAGTACATAACAAGCTGGGTAGATAGTGTCAGACCAGAGCTGAATTGAGTTGAATTATGGGACACCCAGTTCGTGTCCTGGATGATTACTTGGTGCTGTGAAGGGAAACCCCCTTACAGAATTGCTTGTTGGTGTGGGGACACCCCCCTGCCCCAACATCGGAACTGGTACCACCACACTTTTTAGCTGCATAAGAAATGACCACAAACTTAGTGGCTTAAAGCAACACTTTTATTATCTCACAGTTTCCATAGGGCAGAAATGTGGGTGTAGCTTAGCGACGTGTGTGTGTGTGTGGGGGGGGGGGGGGGTGTTCTGCCTCTAGGTTTCTCCACAGCTGCCACCAAGGGGTTCGTTAGTCCAGGAGCTCTGAGAAGGTTGTCGGCAAGGCTTGGGTCGGTCTACTTCATCTCAAGCTTGGGGGAGCCGAGGGAGGGGGCATTGTCTACCTCTAAGACCATTCGGTGGTATTGGCAGGATTCAGTTCCTCAGAAGCTGTTGTCCAGATGCCACCCTCAGTTCCTTGCTACACTGGGTCTCTGGCATAAGCCAAGATGGCTACAGAAGGAGTGAGAGGGGGCCAGTGAGACTGAGCTAGACAGAAGTCAGTCTCGTTAAACCAATGCCAGGAAGTGACTTCTTATCACTTCTTCTGAATTCTAATTGTTAGAGCAAGTCACTAGGTCCAGCCCCCACACAAGGGGCATAGATACCACAGGGAGTAGGCAACAAGAGGTAGGGACCACTGGGAGTCCCTTTAGAAGGCATTCTCTAATAGCATTAACCAGAAAGTGGCTTTGGGCCTTCCTCTGTTTTATATCAGAATAAAACAAAAATGTAAACAGTGGTTGAATGAAACCAGGGTGGCCAATTCAGCTGTCTGCCAGAGCCTGGTAGGTCAGTTTTCAGTACAGTGGGTCACGTGTGAGATGCCAGGCACTGATATGAGGACGCCTGACAAGCTATACTTGTTCTGCTGGGCCTATAGTATTCAAAATCAAATCTCTCCAAAAGATATGCGTACCATAGAGAAGATAATCTGGCCACCTGGTTCTCCTGGGCCACAGCTAGCTCTAGCCTTCCTCTTCATATCAAACTAACAGGCAGGAGAATTGTTTAAAAGAAGGTGTGGAGGCGAGGCAATCCTTTCGGATAATAAAAATGTCTGGCATATTATTTCTTCAACAAGTACTGATTGAGCCTGTGCTGTGCCTGGAGCTCCATTAGCCCTGAGGACACCTGGGTAAATAAAACATGGTTCCTCCAGTTCTCCCAGTCCATGGAGGACACACACACGGCCAGCACCGTGGGATGCATGCCACTGAGAAGGTACACAGGGTAACGGGACCACAGGGGAGGGGACAGCTGGGTTTGTGGGGAGTTAGTGACATCAGAGGACAGTGGTGGGCCTCTCCCCTTCTGAGGGGCACAATCCACCACTCCCATTTTTGGTCTTGATGTCAATGTTCTAACAATGAGATGACCTCCTTAATCCTCTCAACACTCTGGGATTGCAGGAAGGGTACAGGTTATTACTTGGCCTGGTAGAGAGCAAGCTGAGTGCGGGATCTTACGATATAAAGTAGAAGTTCCCCCAAAGACCACTCCAGCGCCTAACAAGATCCCAGTGTAGGTGCGCAATCCAGTCTCTGACGGCAGTTGTGTTGCTCAGCTGTACTGGGCTCCAGTGCGGCGCTGGTTCGAAGCATTTCTACACGGCTGCTTTGGGATTAGCCACATGCAGTGACTAGGAAAGAAAGGCCTTTATACGGTGTTTTTAAAATTTTTCTTATTTGACAGCAACATAGAGGTCTGCATTTAGGAAGGGACTGCATTGTATTCTTTCATCAAGCCTTGAATGGCCCAAGTTCAAAGTTTTTATAGGGATCACCTAAATATTACTGAATCAACTGATCTCAGATGAAAGAAAGGGTATGTACATGCAATGTATAAGTAATTTTAGATCTAAGAGTCACATTTTTCTTCCAATGTGCTTTTTAAAATGTAAAAAAGCAGCGTTCTTTCCCTCTTTCTCTGTCCCTAACCAGCTGTTATTTGCAAAGCTGCTGCTTTATCATGAAATACCTGGCTACCCCCCTTCCCTGCAAGAAGATTTGCATATTGAAAATTATGCAGGATCTTTCCTCAAGTCCCTACCTTGTGTCCAATCCATCCAAGGTGCTGCTTTCCTATCAGAGAGAAGGACAGAAGTCCTGTGCATCTATCCATCTGGGAGCTGGATATAATCAGTCATTCTTCCTACCAGCCCTGAAAGGCAGTTCAAACAGCATCTTTTTAGCTTGGAGACCAATTAAATAATTATCAAAAGCATCAGGAAGACAGCAAGGATAAGACTCAGAGGAGCACACAGAACCTGGTTGGAAAACATAATTGCCGTTTTGAATTTCCCCCTCACTGGCCTCTTATTAAACCCTGCGCTTCCATTGACCTCGCATATCAAACAGGGCCGTGGGCAGCTCCCTCTGAACGCACAGCCTCCCTGAGCACAAAGGGGTTTCCTGGTGTTACACTGGCTAAGGAGGAGATAGATTCCCCTCCCCCCTTCCTCCCCAGCGAAGCAGCCAGCCCATTTGGACTAGGAAAAAAAAAAAAAAAAGAGCACTTGGTCCAGGATGGATGAGGCCTGCATTCTGGCCACGGGTGCATCCGGAGCTCGCTCACTTGAACTCTACCCAGCACACCCAACCCACCAGTTGTCGTGGCGATAATCCAGGATGCTCAGTTAGAGGGGCCAATTTGGTCCTTGTTCTCCATGGATGGATTTGTTTCTTCTCCTGGATTCCTTTGAATTCTGTATCTTGTCCTGCTCTAAGAAGGAAACCCAGGGAAATCTAAACCAGCACCTACTGGAAATGAACCAAACCCAGCCTCTATTGTGCACCTGGCTGGGGACCGGCCATTATCTCGCCGCCCCCTTGTAACCGAGGCAGAAGGAGGCGGTGCGCAGCTGGTCCTGCTGCAGACAAGCCCCACGCACCCGCCCTGGTGGGAGAAACAAACGGGCAGCACATGGCCCATTCAGAGTGGGGTTGCAACTCATCATCTGCCTCAGAAAAACGGGAAATCTCTGAGGTGGTCCAGCACAAAGGGATGCAAATGACGAAGGGTCAGCAGCAGATGCTGAATAGGGCGGTGGAACAAACAGTATTCATGGGCTTCGTGTTTTTGTGTGTCTCCCACAAATGGGGTCCCATTCTTCCCACATCGTTTTCAATTTCAACCATTCCTGTTTTCATGTCCAAGGGGAGCGTGAGAGGGGCATCTGCACCGATTTCCGCTCGGGGTCTCTGCCCTGGGACTGAAGTGGGCCTCTTCTGTTTCTCTGCAGAATGGTGACGTGTGTCTGCAGAGCTTTGTGACAGCCGCCCCTTCCTGCCCCATGTCGCAGGGAGGTGATAGTTTTACGCCGAGGGGGAGTGATTGCATTGATGTACAGTTTGCAGAGCAATTTAAAACTCGAATTGAAGAAAATGTGGGCTTGCCGGAGTTGCCATGACCTTGAGCTTGTACACAAAGAACTAGATGTATAATTTCTGTGAAAATGAGACCATTCTCTGGGTTCAGAAACCAAGGAGAAAACGTGGGTACAGACACACACCCACAATTCCCCGCTCTCTACATACGAGAAAGAAGCAAGGCCACTGGCAGAGTGAAACTTGGGCATTGAAATGAAACTGCAGCTATAAAAGCATCAAACTTGGTCCATGTAGGGACGGGTTATTCTTTCACATGGAATAATAATAACAATTTAATGAAGACTGTGCTCCAAAGACTCTTCTAAGAACTTCACAGTATTATCTTATTTGATCCTCTTAATTACTGTGAGGTACATGCTCTAATTATTCCATTTCTCACTGGAGGGAAGGAAGCAGGCACATGAAGCTTGAATCCATTGTTCAAGGACACAGAGATAAGTATGGGGGAGCTGGCAAAGGACCCTAGGATAAGTCATTCCAAACCTAGCTAACAACCAGAGGACTCGGGAGAGTGCATATTAACAGAAAACTGAAACTGACAAACAGTACGCACATAGGTTTATTTTTTATCTCCCTCTTGGTAATGAAAGTCTAGAAATAGCCAATCCAGGGTTAGTATAACCACTCCTGTCATTGAAGATGGGGTTCCTTCTTACCTTTCTACACTGCCACCCTTACTTTGTGCCCCCCTTCCATCCTTAAGTTCACTTCATGGCATGAAAATGTTTTCAGAGCCTCAGCCTTCATATCCAATTCCAGGAAGACAAGTGGAAGAAGGGAGAAGGGCAAAAGTGTCCCCAAGCTGTCTGTGCCCTTTTTAAGGAAAGGCTCCTGAGGGGCCACCTACCCTCTTCTGCTCATTGGCTGAGGCTCAGTCATATGAGCACCCCTATCCATGAGAGAGTGATAGGTGTGCCCAAAGGAGTCCCGTGTGACCTTGAGTAAAGTTCACTTTTCATTTTTAAAGAAGGGGAGAATGGCTGTAGGAAGGTAACCATCAGACTATTCCAGAGGTTCTCGTGGGCCTTACCGTGAGATGGAGATACAATAGCCACATAGGGTTGTTGTCATTTCCACACCAGCTTGTGTGCTCCATCCTCTGATTACCAAGGGCGCTGAGGAGCCTGCTAGGATACTTCCTACCATGCTCCAAACTGAGCTGCAGACACTAGCACCCCCTGTGACCGGGGGCTGGGCAGGGGTAAGTGCAGAGGACTGTAGAAAATGGCCGGGCCCCTGAGAGGCAATTCACCAAGGGCAAGGATCTCCCTGTCCACGAGCGAGGTGAGCATGGCTCCGAGGAAAGCTCAGGGGCACTGGGATCCTCACTGGTCCACCCACTTTACGGGTTTGTCCACCTTGGGGACAAAGAGGTCCTTGTGTATAAACTCAAGTGACTGTAATACTGAACTCCATAATGTGTCTGGACATAGAGCTCTGCTGGGGAGCTCCCTCTGAGGAAGCCATTTGTGCTGCTCGAGCCACAGTTGAACTGTTGAGTTGATGTGAGGATCAAGCGCGTGGCAGCCAGGGACATCTGCAGGGACGTGCATCCACCGCGGAGACACGGAGGGCAGCATGACAGATCAGAGGGACGGAGGGCAATGTCAAGCAGCGATGTGTGTCATTTAGTCCTGGTTGCTCTTTCAAGTTCCTGGCAGGGGGTTCCCCTCTTGGGGCTAGGTATTATGTAGTGGTCGGGATATTCGTTTGTAACATTCAGATTTAACTGTTAAGATGACACCATTTACTCACAGACATACGGAGATCTGGTGATATGTAGGTCACACAAGTTTTGGCTGAGCTTTAATTTTTGCTCAACTCCCAAATATTGAGCCAGGCAAATATTACTGAGGTGGAATTAATTTAATCTCCCCTTTCCATCTCATCCTAACTGAAATGGGAAGTTGTCCATAGGGGGGGAAGTAGAGAAAAGTCAGAAGGAAGAGAGGGGAAATGAAGGGAGAGAGGGAGAAAGAAAGAAAAGAGCGAAACTCTTAAAATGGTATTCATCAGTAGAATTAGTGATAAGGGCATTAGTAATGGAAGTAATGGTGTTTGTTTTTATTTTCAGGAGAGGTGACTGTGTAACTTGTGAGAAAATGGGCGGTTGTCAAGTGTTAGCACACTTTCATGCTCACAGCTCAATTAGTGACACTGGGATGTTCATTAGGCAGTACAGCTTTTGAAATTTCACTTGGAGACAATTCTGTTAGAGTTGTGATGACACGGAGCGTGAGGCTGAAGACTTCTAAATGAGGAGATTGAAGTCCAGACTCTCACTCTGTGTTAAGGTTTCAGCTAATCGTCTTCCAAAGAGCAGTCGCCATTCCTGCCCTATGTAACTCACAAGGATGTTGTGCGGGTCCAATTAGAAGTAATGGTTAACGTGCTTTATACACTTGGAAGTTTCAGAAAGATGTTATTTTTAGCTGAGACTTGAAGACCCCAGCTAAGTGCAATGAAGACTAATTCCTTAGTGTGAGTCGGAACTCGCTGACAATCATTTTTACTTAAGGCTTTTGTAGATGTTGATGAGATCTAAGGATTTTATAGATGTTGTTGATGAGCTCTATCAAAATAAAGGGTCAAAATATGATTTCTAACAATGCCAACATCTGAGAGAAAGAGCATGTTGGGATGAAGAAGGTGGCCGATGGATTTCAAGCTTAAATGTATCCCCAAATAATCCCCTGGACATTACTCTTCCTGGGTAGAGTAATCTTGTTTGTAGGTTCTTGCTATTCATCACTTTTAATATTTCTTACCACTCCCTTCCGGCCTGCATAGTTTCTGTTGAGAAATTAGTTGACAGTCATATGGGTACTCCCTTGTAGGTAACTAACTTTTTTTCTCTTGCTGCTTTTAATATTCTCTCTTTGTCTTTTGCCCTTGGCATTTTAATTATGATGTGTCTTGGTGTGGTCCTCTTTAGATTCCTCTTGTTTGGGGTTCTCTGTGCTTCCTGGACTTATAAGTCTATTTCTTTCACCAGGTAGCGGAAGTTTTCTGTCATTATTTTTTCACAT
>NW_006294121.1:381477-385770 GCF_000327345.1 Myotis davidii
ACTGGAAAAACTGCTGTGCTGGAGATACCCTTATGGGGCAGGACTTGCTTCAGTGGGGCTTTGGTGCTTACTGAGTCTGCCTCTTGAGTGTGTCCCTTATGGATCTGAGGACTTGTAGTCTGGATGGTCCCACTCTGACCACTGAGTACACTGGCTCTTGGATCTCCAAGGAGGTGCAAAGTCAGCCCCTGCCTGAGGCCACCAGCAGGAGCTACAAAGAGATCTGCAGATCCCTCTTCTTTGTTTGGGGTTTGGAGGGGCCCAGATGAGGCCCAGCTGTGAAGTAATGCAGGCTGCTGATGAGCCTTAGGCCTTCTTTTGGAAGTTCTAGGGTTCTCTGACCCAGCTGCAGTTTGACAGGTTTTTAGGTGGAGAAAGGCCAGGCCATTTGTATGCAAAAGCCTCTGCACACAGCTTGGGTGGGTTGTAAATTGGGTGGGGCGGGGTCTCAGGGAATCACCAGGGCGCAGCAAACTGCAATGGCTGCCAGTCTGCTCTGCCTTGGAGAGGTCCCGGGGTCTGTGTCTTGCAGCCCCGTACAGGAACAATGAACGCTGCAAGCACCTCTGTGAGAAAGCTGCCCTCATGTTCCGGCCTGATGCCAGACAGTCCAGTTTCTCTCCATATGAGTCTGGGTCCCCAGATTCTCACCCAGAACTGGATTTTAGAGCAGTTGGAAGCTTGTTTCTCCCTCCTGATTGAAAAAGACAACAGCGTACCCAGGTGCCAGCCCCTTTCACACGTCTCCATACCTCCACACTTCCATACCTCTGCACCTCCTACTGGACTCAATGTGCTTTTCTCTTTCCTTCTAGTTGTAGAATTTCCACTCAGCCAGCCTTCCTGTGGTTCTGGATGCTATTCGTTTCGTCTTTTAGTTGTAGCTTTAATGTGGTTGTGCATGGCTGCAAGTTCAGGTGTTTACCTATGCTGCCATCTTGGTTGTCTCCCATTTTGGGATATATTATATCAAAGACTGCTTCCTAACCATATTGTATGGGACTTCTCAACAACATTCATGCATACACATACATAGATTTCAGATGCTGAGAATGGGAAACTGTTATCTGGACCAAAACTTTAGGTGAAAAACAGCTTAAAATTTTAAAAGAAATTTTTGTAAAACATCAAACAGCTTATATGATCTAAAGGTTTAAGTGAAAATAGAACTTGAAAAATTAAGAATAGCCAGAGCATCAAAGCCACTTTCATCTTCTGGGTGTTTGATAATTCTGGCCATTTTAAAAAACATTCTTGCAAATTCAAGGGGGACAGAAGTTAAAGATGGCCACATCTCTTTTGGACCCCAAATGGGAGCACCAAAGGTAAGTGTGAACCAGAAATAAACTCTAACCACAACCACCACCACCTGCCGGAGGATCGAAGAAGATAATGCCGTGATGCTCGGCAGGACGGGAGAAATAAAAGGAAAGGAAAAATGTCCATGAAATGTTGGGGCCACAGCCCAGGCACCCATGCACAGATTTGCAGCCTGGGTTTACATGGCCAGGCTGATCCATGGAACACCAAGTCATAAACTTGTTTTAACATGATTGATAACTGATCGTGCTCCTGACCAGGAGTAAAAGCAAATTCTCTTTAAAAGAAGGCACACTTATTCTAGACTTCAAAAAATCTCCATAGGGAAAAAATTCAAGGGCAATAAACATTACACAGTTAAAAATAACCAAGTACCAAGGAAGCAAGGCACCCATGAGTGAGAATCAGGCAACAGCAAATGAAACAGCTCCACACAGACTTCACATATTATAATTATAAAACATTGATTATAAAGTAACTATGATTACAATGTACAAATTATAAGATGAACGTAGAAATGTGTACAAAGAATACCGAACTATAGAAAGGGGCCTGTTATGCTAAGAAGATAACACAAATAGACCTATAAAGAATTGTCGATAAAATAAACAAAATCACTATTGACGGGTGAAAATCAGAAGAACTGAAAAATAGCTGTGAAGAAATTGTCCAGAATGCAGTACAGAAAAGAAAAATATGGAAGGAAGTTAAAAAGAAATATGAAGGATTAAGTGAGGAATTTAACTTGTTTAATCAGGAGAGAAGGATAAAAATGGGCACCGAGGCAATGGCCAGCCCTAATTGTAAGGAATTTCCTCAAATGTTAACACCAATCCACAATTTAAAAAAGGCCCAATTCAAGAATGAGAATAAAAGAGCACTATCCTTAAATACAACAAAGAGCTGTCAAATCAGCCAGCAGTGGAATTGCTAGATCCCGTGGTAGTTCAACTTTCAATCTTTTGAGGAACCGCCATGCTGTTTTTCATAATCGCTGTGCTACTTTGCGTTCCAACAACAGTGTATAAAGGATCCCTTTTCACCACATCCCAACCACTATTTATCTCATGTCTTTTTGATAACAGTCTTCCTCACAGGTGTGAGTTAATCTCACTGCAGTTTTGAGTTGCATTTTCCTGATCAGTGATGAGCATCTTTCCATATAGTTAATGATCATTGGTATGTCATCTTTGAGAAAATGGCCACTTGGGTCCTTTGCCTATTTTGAAATTAGGTTTGCTTTCTTGTATTGAATTATAGGAGTTCTTTATACATTCAGATATTAACCCACTACCAGATTTATGGTTTGTGAATATTTTTGTCCTAGTCTGTAAGCTGCCCTTTCAACTTATTGTTTTCTTTGCTATAAAGAAGCTCATTAGTTTAATGTAGTCCCATTTGTTTATTTTAGTTTTTGTTATCTCTGCTTTAGGTTTCTTATCCAAGGAATCATTGCGAAGACCAATGTCAAAAATCGTTGTCTATATGTTTTCTTCTAGAAGCTTTATGGTTTCAGGTTTTACATTTAAGTATTTGACTTATTTTGAGTTAATTTTTGTGACTGGTATGAGGTAGGGGTCAAGTTTTATTGGTTTGCATATCAGTATGCCTTTTCCCCAATACCATTTACTAAAGAGACTGTTCTGGAGCTCACTGTGTGTCTGGCACACTTGTCAAATATTAGTTGACCATATATATGTGGGTTTATATCTGAGATCTCTATTCTGTTCCACTGGCCTATGTGCTTGTTTTTAAGCCAGTCCAGTACCATACTGTGTTGCTCACTACAGTTTTATAATATAGCTTGATAACAGGTGGTATGATATATCCAGCTTTATTCTTCTTTGTCAGGATTGGTTTGGTTCTTTGGAGTTTTCTGTGGTTCCAAAATATTTTTAGAATAGACTTTTCTATTTCTGTAAAAACAATGCCATTAAATATGGGTATTTTTACAATGTTATTTCTTTCAATCCAAGAATATGGGATATCTTTCCATTATGTCTTCAGTCTCTTTCATCAATGTTAACATTTTCAGCATACAGGAATTTTCCTTCCTTGGTTAAATTTATTTCTAAGTGTTTTATTGATTTTAATGCTATTGTACATGGAATTGCTTTCTTAATTTCTCTTTCAGACAATTTGTTGTTGGCATATAATTTGTTGTTGGCAGCTGACTTCTACATATTGATTTTTGTATCCTGCAACTTTACTGAATCCATTTATTAGTTTTAACAGTTTTTTCGTCAACTCTTTAGGGTTTTCTATATATAAGGTGTGTCATTTGCAAACAGACAATTTTACTTCTGACTTTCTGATAGGAATGCTTTTTTATTTTTTTGCCTTATTGCTCTGGCTAGTCTTGTTTCTAATCTTTAATTTTTCACCATTGAATTTGATGTTAGCTGTTGATTTGTCATATATGCCATTTATTATGCTGAGGTACATTCCTTTTATACCCAATTTATTGAACTTTTTTTTTTATCATAAAAGGATATTTTGTTAAGACTTTTATGTACCTATTGAGATAATTATATGGCTTATATCTTTTATTCTATTAATTTGCATCACATTTATTGGTTTGTGTATGTTGCACCATCCTTGCATCCCAGGAGTAAATTGCACTTGACCATGGTGAATGACCCTTTTAATGTGCTGTTATATTCAATTTTCTACTATTTTGTTGAGAAATTTTGAGTCTCTATTCCTCAAGGATATTGGTCTATAATTTTCTTATAGTGTCCTCATCTGACTTTGATAGCAGGGTAATGCTGGACTTGCAAAATGACTTTGGAAATGTTCCATCCTCTTCAACTTTTTGAAAAAGTTTGAGAAGGGTTGGTGATAATTCTTCTTTAAGTGCTTGGTAGAATTCACCAGAGAAGCCGTCTGGTTCTGGACTTTTGTTTTGGGGAGATTTTTTTTTTAATTAAATCTTTATTGTTCAGATTATTACATTAGTTACTCTTTTTTCCC
>NW_006294121.1:387085-389947 GCF_000327345.1 Myotis davidii
GTCCCGCTTCTCCCGTTTGAGTCTGAATCCCTAGAGACTTGCCCGGATCTGGAGCTCAGAGTCTGAAGCTCCCTCCCGATTGTAAACAACAACCGCGCCCTCCGCGCTGCCAGCCCGCTCTGCGCGCACTCCGCACCTTAGTATCTCATTTCCGCACTGCGCCTCCTCTGAGTCTCGGTATGTTTTACTCTTTCCTCCTAGTTGTAGAATTTCCACTCAGCCAGCTTTCCTGTGGTTCTGGATGATGTCCGTTTCGTCTTTTAGTTGTATTTTTGAAGTGGTTGTTCAAGGCAGCAAACTCCAGTGTTTACCTATGCCGCCATCTTGGTTTCTCCCGGGGAGATTTTTGATTACTAATTCAATCTCTTGTTATTGGTCTGTTCAGATTTTCTATTTCTATTGCTCCAGCAATGATGAGTTAGAGCCACAACCTGGGTGGGGCTCAGAGCATCAGAAGCTGCCCTGGTCATGGTAGAACGAAGGCCCAGCTAGGGCGTGGAGGGCCTGGGAGTGGGCATGGGTGGGTCACATAGCAGTGACAATTCCAGTCCCATATACGCTAAGGGGCTGCTGCATCCTGATGGACAGCAGTGCCCTGGGGCCCCTGAGTGGGGGTCTTGCCACAGCCAGAGCTCCAGCTCCAGCCTCAGGAAGTCGATGTGGTCAGTGGGACACCAGGCAGCTCTGTCAGCTGGGACCAGCCTTGGTGAAGACCGCAGTAAACCTCTGTGACCAGGGCTGCAAACATTCACAGCAGTGGAGCTGGCTGTTGTTCTTACAGTCTCCTCTTCCCTGTGGCAGGACAATCCCCTGGGGCATCCCTCCTGGTGCCCCGCTGCTCTTGAGTTGGGCATATAGTGATGCAGTTAATGTGCTTCCTATCTTTTCTATGCACTCAAGCTCAATCCTTGATCTCCTCAGGGATTTTGCTGTTTCTTGTAGTCCGGCGCTTCCCCTGAACTATTGTCCTCATTTTGTAGTATATGTATTGTTTTATTTTTGTAAGGGAGACAAGCTTGGGGACCTGCTAACCCTCCATCTTGCTCAAAAGATAAACTTCTGACAAAAGAAAAATGATTTAAGATTCAAAGTCTGAAATGCAAGAAGGAACGGAGAGAAATACAGAGCAAACAAATGGTAACTATATGATTAAACCTAAAAGAGCACAGATGGAATAAAATAAGACTTTGTCTCATAAATTTTAAAAGAAGCAAGGTACAAGTAAAACACAACAATAGCATATGAGTCGGAAGAGGAAAGAACTGGATTTAAATGTTCTAAACTCTTCATGCATTTCATAAGCAGAATAATGGTATTAATTAACCTCAAAATGTAATGTTGTTAATATTTGTAGTAATCATAAAAAGTACAGAAACAGAATATACAATTGTCATTCTAGCAAATGGAAAAAGAAGTGGAATGAGAAAAGAAACCAAAAGAATAAAGGATATGAGATTAAAAACAAAAATAACCCATAGTATAGGCAAAAAATAAAAAAATGAAACTGAAATGAAATGGTAGGTTTCACAAAATAAAATGGTAGATTTAAAAAACAAGTTTATAAGTAATTGCATTAATGTAAGTGGACCAAATCCCCTAGTTTATAATAGACAAAGATTATAGGGTGGGTAGAAAATGAAAAGAACAGCTATAAGGTATAACTATGTGTCATTTACATAATACATACCTGAAATATCAGAAACAGGAAAGTTGGAAGTTAAAAATATGTAAATAGTAACAGAAGTACAGTTGACTTGGCTTCTATATTAAACAAATTTTAAGCCAAAATATATAGCTAGAGATGAATAAGTTCCTTTATAAAGATAGCTGGTTCAAGTCATCAGGAAGATATTCTACACTGTTTTAAATGTGTGCTCATGTAATAATTTATCTTCAAAATATACAAAGCAAAAGTTGGCAGAATTACAAGAAGAAATAACAAATTAATAGTCATAGTGGGTGGATTTTGAACACTTCTCTCTTATGAACTGATAAAAAAAGCAGATAAAAAATTCTGTGACAAAATTCTGTGATGACAAAAGATTTAAACAAGATAGTTAACATTTTTTAAAATCCTCATCTGAGGATATTCTTATTGACTTTAGAGAGAGGTGGAGGGAGAGAGAGAGAGAGAGAGAGAGAGAGAGAGAGAGAGAGAGAAACATCTATCAATTGCTTCCCGTATGTGCCCTGACTGGGGATCCAGCCCACAAGCTTTCGGTATACAGGACAACACTCCAACCAAATGAGCCACTCTGGCCAGGATAAGATGGCTAACAAATTTGATTTTTTAAACTTATATGGAACACTATAATCAATAATGCAAAATATACTTTCTTTTAAAATACATGTGAACTTTTTATAACTACCATATTCTGGACATCAAGGCAAATTTTATGGGTCAAATGATATACGCCATGTTCTATGACACATTGCAATTGGTTTAGAAATCCATAGCACAAAGATAATTTAAAAAGCCTTATTAATTTAGACATTAAGAGCTCTACATCCAAATAATCTATAGGTCAGAGAACAAATCATGAACAAAAATTTAGAAGCATTTTTAATTGAACAATAAAAATGACTATTACCTATTTTCCTATCTGCAGGGGAACAGGCATAGCAGCAGTGTTTAGAACTTTATAACTGAAAATGCTTATATTAGAAAACAATTAAGGCTTCAAATGAAGGAGTTAAGCATTTATATCAAGTCAGAATAAAAGCCAAAAACTCAGAGAAAGGAAAGAAATAAAGATAGATCAGAAAGTAACTTAACAGCCCGGCTGGTGTGGCTCAATGGTTG
The DNA here is from genome assembly GCF_000327345.1 of Myotis davidii. Taxonomy (NCBI): domain Eukaryota; kingdom Metazoa; phylum Chordata; class Mammalia; order Chiroptera; family Vespertilionidae; genus Myotis; species Myotis davidii. Next base: position 389,889 of record NW_006294121.1, read on the forward strand.
AGAGTTGACATATGAACCAGGAGGTCAGGATTCAATTCCTGGTCAGGGCACATGCCCAG